>NC_064639.1:885076482-885676482 GCF_023864345.2 Schistocerca serialis cubense
ATGAAATGGTTTACAAATTGGGTGTATGCATGTGTTTACACTTTTCACTGCTTTAGGTGTATCTTATTCTGTATTTAGGAGTATCTTATTCTGAACTTTATATTTCATGCGTGTGCTGAATGAAAGTCATTGAGGCTTGAGTGTTGTCTGCAAAACTTCAAATAAATTAAAAAACGGAGTGTTCATAATCTTGCTTTTCAAAGTCATCACCAGTCACCTCTAATATGTAAAATAAAACTGAAGCCCAATGCGTGAAACACTGAGTTAACGAAAGCTAATTTCAAGAACCTTCAGAGATTTTATTCTCGCTCTGTTAAAAAAATCCGATACATCGAAGATGGCAGTTCTGACTCAAGTAAATGGAAGTAAAATTTCGCTATTTGACGTCTTTCTAATAAATAGCCCATACCACTATCTGAAAAACGAAGTTTCAAAGTTTGTGTGATGTTTTGGATGTTACTTACAATGCCCTAACGACTGATATAAAAACTCTTGCACGCCAAATACTACGAAATACTAAATTTATTCCATGCCAATTTGGAAGATACGCTTTATACACGTGCACTAAAGGACACTGTAGTTGGGTTTTTTTCCTTTACTACAAAAAAATGGTTCAAATGGCTCTGAGCACTATGGACTTAACTTGTGAGGTCATCAGTCCCCTAGAACTTAGTACTACTTAAACCTAACTAACCTAAGGACATCACAAACATCCATGCCCGAGGCAGGATTCGAACCTGCGACCGTAGCGGTCGCACGGTTCCAGACTGTTGCGCCCAGAACCGCTCTGCCACCCCAGCCGGCCCCTTTACTACAAGCAGCACTCAATCTGGTATAATATTGCCAACAATTCTTGTTGCTTTGTCAAATCAACTCGGTATGTATTTAAACAGTACCTAAGTTTCCAGTAATATAGTCTGATTATCTGAATATGATGCCAGTATTGCAATTATTTTCATCGTATTTATTCTAAATTACCTGCTGTGAAATCACAAGTCTGCCTTTCATTAATTAAATAATACTTGCTTATTCACACAAATTTCATCAATTCATCATACAGAAACATCTACTTTCACCATATACATTAACCATTATGTGCTCATAACCTCAGTGGTACATCTTACCACTGTATCATTACAACCTGTACTCTAAACAACGTGCATTGGATAGATCTTTATTGCCATATGTATAATTGAAACTACACATTTTCGTAAGATATATACACTGAAGAGCCAAAGAAACTGGTACACATACCGAAAATCGTGTAGGGGCCCCGCTAACACGCACAAGTGCCGCAACACGACGTGGCATTGACTAGACTAATGTCTCAAGTAGTGCTGAAGGGAATTGTCGCCATGAATTCTGCAGGGTTGTACACAATTCTGTTAAGAGTGCGAGGCAGCGGAGATCTCTTCTGAAGAGCACGTTGCAAGGCATCCCAGATACGCCCAATCTTTTTCGTGTCTGGGGGGTTTGGGGGGCAGCGGAAGTGTTCAAAATCAGAGAAGTGTTCCTGGAGCCACTCTGTAACAAATCTGAACATGGGGGGTTTCGCATTGTTCTGCTGAAATTGCCAAAGTCTGTCGGAATGCACAATACACATGAGTGGATGCAAGTTATCAGACAGGATGCTTAAGTATGTGTCACCTGTCTGAGTAGTATCTAGATGTATCAGGAGTCCCATATCACTCCAACTGCACACGTCCCACACCATTACAGAGCCTCCAGCAGCTTCAACAGTCCCCTGCTGACAAGCAGGATCCATGGATCATGAGGTTGTCTCCATACCCGTACGCGTCCATCCGTTCGATACAATTTTAAACGAGCCTCGTCCAACCAGGCAACATGTTTCCAATCATCAGTCCCATATTGATGGTCCCGGACGAGGCGTAAAGCTTTGTGTCGTGCAGTCATCAAGGGTACACGAGTGGGCCTTGGCTCCGAAAGCCCATATCGATGATGTTTCGTTTAATGGTTCGCACGCTGACACTTTTTGATGGCCCAACACTGAAATCTGCAGCAGTTAGCGCAAGGGTTGCGCTCCTGTCACGTCAACAATTCTGTTCAGTCGTCGTTGGTCCCGTTTTGCAGGATTTTTCTGGCTGCAGCGATGGATATTCACTGTACACTTGTTAAATGATCGTAAGGGAAAATCCCCGCTTCGTCGTTACCTTGGAGACGCTGTGTCCCATCGCTCGTGCGCCGACACTAACACCACGTTCAAACTCACTTGAATCTCCATAACCTGCCATTGTTGTAGCAGCAACCGATCTAACAACTGCGCGGACACTTTTCTTCTATATGCGTTGCCTACCACTCCACCATATTCTGCCTGTTTACATATCTCTGTTTGAATACAGATGTCTCTACAAGTTTCTTCGGCGCATCAGTGCATAAACATGTGAAACACCAATTCCAGCATGTTAGCTTGAAAGATGGCGGCCCAATTTGACGCTGATCCACGGCGAGAGAAGGAAAGTGGCCTCACAAAGTTAAAGCGTTTTTAACTCATATGGTAAAACTTGCCAAATAATTCCAAAAAATGAAGGGATTGTACAGCACTCGCCATGCTGCTTTCGAGAAACAATTATAGCTCATTTATATACATACATTCGTTATCTTTGTAACAACGAACGCCTCAGTGCAACACTCGTCGCCAGGCAGAGGCGTCATAGGAGCCATCGGACACTTTGCGGTTAAAATCTAACGTTCTTCATATATATTATATATTCTAATCTAACCACCTTGACCCCGCCAAAACTGATGGAGATCAGACACAGTGTGACCAGGCTGTCGATTTCATCTGAGATCATTTCATGGAAATCACTTTACAATCTTTTACAAAAATTTTTTTTACAAAACAGTGCATAACAGTTTTTTGAACAGTCGAAAATAGTACAACGGAAGAGTCTGCTTGGCAGTGTTAGGGTACAAAGGCCAAATTGTCTTAACAAGCATGATTTTTTTATACCTTGCATCAAAAATTACGATTGGTAACAGAATTTCATCATTAAAATGAACGAACTACGTTTATAATTTACGCGTAATTTACCCGTAATTCTCTTTTGGTAAATGCAGAGGTGATGTGAACAGATAGCATGTAGGATAATATTTCTTTTAATTGATCAGCAACTTTATCACTTGCGTATTAAGCAAATACTGCCACTTTTTGGATGTGTTTCTTTCGCTAAAAGTATTTTATCATCATGCGTTAATATTCTTTGAATGGTAAAGCAGCCCAGCATTCGCCTAGACGAGTGTGTGGAAAGGGCTGTACTGTCTTATTTACGTGCGTACTCACTGCTTATAGATACTTATATATAGACGCGCAGAGTGGCTGCGCGGTTTGAGGGGCCATGTCACGGACTGCGCGGCCTCTCCCCGCCGGAGGTTCGAGTCCTCCCTCGGGCATGGGTGCGTGCGTGTTGTTCTTAGCATAAGTTAGTTTAAGTAGAGTGTAAGTCGAGAGACCGAAGACCTCAGCAGTTTGGTCCCTTAGGAATTCACAGACACACATATATATAATTAAATATTTTGGCCGTGTGTCTAGAATCGGCACAGACTTCTCAAATGCAGGTCACCTGTTTATTATTTATTCTTTGTAGGAATGTGCAACACAAAGTATGAAAGTGTCTTGTGAAGGACGCTCAATAGAGGTTCCAATGGACAGACCATGGCGTTGTTATTTACCTTTACATTTTAATCAAAGATTTCTCTTCCATAGTGAAAACAGTTATAATACAGAAGCCATTATCCGCGCCCGATTATACAATACTATGAAAATATTCCTGCATATACGCATGAATTACCATGTAGGCACGTCTATACTCCATGACGGCAAAAACAGGAGAGAGATTACATGAACTCTGTTCTCTATAGTACTGAAAAACTTAGATTAGCATCTGAAAGCTGGCAACAATAAAAACTGAATCCTTATCACTATCTGCGGCCTATTATTTATTGTATCTAGCTGCTGCTAGATACAGTACATCCATATCAAAGTTCATGGTGGAGTGGATGCTACATTGCCTCAAACTTTATTTTTTCATAGGAACATTAAAAAATTTACAACTACTAGCTGCACAAATTTCACTGGTCATTAGTTATGTGGCTAAATGTGTCTCATCGAGTCAGTTCACAACACAACGGTATCACCGAGACCAAAATTTTTTCCAAGGTAAATATTCAGAAAAGTGATTAATCTAGTACTTCAACCAGTAAAGATCAATGGCAGTATTTTACATAATTCCTAGCTATGGCAGCAGGTTGGACACTAACGATAAATTAACTCTACACAATTGTTTGAACAATTTTATACAACATTACAAAGATTACCTGCTCTGTGAAATGCTTTGAGCTTTACACAGTGGCTGCCAACTGTTTGCCCAGCCAACATCTGTGTTCATCACAGTTCATTATCGAAGTATCAGTCTAATAAGCCACAGCTGCAAAATACTAACAAATTCTTTACAGACGAATGGAAAACCTGGTAGAAGCCGACCTCAGGGAAGATCAGTTTGGATTCCGTAGAAATGTTGGAACGTGTGAGGCAATACTGACCCTACGACTTATCTTGGAAAATAAATTAAGGAAAGGCAAACCTACGTTTCTAGCATGTGTACCCTTTGAGGAAGCTTTTGGCAATGTTGACTGGAATACTCTCTTTCAAATTCTGAAGGTGGCAGGGGTAAAATACAGGAAGCGAAAGGCTATTTACAATTTGTACAGAAACCAGATGGCAGTTATAACAGTCGAGGGACATGAAAGGGAAGCAGTGGTTGGGAGGGGAGTAAGACAGGGTTGTAGCCTATCCCCAGTGTTATTCAATCTGTATATTGAGCAAGCAGTAAAGGAAACAAAAGAAAAATTCAGAGTTGGAATTAAAATCCATGGAGAAGAAACAAAAACTTTGAGGTTCGCTGATGACATTGTAATTCTGTCAGAGACAGCAAAGGACCTGGAACAGCAGCTGAACGGAATGGACAGTGTCTTGAAAGGAAGATATAAGATGAACATCGACAAAAGCAAAACGAGGATAATGGAATGTAGTCGAATTAAGTCGGGTGATGCTGAGGGAATTAGATTAGGAAACGAGACAAAGTAGTAAATGAGTTTTGCTATGTGGGGAGCAAAATAACTGATGATGGTCGAAGTAGAGAGGATATAAAATGTAGACTGACAATGGCAAGGAAAGCGTTTCTGAAGAGAAATTTGTTAACATTGAATATAGATTTAAGTGTCAAGAAGTCATTTCTGAAAGTATTTGTATGGAGTGCAGCCATGTGTACCTGTGGAAGTGAAACATGGACGATAAATAGTTTAGACAAGAAGAGAATAGAAGCTTTCGAAATGTAGTGCTACATAAGAATGCTGAAGATTAGATGGGTAGATCAGATAACTAATGAGGAGGTATTGAATAGAATTGGAGAGAAGAGAAATTTGTGGCATGACTTGACTAGAAGGGATCGGTTGGTAGGACATATTCTGAGGCATCAATGGACAACAATTTAGTATTAGAGAGCAGCGTGGAGGTTAAAAATCGTAGAGGGAGACCAAGAGATGAATACACTAAACAGATTCAGAAGGATGTAGGTTGCAGTAGGTACTAGGAGATGAAGCTTGCATCAAACCAGTCTATGGACTGAAAACCACCACAACAACAACAACAAGAACAACAACAACTCATGCAGGTGACACGCATACCAGCATTCGTCTGAGGCCACTAAGAAAACTAACTCCGAGCAAGATGTTTTTCATACCTACATTGCTGATATGTTACGGAGGACAATATGGCAGAACACAGAACGGGTCGGCATGCCAGTTGGATATTTGGTTTCAAAGACGCAGTCCGCATGCAGCTGGGTGTGGGCGAGTGAACTCTCCAAAAACAAGGTGGGCTCAGGATGATGAACATAAAAGGTTTCATAAACAGGTCGTACGACCGCCATTAGTAAAGAAGTTGCACTGCTCTTCCTGGAAGAGACTGGAATGAGCACAAGATTATAACTGATCATCTGGTGTGGGCAGAGGAATCTAAAGGAACAAAATACATGAGAAAAAGTAATAGAACTCAAGCGAATATAATCATGTCCTTGCGAAACTCGGTCAGGACACAAAGTTCTTTAGTTCAAGCTCGTAGTTTAATTACTAGTATTCACATTGCCAGAGGCTGAGTTTGGCAGTTTCCAGTCGTCGCACACACGCTATTTTGAAATTATCATTCAGATCGTGCACCTATCAGTTAGCATTTCAAAATCAGCAGCAGTACGCAGGAGCAGCTTTTGAAGGTGTGGTTGCGACACGATTGAACCTTTCATTTGTCACCAGCACAAGACCAATGAGAGCATGTACACAGAGGGAACACCCGGAGGCAGCAACGTGAACCGAAACCAGTTCACGTGAGATGTCGCAAGACGGCCACTGTTCTCACATCACGGCGACAGAATGACCAGCCCACCAAGAACATCGGGTAAAGCCCACTCAGATGTTCACGTAGTGATGCTTACATGTTCCAGAGCCCTCTCGCGGCATCAGTGGAATTCACCAAGGATAGGGCCCAGAGACCACTGGTGTCATGTACCTGGCAGCTCATTTGCCGTACAGCTCCCAATCAAAAAGGTGCTCACCGGATTTTGTTCACAGTTAGTAGCGTCCATTTGCCTTGAAACTTAAGATTTTTTTACATTCTCAACGCAGAATGTGTCTACTGTGTCTTCGTTCAAGATACATTGTCTCTTCATGCATCAATATAGTTATCTGAATGACGATTTACTGTCTTCGTTTACATTACATACCTCACTATCTAAAAGTCTCTAAAGTGTTGACTGTTTATGACAGTTACAACCCATGACAAACGTGTACTATGAAACAGTACTCTGTTCAGTATTCACTAAAATATTTTTTTATTAAAATATGTTAACAGAGGATCTGAAGGAAAGGCAAAACTAGCTTAACAGACTAACGAGTTAAGAAATTAAGCGATATTATTGTAGCTGAACACTTTATGTGCACATGTACATGCGCACACTTAAAATTGCATAACGATATGCAAATAAAGATACAGCCTTTAGTATTTGATGCTTTGTTTTGCTTTGCTTTAGAGCCCAAAACCAAATGGGGTCATACGCACCCAAGTCAGAACTATAGAACACGAAGGCAGAGGAGTTAAAAAACGACTATGAGTCAGTTCCAATAGACAGTTCAAAACAGGCACGTGGAAAAAGGGCTAAAAGAGACACCATACAGACACGGAGGTCCAAAACTAAAAATTAAATGGCCTTCGCCTTAGTGCTTTGGCAGATAAAAGGTAAAACGCCGTCGACAAACGGCGCGTCATTTGCTAAAACGGCCGATAACTCAGACGGAAAACCTACACGGGAAAATAAAGGGTTAAAAAATGGACGTTCCATCAGGAAGTGGCGGACAGTTAAAACTTGGGTGCGATGTATACAAAGTGGCGGGGTAGCGCCACTTAGCAAATGACGATGGCTAAAAAGGCAGTGCCCAATACGCAGCCGAGTTAACATAACCTTCCCCCGGTGGGATGGCCGAGAGGAGGTCGTCCAAGGAGCTGGGTGAGGCTTAATAAGCCGAAGATTACTCCCGTGAAGGGAAGAGCATCGGCGATGCCAAAGGGACACCACCTCCTGACAGACGGCAACACAGAGATCATTAGAGGGAATGTAGGCACTCGCGGGCTGAGGTACGAGGACTGCAGCTTTGGTAGCAGCGTCAGCAGCCTCTTGTCCTGGCAGACAGACATGATCAGGAATCCACAGAAACATCACGCTGGCCCCACCAAGAGTGAGCAAGTGAGAAGTTTTCCTGGACCCATTGCACTAAGGGATGGGCGGTTTACAGCGTACATAGACTTTGATGGGCACTGAGTGAGTCAGAGTAGACACAACTGAAAAGACTGTGTCGCCGAATATAGTCAGTGGCCTGATACATGGTGAATAACTCTGTTGTAAATACTCAAGAGCGTGCCAGATGCCGATATCGAAAGACAAGGTGCCAATAACGAAGGCACACCCGACCCCATGGTCAGTCCGAGAGCCATTAGTGTAAACAAAGGTATTATTGTGAAGTTCCATACGAAGGCGATAGAACTGAAGGCGACAGAACGAGGCTGAAGTGGTGTCCTTGGGAAGCGAATGGAAGCCATGGTGGTGAAGGGTTCACATCCACCGGGAAAGGTGCAGGAAGTGTGGAGTTCAGCCACCATAGCACAATTGCCGAAAGTGGACTGCAGGAGGTAACAGAAGAAGGACGAGCCCCATACTGACAATCAAAGGAATCATCAAAGAAGAAGACATAGGATGGGTAGCCACACATGGCACACTAACAGCATGCATACCTGCTGAGGAGAAAGTCACGGCAGTAGGACGAGGGTAGTTCAGCAGCTTCAGCATGGACTCTCAATCGGGCTGGTGTAAAAGGCGCCCTTGGACAAACGGATGCACGATGGTGGATAGTGTTGAGACAGCATAAGAGGGATGGGCGTGCAGACGCATAAATAAAGCACCCCATAATCGAGTTTCGAATGGACAAGGGGTCGGTACAAATGGAGGGGGGGTGATTCGATTGGCACCCCAGGAAGTACCATTGAAGACATGTAGGACATTGAGCAACTGCACACAGCGGGCTGCCAGGGAAGATACATGGGAGGACCAAGAGTTTCCGAGCCCCAGGAATTTCGTAGTTTCAATGAACGGAAGGGCAACAGGCCCAAAATGTGAAGATGGTGGAAGGAACCACTTGCGTCGCCAGTAATTCATACGGGCGGATTTTTCAGTGGAAAAACGAAAGCCATTGTCGATGCTCCAGGAGAAAAGACGATCAAGACATCACTGAAGACTCCGCTCAGTGAGACAGTTCCATGGAGAACTGCAATAGATGGCAAAATCGTCAACAAAAAGGGAGCCAGAGATGCCCAGCGGGAGACAGCCCATTATAGGGTTAATGGCGATAGCAAAGAGGACGACACTCAGGACAGAACCCTTAGGCACACCGTTTTCCTGGTGTCATGGCGGCACCCACACGAACCTTGAAAAGACGGTCTTGTAAAAATACCTGAAGTAAAGAGGGCAGTGAGCCACGAAGCCTCACATGTAAGGTGTCTTATGCCTAGTTCAAATATAAAAACATGGGCACAGTCTCGGATTTCTGCAGAAAACCATTCATAACATGGGTGGACAAAGTAACGAGATGGTTAACTACAGAACGCTGGGTTCAAAATCCACACTCTGCATTCGTCAGTAAATTGCGAGGCTTGAGCCACCATACCAGTCAGGCGTGAATCATTCATTCCATCACCTTGCAAACGCCGCTGGTAGCTGGTAGCTGGTAAGAGATGAAGTGGCTGGAAGGGTGGTCTTTGTCCTTACCAGGCTAAGGTATGGGTATGACGGTGGCTTCAAGCCAGCATCCAGGAAACGTACCCTCTGCACTGATGCAGTTTTACATGTCAAGCAGAAAGTGCTTGCCCGCAAGAATAATGTGCTGCAACATCTGAATGTGGATGGCGTCTGGCCCTGGGGCAGAGGACCAGGATGAACTGAGAGGATGATCTAGCTCCCTCATGGTAAAGGCGGCATTGTAGCACTCACGATTCGGAGAAGAGAAGGATATCACCCAAGCCGCCTCCGCTCGTTTCCGATAGAGGAAGGCAGGGTGATAGTGGGAGGGGCTCTAATGTTCCGCAAAATGGTGGCCCAAGATGCTGGAGATAGCAATTGGGTCCACAACAACATCGTCTGCTATTGTGAGGCCTGAAATGGGGGAATTGATCTTGGTCCCAGAGAGTCAGAGGAGGATGGCCCACTTGACAAAGGAAAGGGTGGAATTGTTAAAAGAACTAGTGAATGGAATCCAGCTAGATCTTTTGTTACCCCAAAGAACGTGATGACACTTTGCACATAACTGTATATAGTGAATGCAGTTTACCATCGTAGGACGACTGTTAAAAACGTCTGTGCACGAATTGCGTCATGGCATGCCTCAGTCCACCAAGGGACTGGGACGCGATGTGGTAAAGAGGAAGTGTGAGGAATGGAACGCTCTGCAGCAGTGAGGATAATGTTGGAGGGGTAGTCCACCTGGTCATCACAACTGGGGAAATCTTGTTCTTCGAAGGTTGCCAGGGAGGAGTAAAGTTGCCAGTCAGCCTTAGTAAGCTGCCATTTGGGTGTACATACAGATGTGGGGGGAGTCATCAAGCGGATAGCACATGGGAAATGAAAGAATGGACTACTCGAGACGATGGGCAAGCAGGGCAGTGCAGAAGGATAGGTCCAAATGGGAATAGGTGTGCGAAGAGTTGGTAAGGAAAGTGGGTATGCCAGTGTTAAGGCAGATGAGGTTAAGTTGGTAAAGAAGCTCAGCCAAGAGGGCACCTCTCTGACGGTCCTGGAGGAACCCCAAAGAGGATAATCCACATCAAAGTCAGCAAGTAGCAAAAATGGGAAAGGTAGCTGCCCAATAAGCTGAAGGACGTCTGCCCTTGTTACATCGAAGGATGGAGGTACATAAATGGTTGAGGGAAAACATCAGGTGGGGAAAGAAAAAGTGAACTGCAACAGCTTGAAGACGGGTAGTCAGGGAGACGGGTTGGATATCAATGTCATTCTGTACGGGCAGCATGACGCCACCATGACACGGAATGCCGACCTCAAGAGCAAGGTCAAAGCCAATAGGTAAGTAATATGAAAGCTCAAAGCAGTCGTGAGGGCGCAATTTCGTTTCTTGAAGCCAGAGTACAAGGGGATGATGCGATGTTAAAACAGCTATAAATCCTCTTTGTGGGACCGAAGGCTGTGAACATTCCATTGGAGGACAGTCATGAGGATGAAGAGATGCAGGGGTGTCACCTCGGCAATTGCAGAGTGACAGCCAGTGTAGAGTCACTGCTACAGGGCACAGAAGCAGGATGATCCTGCTCCATGTGGTCCACAGAACCATCATCTTGCTTGTGCGGTCAATCTGTGGAGTCCAATGCTGAAAAACGGTTGGAGGTGTGCACCAGCGAGACAGAGTCTGGCCGGGCTGGAATGCCACGAGGTGACTGTCTAACAGCATCTATGAGTTGGCAAAGGAGAATACTGTTTTCCTTTCATAGTCTTCTTCGAGCCTTTCCAGTTAGAGGAAGACTAGTGGTGTTTGGCTGGAGGAATGGCGGAAGTCTTCTTGGGAGTTCTCCTCCTGTCCTTTCCTGCCTACTGGTTGTGTAGCTGGTGGTTTAGCACTGGGAGCCGAGAGTTTCACGGTTTGTTGCACAGCGGTACAGAGAGATGGCGACGCTACCTTGCCTATGGGCGATTTCACAACCTTGGAATTGAATTTGATGTCGCATGTCTGCTTGGCCATATCTTTCACAGAGTGAGGGATAACAAGAACAGAACTATAGGTGCCAGACGGGAGAACACAGGGTTTGTGACTAGCCAGTAACTTGTGAGCTACCGGGTAAGGCACTTTTTACTTTACCCGAATCTATTGGACAGCCCGCTAATGAAGATACAAGGGACAATCCCGAGAGGAGGCGGCATGGCCGCCATTGCAGTTGACACAGCAGCGAGAAGGAGGTGGACACTCGCCCTCGTGCACCTCCGTACCACAGGTTACACATTTGATGGGGAGTCGACAAGACGTTCTAGTGTGGTTGAGGTGACACCAGTAGCAGTTCATCGGGTTCGGAATTTACAGCCAGAGTGTCAATTTCATAGGCTGCTTTGATCTTGGACAGCAGCACCACTCTAACAAAGGCGAGGAAAAGAGTGTGGGTGGGCACTAAGGAGGAATCTACCTTTTCCATTACACGACGGACAGCAGTGACACCCTGGTCAGAGAGGTAAGATTGGAGTTTGGCCTCTGTTAGACCGTCGAGCAGCCTGGTGTAAATCACACCAAGGGAAGAATTCAGAGTTCTCTGGGCCTTGACACGAACAGGGTAGTCATGGAGAAGCGAGGCAGCAAGCAGTTTTTGTGCTTGACAATCAGAAGCAATCTCCAAAAGCAAAGTGCCCTTCCATTAACGCGAGCAGGACTTCACAGGGCCAGCAATTGCGTCAACACCTTTATGAATAATAAACAGATTTACAGCAGCGAAGGACTGACCGTCTTCAGTATTAGAGACCACGACGAACCATGGTCCAGTGAGAAGGGTCTTCGAATCATTAGCCTCATTACGTTTACGTTTCGTAGACGTTGATTGGGAAGATGATTGTTTCATTGCGAGAAAATCCCCATGACTGCCAGCGTCTCCGATGGCGAGCACCTTCCAACTGGGGCCTCCCTTCACAAGGGGCCGCACCCGCCTTAGGTGATTGTTCACACCTCAGATCATACCTCCCAAACACCTGACAGAGGGACCAATCGGAAATTTGGGAAGGTTGCAGCTCTGACATGTACCCCCTGCGCCAGGGGGTACATGCGAAACCTACCTGTCGACCCAGGTCTGGGAATTACGTGTTACCCAGTCACCTGTTATGTGACAGACGCGTGGGCTAGCCTTCAGGACCACACAGGGAGAAAGAAGAAAAAGATGAACCTCCGACACCGAAGCAGAGGAACGAGAGGAGAAGGGAAACGAAGAAAGGAAAAGGGAGCGAAAAACGAAGGTGAGACTGTTCTTCGTCAGCGACGGATAACGCTAAACATTCCCAATAACAACATGGACATGTTCCCCATGGGAGGAGGAAAAGAATAGCAAGAGGATAGACATGCAGCACGGAATGGAAAAAACGCTGCAAAGGCTGGGGCATCATGGTAGCCATGCATGAACCCATTGAAGAGTGGCGAGCCCCCTGGAGGGTCGTATTTGATGAATCACTGTCAGAGACTCCGTAGGTTTAGCTATTTTTCTTTTATTTCCTGCCAACATTTGTTAGTACCTTTCATAGCTGCCATGTCCTTCCATAAGTTCAGGAAATATTGCCGGTTAAGGTCATCTTTCATAAGGTGTATTTTGACGCAAACTTCGAGATCAGTATGCAAGGGCACTTTATCAAATTTCTCAGACAGATGTGAAATTGCATTAGCTACTACAGTGAATTTGCATGGACGTGAATTTCGAAGTCCTATTCCTGTACCACTAACAACGAACATGCCAAACATGCGTGCAGCAGTTCACAGTTAACAGATTTGTTTTGTATAATGCCCGTATAGGTAATACCAAAACCACCTAAAGGCCCACACAATGGCAAGCACTTTTAGCTCAGTGCTGCAATGTGACCTCTCACAGCTGGCAAAACCTATAGTATGTACCACTGGTTTACCTTCAATCTTACGAATCTGAAACGAACATATGTCAAGGCCGAGACCATATGTATTTGTCGCTAGACAGGTGTCAGGTGGGCAAAGAATGTTTGCATTACATAAAACTTGAAAACCTCGCAAATCTGCACTGTGGGCAGTTGATTCCGCAGAAACCACTGGTGAAAGGATATGAGGGTGAGAAGTAACTGTGAGTCTTGAAAACAGGAAAGTTCTTAACAGCACAGTTTACTTTGGTCGTGTTGTGTATCCCCTGGTGAAATACGACCCAGAGAGTTGATACTATGACTTCTGAAGGTAGCCTGAGTCCTTGAATCTTAGTAGAACCTTATGCAATAATGCAAGGTATTCTCACCCAACAGAGGTTGCAATAAGCAATCTTCTATGAAAACTGATTTGATCAAGCAACCAAAAACAGTGTCCAAAGTGGCTATAAAAACCACCAGTGAACATTTAAACGAAGTTGGTAACTGTGACTGGAAAATGTAAAAGTGTACTTGCATGACTTCTTTTCCAAGGAAATCTGCCAGCATGAATGCTGCCAGTTAAGAATTTCACACCACAGAAACTCATTTTTCTTTGATGTTTTCCGACCAGGTCCATACAGGAACAAGAATTTTATTTATTGCTCTGGCGTCTAGAATACGTGTGACACCTCAGTCAGATTTAGAAACTATTAATAACAGACTAGAGGGTTCCAAAATTTCCCAAGATAGTATTTTCCTGATCTCCGTAGTAATAGCTGACCACTTGGCCAGGGGGCTGCTGTAGGAAGCATGACCGTATGTTTTCTGAGGATGAACATCCAGTTTACATTCATACCGATGAATGCCTCCTGGTCCTTCTACAAATATTACTTGAAATTCTTGCAAAACACCAGTGAACTGTCTACTCTGAATATCACTGCGATAATCAGATTCATTAGCTTTCTGTACAATGGCTTGGCACACAAGTGGTTCCAGTACAAATGTGGTTTATTATTAGTGAGTTTGCCGATGTATTACAATTATACTGTTTGGCAAAAGCATCCACGGTCCACATGACAGAATCAAATTCTTAATGTCATCACAATGTACTCTCAAATGTAGGTGGCCAGCACGAAGGTCGATTGCAGCACACCTCTGGCCTCAAAAATCCATTCCTACCAAACAACTGGTCGTTAAACCGTCTACTATAACGAACGGATGCTCTAATTTTATTTCCTATATTTTAATTTGTAACAGGACGTGCCCTTCACTGGTTTGGATCTGCACTATCTGCGCCCAAGATCCAGCATCCATTCACTGGTAATGTTGGTTTTTTTTGTATTGTCAAATTTTATGAAAGAAGCCAGCTGACAACTTTAATGCCTGTGTCCAGGATTGGAACTACAGAATATTTGCTAACCATTGCATGTACCGTAGATTGTACTTCAGGTGCAGAGTTCTTTGCACAATTTTCTTCAATGCACAAGGCATTCCACATATTTGAACCATGTCATAACAAATTTACTATCTAGCCACTCTGCAACATTAAAATGTCCACCCCAAAAAAACAAGGCGAGGTGAACACGTGTAGTGAAAAGAACACCAAAACAAGCAAATGCAAAGAAAGTGCGACGGAGTCAAAATGGAGGGAGGGTGGTGGCCTCTGAGCGAAGGCTAAATGCCCACCCTTAAATGGTACAATAAAAAAAAAAAAAACCTCACAAATAAAACGTAAAACTAAATCTGATGTTGAGGCACCGAAGGTAGGGTGCCGGGGAGTTTGAAAGTCCGCCACAGAGCGGGTAAAAGTGAGCAGTCCAGTAAGATGTGAACGACAATCATATGTGAGCCACAGTGATGCGACAGAGGAGGTAGCCATGTGTTAGCCACATATGACCAATGCAGAGCCGGCAGAGAACCAGAGTCCCTACAAGAGGCCCACATGGAGGTCTTCCACACTTTCATAGTCTCCTTAATGGCACACAGTTTGTTGTGCGTACTGAGATTATGCCATTCCCTCTCCCAAACCAGAAACCCTTGTGGCATAATAACGATTGCAGGTCAGTTACGAGCATGCCGATCTCCAGAAGCAGTTTCCGTGTAGCCTGATTGACCAGCCTGTTGGCAAGTTCACTTCCTGGGATTCCGACATGGCCTGGGATCCACACAAACACCACAGAATGACTGGACCATTCCAGGCCATAGATGGACTCCTAGATGATCGCTACCTAAGGATGATGGGGGCAGCACTAGTTGACAACTTGTAGGATGCTCAAGGAGTCAGTAAGAGAAGAAACGACCTGCTAGGGCATGAGCGGATGCACTCAAGAGCAAGAGAAATGACCACCAGCGCTGCAGCCATCTGGCATGGAGTGCTGTTTAATGTCTTCCATTAACATATGCAAAGCCCACAGTGAGCAGCAGCCATTGAGCCGTCAGTGTAAACCACTTCATGCCCCAGTACATGTGATGTAATGAGAGGAAGTGGTAGCGAAGAGCCACAGGTTAACTGAGTCCTTAGGACCATGTGAGAGGTCCAGGTGAAGCTTCAGCCTAGGTGTACACCGTGGAAGTGTACATGACTTGACCTCGAGTATAGGTGGTAAAGGCAAGGACTCCAGACAGGAGAACGGATGCGAACCACAATCTTAAGGCCTGACCTTGGCCTATGCTGCAGAAGATGAGCCACCAAGGGTGGGAAAAGGAGATGGTAATTTGAATGCTCAGGATAACTACGAATGTGTGCAACATAACTGGCGAGCAGTTGCACACGCCAGCCTTCAATGGACGGGCTCCGGCCTCCACCAGGACACTGGTTACCGGACTCGTCCTAAAAGCTTGCATTGCCACTATCGCCACAGTGGTACACTGGACGAATAAACAACGCTATGGGCGCCGCCGAACCATAAACCACACTCCCATAGTCAAGGTGGGATTGAACAAGTGCTCCACAGGGCTGCAGCAGCGTAGGGCGATCTGCACCCCATTTGCTCAGGCAGCAGAGGGCATTGAGGTGCTGCTGGCACTTCCATTTAAGCTAACGGAGGTGAAGTAGCCAAGTCAATCAGACGTCGAAAACCAGTCCTAAGAATAGGTATGTCTGCACTGCAGTGAGTGGATAGTCATTAAGGTAAAGTTCTGGTTCCAGATGAACGGTATGACGCCAACACAAGTGCATGACACATGACTTTGCAGCTGAAAACAGGAAGCCATGGGCTAGAGCCTTGTGGATGGATGCAACACCAGTACTGGAGGAGCAGTACAAAATGCAGAAGTCGTTGGCATACAGAGAAGGTGAGACTGATGGTCCGACAGCTGTTGCTAGACCATTAATGCCCACTAAAAATAGAGCTACGGGACCCCATTCTCCTGGATATGGTGGGGAACTATGGGAGGCACCAACTTGGGCATGGAAAGTGTGGAGCGATAGGAAATTTTGGATAAAAATCGGGAGCAGGAGCTGGAGACCCCACTCATATTAAGTGGCAAGAATACGATGTCAACTGGTCGTGTCTTAGCTTTTAGTAATTAAAAAAAGATGTCAACCAGGTGTTGGCATCTGGAAAAGGCTGTTAGGAAGGCAGACTCAAGGTAAACTAGATTATCAGTGGTAGAGTGACCGTGGTAGAAGCTGCTCTGACATGGAGCCAGCAAGCCACATGACTCCAGCACCCAAGCCAACTGCCGACGTACCATACATTCTTACAGCTTACAAAGAGCATTGGTGAGGCTGATGGATGTTTGCCAGGTTTGAGCAATGGAATGATGGTACTATCTCACCATTCTGATGGAAAAAAGCCATCGCATCCAATCCATTTGAAGATGAGAAGGAGATGTTGAAACATCTGACTGTCTATCCAATCCGGCCCAAGAGCTGTGTCGGGTAATGTGCAAGGGTGCTGAGGAGCTCCCACTCTGTAAATGGAGTATTATAGGGTTCACTGTAACATTCAGTGAACCAGAAGGCTTTCCTTTCCATCCACACTTTGAGGGTAGGGGGCAAAGCGCCGGGGCAAATACTTTTGTGTCAGCAGATAACAAGCCATTGATGTTAATATCAGTGTCACCTGTCTGGGTCTGGTACGCACAAACACCTCTGATTCTGCCCAGACTTTGGAAGGTGACGTATGTCATCCTATGATCAAGACATATCTGTCCCAACATTCTCTTTTTCGTCGTTTTATAAGCTGGCAAATGCGGGCATGCAGCCATTTAAAATTTTTTAGACGCTCTAGGGAAGGGTGCCACTGTCGCTGTAGGGCTCGCCGACGCTCTAATGGCCTCAGCGATTTCCGACGACCACCTAAGCACCGACTTTCGCCAGGGGCACCCTAAAGAACAAGGGATCGTGTTTCTCGCCGCAGAAACGATCGTTCTAGTGACCCGCTCTAATACTGCATCGATGGTACCATGTGGGGGAGTTTCAACCGTGACAGCGTAGGTGAAAGCTTCCCAGTCTCCCTTGTTTAAAGCCCACCTTAGTAGGCGTCCAGGGGAATGGCGCTGGGGAAGTGACAGGAAGATGGGAATGTAGTCATTACCACACAAGTCATCGTGGGCTCTCCAGTGGACAGACCGGAGAAGTCCTGGGCTGTGGAGGGATAAATCAATGGTCGAATAAGTGTCGTGAGCCACATGAAATGGCAGAGGTCGAGTTGTGACAGTACATTTTCGCCTCCCTACCTCAGCCAGTAAGCATGGCACCACCACACAAGGGTTATACACGTTAAAATCTCCCATAAGTAGGAAAGGTTGATCAGTCAGTGCAGCCAATAGGTTAATGAGTACTGCACCATCTGGAGAAAGATATACATTGCAAACAATTATTTCGTGTGTCGTCCTTATCCTGACAGCCACAGCTTCAATAGGGGTTTGAACAGGCACAGGTTTACTACAGATTGCGTTTAGGACACAAACGCTTACTCCACCAGAAGCACTATTATAGTCACTACAGTGGTGTGGAGGGCAGGGGGTCCACATTACCGGGAACCAGGTTTTCTGGAGGGCAATGCAGAAAGCAGGTGAAAGCTTAACTTTTGCCATAACTCAGCCTAGTGGTGGAAAAAACCGCCGCAATTTCGCTGGAGGATGACGTTGTCAAGAGTCTGGGAAGGCATGAAGCATGCAAGGATGCAGGTTACGCCTCAGGGTCACCTGCTGGCACCAATTATTTGTATTCATTCCTATTGTGGATGAGGCATCAGTGAGACCCAGGTCCTAAACTGAGATCTCCCCCTCATCTGCAGGTGCAGAATTGTACGAAGTAGTGGCGTTGGGGCCACTGAAGGGTCCTTTTTCTTAGCAGACTTCTTTGTTTGCTTGCCCCCTCACTTCTGTTTAGGGGCTGTTTAGGCATGAAGGAAGACCTTGAAGCTCTTTGTCCAGCAGCTTTTGGCTTCTTTAGCCACTTCTGAGAGTCTGCTGTGGCATTAGTGGAGACCTTGGGAAAGAAGTACCCAAGGGACCCCTTCCACACGAGAGAAACCAGAGGAGGCTGTTGCTTCTTCGGCATGGGGGAGGGGGCTGATATCCCCTGCATTTGGGGGACGTTTGCTCTCAAAGTAGGTACTTTGAGAACAACAGAAGGAGATTTTCCCCTACCACCAAGGGGGCAGATGTATTCTTGAAGCCCAGAGGGTCTACTCTTCATGGCACAGAGTGTGGTATGAGTGGTACTTGTGATGGCGATGGTAATGTAGCTGCAGTATATGTGGATGTCAACCAAACGGGGTGTAATAGTTGAAATTTACATTTAGCCTCTTGTTAAGTCAACCGGTCCAGGGTCTTTTACTCCACGATTTTCTGCTCGTGTTGGAGTATTGTGCAGTCTGACAAGCAGGCGGAGTGCTGCTCTCCACAGTTGATACAAGTGGGAGGAGGCGCACATGGAGTATCTGGATGCAGTGGATGTCCACAGTCTTGACGTGTGGCGCTGGAAGTGCAGCAGGAACGCGTGAGCCTGAATTTCCAGCACTTAAAGCACCACATAGGGGGAGGGACGTATGGTTTAACGTCACAGTGGTGAACCATCACGACCTTTTCAGGCAATGAATCTTCCTCAAAGGCAAAGATGAAGGCACCAGTAGCAACCCTGTTGTCTTTGGGTCCCCTGTAAACACGCTGGATGAAATGAACATCCACTGTTCAAGAGTGTCGCGGAGCTCGTCGTCAGAGTGCAAGAGGAGGTCGCGATGGAAAATAATCCCCTGGACCATGTTGAGGCCTTTATGGGGAGTGACGGAAACAGAAATATCACCCAGCCTGTTACAAACGAGTAATGCCCAGGATTGGGCTGGGAATGCTGTCTGAATCAAGACTGCACCACTTCTCATCTTTGATAGTGCTGTCACTTCCCCAAACTTATCCTCAATATGTTCAACAAAAAATTGAGGCTTCTTAGGTAGAAAGGAGTCCCCATCCACTCTGCTACAGACTAAATACTGAGGCGAATATGGCTCTCTCCTTTCGGTAGCCCTTTGTTCCTCCCATGGTGTAGCGATGGAGGGAAACGATTTAGGGTCATGTCTGTCAGCATTGTACTCTATCTTGCCCTTCTTAGAGACTGTTTGCGCCATACAGTCCCCAGCGGAGATTACAGGCTGCTTCATCACGGGTCATCCACCCTGATGCCACCCACTCCAATCAGGGGCTCTCCCCTTGGGCGCCACCCATCCCCAGCAAACGCCACCTGGCATGATTCCCCAGGAAGACAAGCATCTACTCCTTGGCATACATGGGGAGTTTACAGCTCAGGCATCAGCAGTGTGATCCCTATGTTGTCAGAGGTACCAAATTGGTACATGATGGCCCCACCACAACAGACTGGCTACAGTACTGGATACTGGGTGCAGAGAAACCAAATATAGTTATGGGGCGAAAGAGGACAGGAGATAACAGAAGAAGGTGGAATACCCCAGAAAGTGTCCTCGCCCAAATAGTTGAATCCCAAGTGGAGATGCAAAGCCATTACAAGAGATTCAAAAGATCGAATCTAAGGGCACTCATGCACCACATAAGGCGTCCCCATATGGCCCCCATATGCCCGTTCATAAACTAGGGGGGGTACTATCTTTGGGAAGCTGACAAAGGTCACAGAAGGTAGGTCCAGGGGCGAAGCCAAGGTGGCGTCATACCCCCATTTGTCAAGAAAGTTTTAGGAAATTGGAAGAAAAGTGAGTGTAGCATTTGACGGAAGTGGACTCCCAGAGGTAGTAGAGAGGAAGGACCACCTGCATACCCTAAATCCAAGTAGGAGTCGAAAAAAAGGGCATAGGTCTGATGAGCAGGCATGGAAGACATGACTCTGAAGGAAAGCGAGCTGATTGGACAGCAGAGGTTCAGCATTATCAGTGTAAAGGCTCTCCAAGGGGCTAATGTAAAAAGCTCTAGACGCTAAATGCAATCCACGGTGGTGGACAGAATCTTGACCCTGAAGAATAGACAGCCGTGCAGAGGATTAAACTATGCTTCTATGGTCCAATATCGAGCACACTAACCCGCGATATAGACGGAGGAGGACCACTCTGTCCGCTCCCCAGGAGGTACCACTCAGAACATGGAGGGTGTTGAGGGATCACAGACAGTGAGCCGAAAGATATGAAATGTGGGAAGACCAGAACAGTTTTCTGTCAAATGTAAGTCCCAAGAATTTGGGGACGTCTGAACGAAAGGCCAGAAGGGAACAGATGTAGCCAGGGAGGTTAGAACTCCATATGAGGCCAAATATTTACACAGATGGTCTTACTGGGAGAAAAGCAGAAGCCCGTTTCGATGCTGCATGAGTGGAGGCGATTGAGTCGTCCTTTAAGACTTCGTTCAAGAAAGCTGGTCTGTTGAGAGCTGCAGTAGATCCCAAAATCGTTGACAAAGAGGGATCCCAAGACATCAGAAAGGAGAATCCAAATTGGATTTATAGCAATGGCAAACAGTGCAACGCTTAGCACAGAGCCCTGGGGCACCCCATTTTCTTGGAAGAATGTATGGGATCTCTTCTGTGTATCTGAATGCTCACTCCAGAGCTATTTCTACTATATGGGTGTGACTGCGATACTTTACCAGCGAGGATCGCCGACAGCTGGGAGAGGTGCTTCCAGTTGGGGGCGTCCAGCCACCAGGTGTCTCTGTAGTCATGCGCCTGCAGCAGTGCCTCGCGGCTCAGACTCAACCAGGCTCTGTTGACGCGGCTCGCCATCAGGAGGCTCTGTGCATCCAGCATGCTGCCAACATCACTACACATCAGTCTCATCACGTGTACTCCACTACCACTACTCCCACACACTACAGCTACTCTTAAGCCTGGTTTGCAATGGAGCAAATAGAAACGAACACAAACCAATATCTGGTGACATTGGCACTCTGTGTTCGAGAAATGTACCTTTTCCAGAGCTCTTGATATCCTGTAGTTCTAGAATTGTCTGTACAAAATTTAAACAATTCTTTAAAATTATATGAAGAAAATAGTACTCACAGAAATGTTTATCCTTTAAAAAATTATTTGCCATTTTGCAAAATTACGATCACAGTTCTGAATAGCTCGCCAAGAGTTCTACTGAAAAAGGTCAGTTAAACCCATGTATGTATGTATGTATGTATGTATGAAACTGGGGATCTACAAATGACGGAGAGGCTTTGTCCCACCATAGCCCTCAGTGGTTTCTCGTAAATAGGGTGCCAACTGCACATGACTGACTACAAGGAGCGGAACAATGGCATTATTATTATTATTATTATTATTATTATTATTATTATTATTATTATTATTTCCTTCACTTTCTCAGACATTAAGTCCGGTTAAAAATGGAGTGACGCGGACCTTGATCAAGCGTCACTTCCTTTTAACTGTACGGTATATGTTATATTGCATTTAGGAACTTTCGGGTAATTGAACATGTATCAATGATTACGGATTTCTGTAATTGTATATATAAGTTTGGATGTAGCTGTATTGTATTGTATTGATGTACTGGTGGATATTGTGTGGTATGACTCCTGTAGTTGATAGTATAATTGGTATAACGTCAACTTTATCCTGATGCCACATGTCCTTGACTTCCTCAGCCAATTGGATGCATTTTTCAATTTTTTCTCCTGTTTTCTTTTGTATATTTGTTGTATTGGGTATGGATATTTCGATTAGTTGTGTTAATTTCTTCTTTTTATTGGTGAGTATGATGTCAGGTTTGTTATGTGGCGTTGTTTTATCTGTTATAATGGTTCTGTTCCAGTATAATTTGTATTCATCATTCTCCAGTACATTTTGTGGTGTATACTTGTATGTAGGAACGTGTTGTTCTAAAAGTTTATGTTGTAAGGCAAGCTGTTGATGTATTATTTTTGCGACATTGTCATGTCTTCTGGGGTATTCTGTATTTGCTAGTATTGTACATCCGCTTGTGATGTGGTCTAATGTTTCTATTTGTTGTTTACAAAGTCTGCATTTATCCGTTGTGGTATTGGGATCTTTAATAATATGCTTGCTGTAATATCTGGTGTTTATTGTTTGATCCTGTATTGCAATCATGAATCCTTCTGTCTCACTGTATATATTGCCTTTTCTTAGCCATGTGTTGGATGCGTCTTGATCGATGTGTGGCTGTGTTAGATGATACGGGTGCTTGCCATGTAGTGTTTTCTTCTTCCAATTTACTTTCTTCATATCTGTTGATGTTATGTGATCTAAAGGGTTCTAGAAGTGGTTATGAAATTGCAATGGTGTAGCCGATGTATTTATATGAGTGATTGCTTTGTGTATTTTGCTAGTTTCTGCTCGTTCTATAAAGAATTTTCTTAAATTGTCTACCTGTCCATAATGTAGGTTTTTTATGTTGATAAATCCCCTTCCTCCATCCTTTCTGCTTAATGTGAATCTTTCTGTTGCTGCATGTATGTGATGTATTCTATATTTGTGGCATTGTGATCTTGTAAGTGTATTGAGTGCTTCTAGGTCTGTGTTACTCCATTTCACTACTCCAAATGAGTAGGTCAATATTGGTATAGCGTAAGTATTTATAGCTTTTGTCTTGTTTCTTGCTGTCAATTCTGTTTCCAGTATTTTTGTTAGTCTTTGTCTATATTTTTCTTTTAGTTCTTCTTTAATATTTGTATTACCTATTCCTATGTTTTGTCTGTATCCTAGATATGTATAGGCATCTGTTTTTTCCATCGCTTCTATGCAGTCGCTGTGGTTATCCAATATGCAATCATCTTGTTTAGTGCGTTTTCCCTTGACTATGCTATTTTTCTTACATTTGTCTGTTCCAAAAGCCATATTTATATCATTGCTGAATACTTCTGTTATCTTTAGTAATTGGTTGAGTTGTTGATTTGTTGCTGCCAATAGTTTTAGATCATCCATGTACAGCGAATGTCTAATTTTGTGTGGGTATGTTCCAGTAATATTGTATCTATAATTTGTATTATTTACATGTTGGATAGTGGGTTCAGAGCAATGCAAAACCAGAAAGGGCTTAATGAGTCTCCGTGGTATATTCCACACTTAATCTATATTGGCTGTGATGTGATATTATTTGAATTTGTTTGGATATTAAGTATGGTTTTCCAATTTTTCATTACTATGTTTAGGAATTGTATCAATTTAGGATCTACTTTGTATATTTCCAATACTTGTAGTAACCATGAGTGGGGTACACTATCAAAAGCTTTTTGGTAATCAATGTATATGTAGTGTAGCGACCTTTGTTTAGTTTTAGCTTGATATGTCACCTCTGCATGTATTATCAGTTGGACTTTACGTCCTCGTGCTCCTTTGCAACAGCTTTTTTGTTCTTCATTTATAATTTTGTTCAGTGTTGTATGTGTCAATTTCTGTGTAATAACTGAAGTTAGTATTTTGTATATTGTTGGTAGGCATGTTATGGGGCGATATTTAGCTGGGTTCGCTGTGTCTGCTTGATCTTTAGGTTTCAGATAAGTTATTCCATGTGTAAGTTTATCAGGGAATGTGTGTGGGTCTGCAATGTAGCTGTTAAATAATTTAGTTAGATGTGAATGTGTTGAGGTGAACTTATTTAACCAGAAATTTGCTATTTTATCTTTTCTAGGGGCTTTCCAATTGTGCATAGAATTAATTGCTTGGATGACTTCATGTTGCAAAATTAACACTTCAGGCATTTGCGATATCATCTTGTATGTATATCTTGTATCCACCGTGCATGTCTTACGTTGTACCGGGTTTGACCATATGTTGCTCCAGAAATGTTGAATGTCTGTTATGTTTGGTGGATTGTTTATTTCAATGTGTGTGTTATCTATTGTCTGGTAAAATTTCTTTTGGTTTGTGTTGAATGTTTGGTTTTGTTTCCTTCTATTTTCACTTTTTTTGTATCTTCTGAGTCGTCTGGCGAATGCTTGTAATTTCTGCTTCTTTTCGTCTAATTGCTCTGTCGCTTCTTGTTGTGAGATTTTACCTAACCTTTTTCGTTTTTTTTTCCGAGATTTCATTTCTTATAAATTGTGTTAGCTGTCCGATGTCTTTTCTCAGTTTTTCTATTTTGATCTGTAGCCTGTATTGCCATGCTGGTTTTGTGGGTTTCTTCTGTGTGTTGGTTGGTTCTGACCTCTGCCTAGTGTGTATATTTAGTGTAGTGAGTGCTCCTATATAAACCAGCAGTTTTAACTCTTCCATAGTTGTGTATGATTGTGTTGATAGTTTTTATTGTTGTTTCGACTTGTGGGTTATTTGGCAGTCTATGCAAGAATGGTCTAATGTCTGTATTTGTGTCTTTGTATTCTATATATGTCAGCTGAAATTTTTCTTCTATATCTAACATGTGTGTCACTTCGTGTTCTATTTGTGCTTGTTCTGGTGGCTGTCTTAAGATTTCGTTTTCCCCTGATTGTTTAATTGATGCGTGTTGTTCTTGATTTGTTTGCTCTGGGATGTTTGAGTCCATTACTGTATTTTCTTCTTCTTTTGATTGTACATTGTTTTGTTCCAGTATTTGTTGTACTTGTTGTTTGATGTTTTCTAATTCTTGATTAGCTGGTCGTCGTTCTGTTAAAAATTTTAATTCTGAGTATCTGGTAATAAATGTTGTGTATACTTGTGATCTGTATCCAGTTGTGTTGGTTCCTAAGTTTGTTGCTTGGTAATAACAGAACATGAGGTGTCAGTTAACTTCATCTGACCATCTCATCCTCGGTCTCTGTTTTCCTTCTAGAGTGGCTGCAGGAAGCATATCCTGTAAAACACCTCTATTTGGATTTAAATCATTTTCCGTGTGGCTAGCAGTGTTGTTACCATTGTGGACGGGCA
Source organism: Schistocerca serialis cubense (assembly GCF_023864345.2). Classification (NCBI taxonomy): domain Eukaryota; kingdom Metazoa; phylum Arthropoda; class Insecta; order Orthoptera; family Acrididae; genus Schistocerca; species Schistocerca serialis. The sequence goes on from NC_064639.1 coordinate 885,101,992, forward strand.
TAGGGATAGGGTTCAAGCGTCGTCCCCGACCGTGACAGCGCTTGTCCGAGGCTTCATTAGTTCTGTCCTGAGCCAACTAATCACACTAAAACGGGGTTTAGCCCTATTAGTGGTTTGTTCTTCTCGTCGCCTTTTACGACTGGCAGAACATACCGGAGGCCTATTCTTTTCCCGGGCCTCCACGGAGTTTATTATTATGTTAATAATCGGCACACTAGATACTACACTATAGAGTTTGGGTCAATGTAAAACTTTGATATTACAACCCTTTAAGGGCAGCAACCATCAGAAACAAATAGAGCCATGGAGGCGAAAAAAGAAGAGTGTTGTCATTGTGTCACAAACTTTAAGCCTGTGTCTGCCTTCTTAATTAGCCCAAAACATTAGGTTCATCGCATTTACACCATGTTTCACCGCGATAATACTTCCCCGTGATGTCATTAGATGTGCTTGTGCCCAGTTTCGACATTGAGGGTATCTATCGATCCTCTGGGGCTTTGATTGTGTGTAGACGTAGCTGTTTAGCCAAAAATGCCAGTTTGCGTCGTTTACAGGTGTACTAATCGATCCAATCGTAATCTGAAGTTTGAAAGTATCGCACTTCTTTCGTAAGTGGAATCGTTCAAGTAACATTTTTTTTTTATGTTTGGTTATTCCCGAAGAACTGAGCGTTACTAGTGAGAAATATTCCGCGAAAACAAGCAGATACGCTACTCTTAGAAGAGCAGGACTGTATGTTACACAGATTAGGCTATTATTACTATAAAAAGTTGCTTACATACACTATGTAATCAGAAATATCCGGACACCATGCTGAAAATGACAAAGGTTCGTGGCGCCCTCCATCGATAATGCTGGAATTCAGTATCGTGTTGGCTTCCACCCTCTCAGGCATACGTTCAATCAGGTGCTGGAAGGTTTCTTGGGGAATGGCTGCACTGAGGAGATGTATCGATGTCGGTCTGTGAGGCCTGGAATGAAGTCGGCGTTCCAAAACATCGCAAAGGTGTTCCATAGGATTGAGTTCACGACTGTGTAGGCCAGTCTATTACAGGGATGTTATTGTCCTGTAACCATTACGAACAGGTGCTCGATCGTGTTGAAAGACGCAGTCGCCATCCCCGAATTGCTCTTCAACAGTTGAAGGTAGAAGGTGCTTAAAAGATCAATGCGGACCTGTGCTGTGATAGTGCCACGCAAAACAAGGGGTGCAAGCCCCCACCACGAAAAGCACGACCAGACCATACTACTACCTACTCCGAATTTTACTGTTGGCACTACAAACTGGCAGATGGCGTTCACCAGGCATTCGCCATACCCACACCCTGCCATTGGGTGCCACATGTACCGTCACTCCACAGAACGTTTTTCCGCTGTTCAATCGTCCAATGTTTACGGTCCTTACACCAAGAGACGCGTCATTTGGCATTTACCAGCGTGATGTGTGGCTTATGAGCAGCCACTCGACCATGAAATTCAAGTTTTCTCACCTCCCACCTAGCTGTCATAGTACTTGCAGTGGATTCTGATGCAGTTTGGAATTCCTGTGTGATGGTCTGGATAGATCTCTCCCTATTACATATTATGACACTCTTCAACTGTCGGCAGTCTGTGTCACTCAACAGACGAGGTCGGCCTGTACACTTTTGTGCTGCACGTGTCCCTCCACGTTTCCATTTCACTGTCACATCGGAAACAGTAGACCTAGGGATATTTAGGAGTGTGGAAATCTCGCGTACAGACATATGACACAAGTGACACCCAATCACCTGACCACTTTCGAAATCCATGAACTCTGCGGAGCGCCCCCATTCTGTTCTCTCACGATGTCTAATGACTACTAACGTAGCTGATATCGAGTACCTGGCAGTAGATGGCAGCACAAGGCACCTAATATGAAAAACATGTTCTGGGGTGTACGGATGCTTTTGATCACATAGTGTATGTGTTACAACAAAGTATGCATTTAACGGGGTCTAAGCGTTGACTGACCTGGCCTTGCAACATTAACCAAAACGGCCATGCTGTGTTGGTACTGCGAACGGCTGAAAGCAAGGGGAAACTACGGCCGTAATTTTTCCCGAGGGCATGTAGCTTTACTGTATGGTTAAATGATGCTGGCGTCATATTGGGTAAAATATTCTGGAGGTAAACTAGTCCCCCATTCGGATCTCCGGGCGGGGACTACTCAAGAGGATGTCTTTATCAGGAAAAAGAAAACTGGCATTCTACGGATCGTAGCGTGGAACGTCAGATCCCTTAACCGTGCAGGTGGATTAGAAAATTTAAGAAGGGAAATGGATAGGTTGAAGTTAGATGTAGTGGGAATTAGTGAAGTTCGGTGGCAGGAGGAACAAGACTTTTGGTCAGGTGAATGCAGGGTTATAAATACAAAATCAAATAGGGGTAATGCAGGAGTAGGTTTAATAATGAATAAAAAAATAGAAGTGTGCGTAAGCTACTACAAACAGCATAGTGAACGCATTATTGTGGCCAAGATAGACACGAAGCCCATGCCTACTACAGTAGAACAAGTTTATATGCCAACTAGCTCTGCAGGTGAAGAAACTGAGGAAATGTATTTTTTTTTTTTTTTTGTGGTTTTAGGGCGCACAACTTCAATGGTCATTAGCGCCCAGACTACGTTAAGAATGCACCGCGAGGCACAAGTTTAAAACAACAACTAAAAGGGAAAACACGATAAAAGACAGACTGACAGGCATAGAATTTAAAAAACAGCATAATCAAATGTCCTTAGAGAGGTTTGTCAAATTGATAAAACGAAGAACGCGAGCAGCTGCTCGTGGGTCATCTGCTAAAATGGCATCTAGAGTACACGGCAGGCCAAGATCAAAACGCAGTGTGTTAAAATCCAGACAGGACGTTAAAATGTGGCGGACCGTCAGCAATTGCCCACATGGGCAGAACGGCGCCGGCGCAGCCGTCAGCAGATGGCGATGGCTGAACCGGCAGTGGCCAATGCGTCACCGGGCCAAAACGACCTCCTCCCGCCGAGAAGGGCGGGAGGAGGACGTCCAAACCGCAGGAAGAGGTTTCAAGCCCCGAAGCTTGTTGTCCGTAAGTGCAGCCCAATCGGCATGCCACAGCGATAAAATGCGCCGACAAATTACCCTGCTACAATCCGACGAAGGGACACAACAAGAAGCTGTCCGAGGCTGGAGGACCGCAGCCTTGGCCGCGGCATCTGCAGCTTTGTTCCCAGGGATACCGACATGGCCAGGAACCCACATAAAGCTAACCGGAGAACCGGCGTCCACCAGCTGCTGAAGAGAGCGTTGGATCCGGTGCACGAAAGGGTGAACCGGATACGGATCACTGAGGCTCTGGATGGCGCTCAGGGAATCAGAGCAGATGACATAAGCAGTATGTCGGTGGCGGCAGATGTAAAGAACAGCCTGGTAGAGGGCAAAGAGCTCAGCTGTGAAGACCGAACAATGGCCATGGAGCCGGTGTTTGAAACTTTGTGCCCCGACAATAAATGAACACCCGACCCCATCATTGGTCTTTGAGCCATCTGTATAAATGAAGGTCATATTAATGAACTTCGAACGAAGTTCGACAAAACGGGAGTAGTAGACCGAACCGGGGGTAACCTCTTTTGGGAGCGAGCTGAGGTCAAGGTGAACGCGAACCTGAGCCTGGAGCCAAGGTGGCGTGTGGCTCTCGCCCACCCGAAAGGTTGCAGGGAGTGAAAAATTAAGGTGTTGAAGGAGGCGACGAAAGCGAACTCCAGGGGGTAGCAGGGCAGACACATACAACCTGTATTGACGGTCGAGAGAGTCGTCAAAAAAGGAACGATAAGACGTGTGGTCGGGCATTGACAGTAGCCGACAGGCATACCGACAAAGCAGTATATCGCGCCGCTAGGTGAGTGGCAATTCGCCAGCGTCAGCATGAAGACGCTCTATGGGACTAGTATAAAACGCTCCGATCGCAAGTCGTAAACCCCGATGTTGTATGGAGTTGAGGCGGCGTAAGATGGATGGCCGTGCAGAAGAGTATACGAAGCTCCCATAATCCAGCTTGGAGCGGACGATCGACCGATATAGACGAAGTAGGACGGTTCGATCCGCTCCCCACGACATACCACTGAGAACACGGAGGACATTCAAAGAACGGGTACAACAGGCAGCCAAATATGACACATGTGGAGACCAGCTAAGTTTCCTGTCAAATGTAAGACCTAAAAATTTTGTTGTCTCCACGAATGGGAGAGCAACGGGACCGAGTCTTAAGGACGGTGGGAGAAACTTTGTAGCGCCAGAAGTTAATACAGACCGTCTTCTCGGCAGAAAAACGGAAGCCATTGGCGACACTCCAGGAGTAAAGACGGTCAAGAGAACGCTGAAGACAGCGCTCCAGGACATGTGTACGCTGTGCGCTGCAATAGATGGTAAAATCGTCCACGAAAAGGGAGCCTGATACATCAGCTGGGAGGCAATCCATTATTGGATGGATCGCTATGGCGAAGAGAGCGACGCTCAAAACTGAGCCCTGTGGCACCCCATTCTCCTGGTGAAAGGTGTGACAGGACAGAACCCACACGTACCCTGAACTGTCGATCCATTAAAAAGGAACGAATAAAAAGAGGAAGGCGACCGCGAAGACCCCATGTATGCATGGTGCGGAGAATGCCCACCCTCCAACAGGTGTCGTAAGCCTTCTCCAAGGTAACCAGATGGTCAACAGCAGAGCGGCGCCTACGAAATCCACATTGTACATTGGTAAGTAGGCGTCGAGACTCGAGCAGCCAAACCAAACGAGAGTTAACCATTCGCTCCATCACTTTACAGACACAGCTGGTAAGCGAGATGGGTCGATAACTGGAAGGCAAGTGCTTGTCCTTCCCCGGTTTAGGAATCGGGACAACAATAGACTCGCGCCAGCATGCAGGAACATGTCCCTCAGTCCAGATGCGATTGTAAGTACGAAGAAGAAAACCTTTACCCGCAGGAGAAAGGTTCTTCAGCATCTGAATATGAATAGAATCAGGCCCTGGAGCGGAGGACTGTGACCGGGCAAGTGCGTTTTCGAGTTCCCACATGGTGAATGGGGTATTATAACTTTCACGATTCGAGGAGCGGAAGTTAGGTGGCCTAGCCTCCTCTGCCTGTTTGCGGGGGAGGAAGGCAGGGTGGTAATGAGCGGAGCTCGAAACCTCTGCGAAAAAGCGGCCGTAGGCATTGGAGACATCCTCCGGGGCCACAAGGACGTCATTCGCGACCATCAAGCCAGAAACTGGTGAGTGGACCTTAGTGCCAGATAGCCGGCGCAGGCTACCCCAGACAACAGAAGAAGGAGTAAAACTGTTGAAGGTGCTTGTGAAAGCAGCCCAGCTGGCTTTCTTGCTTTCTTTAATAATACAACGACACTGTGCACGTAATCGTTTATAAGTGATACAATTCGCCACTGTAGGGTGGCGTTTAAAGGTGCGTAAAGCACGTCGACGAGCACGTAAAGCGTCTCTGCATGCTGCGGTCCACCAGGGGACCGGTACGCGACGTGGAGAAGAAGTAGGGTGAGGGATGGAATATTCAGCAGCAGTGAGAGATGGATAACACACAGGAAGTGGTCGCTCGAATATGTATCAAAGTGCATACCACTCAAACCGGCGTGCAAGTTGGGTAGTACATATAGAGAGATCTAAATGGGAATAGGTGTGAGATGTGTCCGAAAGGAAAGTAGGGGCGCCAGTATTGAGGCAGACAAGATTGAGCTGGTTGAAAAGGTCTGCTAACAGGGAGCCCCTCGAGCAGGATGCCGGAGAGCCCCAAAGGGGATGGTGGGTATTGAAGTCTCCAGTTAACAAAAATGGGGCAGGTAGCTGAGCAATAAGCTGCATCATGTCTGCCCTGGTAACGGCAGATGACGATGGAGTGTAGACGGTACAAATGGAAAATGTAAAAGTGGGGAGAGTAATGCGGATGGCAACTGCCTGCAGGCCTGTGTGCAATGTGATGGGATCGTAGTAAATATCATCCCGGACCAGCAACATAACCCCTCCATGAGCCGGAATACCTACCACAGGGGGTAGGTCAAAACGCACAGAGGTGTAGTGTGCCAAGGCAATTTGATCGCATGGGTGTAGCTTCGTTTCCTGGAGGGCTACAACGAGCGGACGGTGCAAGCGGAGCAGCAACTTCAAGTCCTCTCGGTTGGAGCGAATGCTGCGAATATTCCAGTGAATAAGTGCCATCGTAAGAAGAAAAGGAAGATGAAAGAAGGGGTCACCTCGAAGGCCGCTGAGGGCCTGGCTTCGAGCGAGCACTGCCGCCGCTATCAGGAGGCGGACAGTCATCGTCCATTGGGTCTATAGGTTCATCGGCCATCTTGGTAAGATGGCCAGGAGGGGGAGCTTCCTCCACCCGTGAACGGCCAGATGTTCGGCTACCAGCGGTGCGGCCAGGCGAAACGGATGACGGCCTGGGGCGGCAACCGCTGGGTGGCGCAGGAGAAGAAATGCGCCGTGGCGGAGAAGGAGAACTGTGCTTCCTATGAGCCTTCTTGGAAGGTCGTTTGGTGGAAGTACCGGTCGAAGGCTGGGAGGTCGAGGTACGTAGGAAGTCTGCATGGGACGGTTCCTTCTTGAAGGCCAGTGCATCCGACTTCTGGGTCTTTGTCTTAGCAGAAGCTGAGGAAGGGGCTGGTGTCTGTGGGGTGATGGGAGGAAGAGGAGACGTCGACCGCGCGATCTTAGCACTGGCCGAACGGACGACCGTGGTGCTGAAGGTCAGATCGCATGGACATAGGGGCGAACAGAAATAACCTCATAGCCCGCCTTGATGCGCGATGGCAGCTTAACACTATCAAAGGTCAAGAAAAGTGTCCGGGTTGGTACAAGGTCATTGTTGACCTTTTTCATGACCCTATGGACAGCCATCACGCCCTGCTAAGCGAGGAATGATTGAATCTCCTCGTCAGTCAATCCGTCGAGGGATCTAGTATAGACCACACCACGAGACGAATTCAAAGTTCGGTGAGCCTCCACCCGGACAGGGAACGTGTACAGGAGTGTGGCCCGAAGTATTTTTTGTGCCTGAAAGGCACTCTCAGTTTCTAGTAATAAGGTACCGTTACGCATCCTGGTACAAGATTTGACAGATCCGGCTATGGCATCTACGCCCTTTTGGATAACGAAAGGGTCGACAGAGGAAAAATCCTTTCCGTCCACAGATCGAGAAACGACGAGGAACTGTGGGGCAGGCGGTAGTACTTTTTTCACTGGTGGCTGGTCAAGTTCCCGTTTTTGGGCAGAAGTCGAGAGAGATGGAGTGAAATCCATTGCGGAGGAATCCCCCATGATTGCCAGCGTCTCTGATAGCGCGCTCCTTCCTTGTGGGGACCCTCTCAGAAGGCACTCCCGCCTTAGGTGAATGTTTACACCTCAGGTCACACCTCCCGAGAAACAGACGGAGGGAACAATCGGCATGGTCAGAAGGTATCAGCTCAGGCAATCACCCCTCCCTGGGCCTGGCCTTTGCCAGGGGGTACGTGCGTGCATTACATGTCTACCCAGGGCGGAGGATTACGCGTTACCCTGTCACCGGCTATGCGTGCGAACGCGTGGGTCGGCCTTCAGGCGCGCACAGGGAGGAAGGAAGAAGAGGAATAGGAAAAGAGAGAGAGGGAGAGAGAGGACAGACTGTCTCAAACGCCGAGGCGGAGACCAGAGAAGGCAAGGAGAAGAAGGCAATGAGAAGGCAAGGAGAAGAAGACAAGGGAAAGAGTAAGGAAGACAGTGAGGTGGAGAAGAGCAAAGACAGGAACCAACCAAAGGAAGGAAGAAACGAGAAGTGAAAAAGCAAAATGACAGCTAATAGAGGTCGTGGAACCGTCTGTCTCCGGACGCAGGCGCTAACTACCCCCTTGAGGCGGAGGGACTCCTTTTAGTCTCCTCTTACGACAGGCAGGAATACCTCGGGCCTATTCTAATCCCCGGACCCGCAGGGGGGAGGAAATGTATGATGAGATAAAAGAAATTATTCAGGTGGTGAAGGGAGACGAAAATTTAAGTCATGGGTGACGAATTCGAGAGTAGGAAAAGGGAGAGAAGGAAACATAGTAGGTGAATATGGATTGGGGCTAAGAAATGAAAGAGGAAGCCGCCTGGTAGAATTTTGCATAGAGCATAACTTAATCATAGCTAACACTTGGTTCAAGAATCATGAAAGAAGGTTGTATACATGGAAGAATCCTGGAGATACTAAAAGGTATCAGATTGATTATATAATGGTAAGACAGAGATTTAGGAACCAGGTTTTAAATTATAAGAAATTTCCAGAGACAGATGGGGACTGACCACAATCTATTGGTTATGACCTGTAGATTAAAACTGAAGAAACTGCAAAAAGGTGGGAATTTAAGGAGATGGGACCTGGATAAACAGAAAGAACCAGAGGTTGTAGAGAGTTTCAGGGAGAGCATAAGGGAACAATTGCCAGAAACGGGGTAAAGAAATACAGTAGAAGAAGAATGGGTAGCTTTGAGGGATGAAGTAGTGAAAGCAGCAGAGGATCAAGTAGGTAAAAAAGACAAGGGCTAGTATAAATCCTTGGGTAACAGAAGAAATATTGAATTTAATTGATGAAAGGAGAAAATATAAAAATGCCGTAAATGAAGCAGGCAAAAAGGAATACAAACGTCTCAAAAATGAGATCAACAGGCAAAGCAGGGATGGCTGGAGGACAAATGTAAGGATATAGAGGCTTATCTCACTAGGGGTAAGATAGATACTGCCTACAGGAAAATTAAAGATACCTTTGGAGAAAAGAGAACCACTTGTATGAATATCAAGAGCTCAGATGGAAACTCAGTTCTAAGCAAAGAAGGGAAAGCAGAAAGTGGAAGGAGTATATAGAGGGTCTAAACAAGGGCGATGTACTCGAGGACAATATTATGGAAATGGAAGAGGATGTAGATGAAGATGAAATGGGAGATACGATACTGCGTGAAGAGTTTGACAGAGCACTGAAAGACCTGAGTCGAAACAAGGCCCCGGGAGTAGACAACATTCCATTAGAACTACTGACGGCCTTGGGAGAGCCAGTCCTGACAAAACTCTACTATCTGGCGAGCAAGATGTACGAGACAGGCGAAATACCCTCAGACTTCAAGAAGAATATAATAATTTCAATCCCAAAGAAACCAGGTGTTGACAGATGTGAAAGTTACCGAACTATCAGTTTAATAAGTCACAGCTGCAAAATACTAACACGAATTCTTTACATACAAATGGAAAAACTGGTAGAAGCCGACCTCGAGGAAGATCAGTTTGGATTCCACAGAAATATTGGAACACGTGAGGCAATACTGACCTTACGACTTATCTTAGAAGAAAGATTAAGGAAAGGCAAACCTACGTTTCTAGCATTTGTAGACTTAGAGAAAGCTTTTGACAATGTTGACTGGAATACTCCCTTTCAGATTCTAAAGGTGGCAGGGATAAAATACAGGGAGCAAAAGGCTATTTACAATTTGTACAGAAACCAGATGGCAGTTATAAGAGTCGAGGGGCATGAAAGGGAAGCAGTGGTTGGGAAGGGAGTGAGACAGGGTTGTAGCTTATCCCTGATGTTATTCAGTCTGTATATTGAGCAAGCAGTGAAGGAAACAAAAGAAAAATTCGGAGTAGGTATTAAAATCGATGGAGAAGAAATAAAAACTTTGAGGTTCGCCGATGACATGGTAATTCTATCAGAGACAGCAAAAGATTTGGAAGAGCAGTTGAACGGAATGGACAGTGTGTTGAAAGGAGGATATAAGCTGAACATCAACAAAAGCAAAACGAGGATAATGGAATGTGGTCGAATTAAGTCGGGTGATGCTGAGGGAATTAGATTAGGAAGTGAGACACAAAGTAGTAAAGGAGTTTTGCTATTTGGGGGGCAAAATAACTGATGATGGTCGAAACGAGAGGACATAAAATGTAGACCGGCAATGGCAAGGAAAGCGTTTCTGAAGAAGAGAAATTTGTTAACATCAAGTATAGATTTAAGTGTCAGGAAGTCGTTTCTGAAAGTATTTGTATGGAGTGTAGCCATGTATGGAAGTGAAACATGGACGACAAATAGTTTGGACAAGATGAGAATAGAAGCTTTCAAAATGTGGTGCTACAGAAGAATGCTTGAGCTTAGATGGGTAGATCACATAACTAATGATGAAGTATTGAAGAGAATTGGGGAGAAGAGGAATATGTGGCACAACTTGACAAAAAGAAGGGACCAGTTAGTAGGACATGTTCTGAGGCATCAAGGGATCACAAATTTAGCATTGAAGGGCAGCGTGGAGGGTAAAAATCGTAGAGGGAGACCAAGAGATGAATACACTAAGCAGATTCAGAAGGATGTGGGTTGCAGTAAGTAGTGGGAGATGATGAAGCTTGCACAGGATAGGGTAGCATGGAGAGCTGCATCAAACCAGTCTCAGGACTGAAGACCACCACCACCACCACCACCACCACCACCACCACCACCACCACCACCACAACAACAACAAGCGTTTGAGACCTTTCCCTTAATCACATTAATAGTATTGCACAATGCAAAAACATGTTTACAAAATTATATATTTTTTTACCCTGTAGTTTGCTGTCGTTGGCCTCACACTGAATGACATGTGTAAGGTTTCAAAGTCAGAAGATATGTAAACTGCAGTGAGACTAATTTACTGACAATCTAATGAAACAAGAATTCTATTCTGCATGGACATTTATCTCTAACGCAGTTCCGTTTCTTTACCATGCACAAGATATGATAGAAAGCCTTGCTTCATTGCTCAGTGGACTAACGAAGAATATTTAAGATTTTTGCAAACGTTAACACTACAAATGCTGCGCATGCTCGCTGAAAGGTGGAAATGTAACGAACTTGATGCAGTACAAGCGATGAAACAAGCATTGGTTTCGGAGTTCCAGCTTCATTTGCTATAGGTACAAATGCAAGCAGAATTACACTACTTATGAATGAATTTTCACGTCGACCCCTCATTAGATTACGTTACTACTCGTTCCATTTAATATAAGTTTTCATTACACCATCTGTTTTCAGTTACCACTTCGTATCTAACACTTCAGCTATTGAATAGGAGTTGTCATTCAGAAATTCCTTTAATTTGGTTTTAAATCTTGGTTGACTACCTGTCAGACTTAATGCTATTTGACAAATGACCGAAGATATTTGTGGCAGCATAATTCATCCATTTCTGTGCCGAAGTCAGATTTAACACAGAATAGCGAAGATTACCCGTTCTTCTAGTGTTGCAGCTATGCCCTTCAATTATTTTCGGATTGAGATGGGTTATTGATCACAAATTTCGTGAGTGCATATGCACTGGTGTCCGAAATTAATCCAAGAAAACGAAATTTTGCAAGGTTGCGTTTATTTTTCCACAAGACAGTATAAACAGGTGATAGTACAGTAGAAACTATGTAAAGAATACAGAACGTAAACACTGCAACGTGCATAAAGGTTGACAAAAATGTTGTTCGCTTTTGTCCAACTTAACTGATTTGCACACACTTTCTGACAACTGGCTAATGTGCTCATTGTGGGGTGTGACCACCTGTGGCGCCAATACAGGCCTGAAAAGGACAGGACATTTTGTGAATGATGTCAAGTCTCATGTTGATGCAATATCGCCCATTCTTCTTGCAGAGCTGCTCAAGTGTTTGTGAGTAGTTGGTGGACGCTGACGTGAAAGACTTCTGTGCTACTAGGACCGTAGCGGAAAGGACGCGAAGCTTTCTTTGATGGTTTGCTAAAAAACTGACAACCAGCGGGAGGTGAGCAAACGCTAGCTAATGCGAACCCAACAAGACGAACTGCAGTTCGCTTGCGCTAGCCTACCGTATACAGCGGAGAATTCTCGTTCGCTGGTGTGTAAACTATTTTTTGTGGGGTTTTAGGGCACTCAACTACTAAGGTAATTAGCGCCCAGTCACAGATGTAAGTGCACATATAATCTGGTAAAACTCAAGGGGAAGGGAGGGGACACCAAAAAGGTCTCACAAAGACGCAGATAAAATAATTAAAAGAGTTAGATGTCTTTGGACAAGTCCGTCAAAGTAACAAAACGAAGAACACGTACAGCTACTCGAGCGTCATCAGCTAAAATTTCCTGTAAGGCAGATGGCAGAGACAGGACAACACGAGATTGATTAAAATGGGGACACGACAATAAAACATGGCGCACTGTCAGTGCATGACCACAAGGGCACTGTGCAGCGGGGTCACCAGATAGCAGGTAGCGGTGGCTAAATCGGCAATGCCCAATCCGCAACCTGGCCAAAATGACCTCTCGCCGAGAGCGTCGGGAGGAGGCTGTCCAAGCTGTTGGGAATGGTTTTCTGGCCCGGAGATTATTTTCTTAAAGTGACGGCGAAGTATCCCACCATAATTCGACAAACCTCTTACAAACAACCCCACTAATGTCAGACAATGGGACACAAAGGGAGGCTGGCCGAGGCAGGAGGACTGCAGCCTTGGCTGCAGCATCAGCAGCCTCATTCCCAGGCCCTCCTACACGGCCGGGAACCCACAAAAAGGTGACAGGAGAGCCATCAGCAGCAGAAGAATGGAGGGACTGCTGGATCTGTTGCACCAAGGGATGGACCGGATATGGAGCTCCAAGGCTCTGAAGAGCACTGAGTGAATCAGAGCAGAGTACATATGGAGAATGGCGGTGGCGGCGGACATACTGAACGGCCTGATAGAGAGCAAAAAGCTCGGCCGTAAAGCTGGAACACTGGTCGAGGAGCCAGTACTTAAAGGTGACGTCCCCAACAACAAAGGCACAGCCGACACCTTCGTCAGTTTTGGAGCCATCAGTGTAAATAAAGGTGTTACTGGCGAGTCGCACACGAAGTTCGACAAACCGTGAGCAAAACACTGCATCCGGAGTACCCTCTTTCAGGAGCGAGCTTAGGTCAAGATGAATGTGAACCGGAGCCTGGAGCCAAGATGGTGTTGGGCTCTCACCCTCTCTGAAGGTGGTAAGGAGGGCAAAATCCAATTGTCGAAGCAAGTGACGAAAGCGGACTCCAGGGGGCAGCAGGGCAAACACATACAAGCCATACTGATGGTCGAGAGAATCGTCGAAGAGGGACTGATAAGAGGGGTGGGTTGAGACGGCGTAAGAGGGATGGCCGAGTGGACAAGTAGACAAGGCTCCCATAATCCAGCTTTGATCGGACTATGGACCGATACAAGCGAAGCAGGACAGTGCGATCTGCTCCCCAAGATGAACCACTAAGAACACGGAGGACATTAAGGGAACGTGTGCAACGGGCAGCCAAATAAGAGACGTGCGGAGACCAACAAAGTTTCCTGTCCAGTGTGAGCCCTAGAAACTTAGTTGTTTCCACGAATGGGAGAACAACGGGACCGAGATGTAATGATGGCGGAAGGAACGCTTTATATCGCCAAAATTTGATGCAAACCGTCTTCTCTTCAGAGAACTGGAAGCCATTTGTCACACTCCATGAGTATAGGCTGTCTAGACAACGCTGAAGGCAGCGCTCCAGGAGGCATGTTCTCCGGGCACAGCAGTAGATCGCGAAGTCATCGACAAATAGAGAGCCTGAGACATTAGGTGGAATGCAATCCATAATTGGAGTGAATGATATGGCAAAAGGGGCTATGCTCAAGACGGAGCCCTGAGGCACTCCGTTCTCCTGGAGGAAGACGTCAGACAATACGGAACCCACACGTACCCTAAACTTTCGATCTGTTAAAAAGTAATCAATAAAAAGGGGCAGGCGACCGCGTAGACCCCACCTGTGCATAGTGCGGAGGATACCTCCTCTCCAACAGGTATCATAAGCCCTCTCCAAATCGAAGAACACGGCTACCGTTTGGCGCTTTCGCAAAAAGTTGTTCATGATGAATGTCGACAAGGTCACAAGGTGGTCAACAGCGGAGCGGCGGCGACGAAAGCCGCATTGGACATTGGTAAGTAGCCGTCGAGATTCGAGAATCCAGATTAATCAAGCATTAACTATGCGCTCCATCACCTTACAGACACAGCTTGTGAGAGAAATGGGGCGGTAACTAGAAGGAAGGTGTCTATCCTTCCCAGGTTTGGGTATAGGAACAACAACGGCGTCACGCCAATGCATGGGGACCTGACCTTCCGTCCAGACGCGATTGTATGTACGAAGAAGGAAGCTTTTGCACGCCGGAGAAAGGTGTGCCAGCATGGGCGGAGCTTGAAACCTCCGCGATAAAGCGGCCGAAGGCATTGGAGACATCCACAGGATCAACAAGGACCTCATTACCTGAAGTCAGGCCAGATACCGAGGAGTGGGCCTTAATGCCCGACAGCCGGCGCAGGCCACCCCAGACGACAGAAGAGGGAGTAAAACTGTTAAAGGAGCTGGTGAAAGAGGCCCAACAAGCTTTTTTGCTGTCTTTGATGACTCTACAGCATTGCGCTCGGAGTCGTTTGTGTCCAGTACAATTCGCCAACGTAGGATGGCGGCGAAAGGTGCGTAAAGCACATCGTCGACCACGGATAGCGGCTATGCAAGCCTCATTCCACCAGGGGACTGAAACGCGACGTGAAGAAGAGGTAGTATGAGGAATGGAACGTTCGGCAGCATTGGTGATAACAGCCGTGAGGTATTCGACCTGACTGTCACACTGAGAAAATCGTGGTCCGGAAAGGTCGCCAGGGAGGAGTAAAGTCCCCAGTCCGCTTTCGGTATGTTCCAGCTCGAAGGACGTGGGGATGGGGTGTGGTGCAGGAGACGAACGACACAGGGGAAATGGTCGCTTGAATAGGTGTCAGAAAGGACATACCACTCGAACCGATGGGCAAGAGTGGTAGAACAGATCGAGAGGTCCAAGTGGGAGTAGGTATGAGTAGAGTCCGAGTGGAAAGTCGGGGCACCAGTATTGAGGCAGACAAGATTGAGATGGTTGAAGACATCCACCAAGAGGGAGCCTCTCTGACAGGATGCAGGAGAACCCCAAAGGATATGATGGGCATTGAAGTCGCCAAACAATAAAAACAGCGGAGGAAGCTGAGCAACCAGGTGCATCATGTCAGCCCAACTAACTGCGGATGACAGAGTTTAGACAGTACAAACAGAAAAAGTAAAGGCAGAAAGAGTAATATGGACAGCTATTGACTGGAGCGGGGTGGTCAATGGCATGGGATGGTAATAGACATCACCAGCTGCGGCCACATTCCTGGGTTGCACAGGATGGGCAGCATCGTCCGCCGACGACAGGCCAGCTGAGCGCCTGGCAGCAGAGCATCCCAGCGAAACTGAGGACGGCCAGGAGCAGCGACTGTCGGATGGAGCATCAGACGAAATGTGCCGGGGTGGAGAGGGGGATAAAGACTACTTCTTTGAGTCCTTCTTGGAAGACCGATGAGTCAGGGATGGTGGGCTGTGGAGGCTGGAAAGTCCTCATGCTCGGGGTCCTTTTTCGAATGCCGGACCTCGGAAGCCGGGGTCCGTAACGTTTCCCTGATGGATGCCTGAGAAGAGGATCGCTTCTCAGGCGGCGGCGGCGGCGGCGGCGGCGGCGGCGGCGGCGGTGGAAGGGTGGCCCCTGGGGCAGAGGGGGCAGGGGCCACGAGGGAGGAGGATTTGGAAGGGAGGGATTTGGGAGGTGGAGGCATAGATCCCAGATGGGGTGAGGAGGTGGAGGGGGGGACAGGATAGGGGTGAGGGTACTGTAGAAGGAGTGGACACGACTAAAGCAAACGACATTGTCAACATCACGGGATGGAGGCGGTTATATTTTTTCCTGGCCTCAGAATAAGACAGATGGACCAAGGTTTTCAATTCTTTTATCTTCTTCTCCTTCTGATATGCGGATCAGTCGAAAGATCTAGGCGAGTGGAGGCCAGGACAATTGACGCACCGAGGTGGTGGGGTGCATGTATGTCCCTCACGAAGAGGACAGCCACAATCGCCACAAAGGGTCTCAGCTTCACACCGTGATGACATGTGCCGGAAGCACAAACATCGAAAGCATCGCATACGAGGCGGGACATAAGGTCGCTCGTCGCACCGGTAGCACATCACCTTTACCTTCTCTGGGAGAACATCCGCCTCAAAGGCGAGGATAAAGGCCCCAGTGTCGACACAACGATCTCTAGGGCCGCGCTGGACTCGCCAGGCGAAATGCACACCACGGCACTCCAGGTTGGCCCTGAGTTCCTCATCAGATTGCAGCAGGAGGTCCCAATGGAAAATAATCCCCTGCATCCTATTGAGCGCCAGATGTGAGACAATGGACACTCTGATGTCCCTAGTCAGTCGCATGCCTGGAGCGCCGCCGACTGTGTAGTGGAGGTGGTCTTTATGAGAATGGATCCCCAAACGCATTTTACTCAGAGCCTCGATTTCTCTGAAGATATCCTCGATATGCTGTACAAAGAACATTGGCTTGGAGGTGGCGAACGTCCCCCCATCGGTCCGAGAACAGACTAAATAGTGGAGAAGTATTTCGCCCCAATCCGGCGGGCCTGTCCTTCCTCCCAGGGAGTGGCCAAGGGGGGGAAGGTAGAAGTACCAGAACCAGAGACAGACAGACAGAACCTTTCCTCTTAGAAGACGCAGCCGCAGAGCGACCTGATGCATGTTGACGTTTCATCTGCAAAACGTCCGCCCCAATACCACCCACTCCGACCAGGGGCTCACCCCACAGGCGCCACCCAGCCTCAACAAGGGTCACCTGGCAGGATGACTATTGCTGGGAGTCCTGATGCCCCAGGTAGATGGGCATCTACTCCTTGGCTTACGTGGGAAGGGTGCAGCTCAGGTATTGGCAGTATGATCCCTGTGTTGTCAGGAGGCTACAACCTAGAGGGTACATGACGACCCCACCACAACGGGCTGGCTACTTGCTGGATTTCAGGTGCCATGGAAAGTCCATCATGATCGTAGGTGCAGATGGGGGCGCACTATGGGCGTAACTTGTGCAACCCATCAGGTGTTAGGCCCAAATAGATGAACATTGGGTGCAGTTACGACGCTGTTACGATGATGAGTGCCAAGGTCTTAGTGCACTGAGGACCGGTGATACAGCACGTAAGGTGTCCTCACCCAAAAGGCTCGTACTTCTGTAGAAATTTGAAAAATGGAGGTCAAACCCCAATGTGGACCATCATATTGAAGGCTGAAATGGTTGAAACTCCTTTTAGTCGCCTCTTATGACAGGCAGGAATACCTCGGGCCTATTCTTACCCCAGATCCGCAGGGGGAGGTGTGTAAACTAGGCTGTACACACAGTTCGGAGACAAAAATCATCTGCTATAAGTTGTCTTTACAGAGACAGTAGCCCAGATTACTAATGTGAGGAACATTGCTTTGTGTCAATGGCATCGACCTCTTAGTCAAGGGTGAAACCACGGTGTCAATTGGGCTTGAAGGTTCTATCGAAAGTTAAAGTTACTGGAACGTCACGAGGGAGCAGTCTAGCCATAGAACTAATTTTCAAATCATACCCAAGAAGTTATCAAATGCATTGGCTAACAATCATAAAATCTGCACGATTCTTAAAATCCCCTCTAATCCCGAGAGTAGCCTGTCGAGTTGTACCAATAATAAATTTCTGATATGGAGCTTACAGCTTTCGCGAAACTAAGGTTTCTTTAAATGGTTCGCTGTGGCTTTGAATCCTCATATAAAGAAGTTTACATCGTACTCCTTGTCCGTATTCACACTCTATGACAAGTCCTCCGTTGTTCTCTAAGATTTCACAAATGTTTTTTCCACTAACTTCGTCCTGAACCCCTTGTTTCAATTAGTTACCCTCTGCATTGTACATTACTTAATATATACATAGACGCCGCCGCCAAGGGCTGGCACAATTAAGTGGTACATCATTAAAAGCTTGATAGTAAAACTGTAAATATACTCCTGTTCACAGATGAGCACATAATCTTAGCGGACTTTGGCGATAAATTACAGAGTAATTTCGTCCTTTTACAAGGTAGCAAACTGATATGATAGCATTTAAAGATAAAAGTAAGACAATGATATTCCAAGGTAAGAAGCATTTAAAAGAAAACAAACGGTTAGAACAAATAAAATTCTTTTAAACGCCTGGAGTGTCAGATCTATTATATCCAACGATCAAGAATTAAAACTGAGAAAATTTCTGTGGTTGATAGTTATTACAAATGGCACTATCCTCGACGAAGTTAGGAAATGTTATATGATGGGAGTACCAGTTCTAATGCATGAGTCGAAGCTTTTGACAGACGGAGGAGAATTTAAGCAGCAGTGATGATCCTTAATATTGTTAGCTGAATAAAAACTCTTAGATCAGAGAAAAAAAATATTGAACTTACAAATACTCTGGTTGTAAAAAACATACTTCGCAAAACAGACGATTACAGAAGAAAATGGCATGAACATATTCAGAGGATGCCAGCTGAACGAATACCTAAATTAATATACAATATACACCTCAAGGGAAATGTTGGGCGATCTGCGAAGAGATGGAAAGATCAGCTGCAGCCTGCTTGAAATTCGATCAGGCAAGGATCCCAAAACTAAAACTGGATACGATGAAACTGTTGGCCACAGCGACGTGTAAGATTGTCATTATTTGTCTATGTAACGATGTAAACCAACTTTTTGTGCTTGCAGAGGGGTTTTTTCCTAGGAAATTTTATTTATACATATTGGTCTTGTATAGTAAGAGTTCGCGAGAAATCTAAGAATTAGTCATTTTGATCAACTGAAGATAAATTGTGGTTGCACCAAAGTCGTATATGGCCAGACTTAGCCCACAGCCAACTTACATTCGCATGGATTCTAATCAATCCTTGCAAATACATTGTATTGGCATGGCCTCCTGGAGTACGAGGTTTCTTGCCTGTTCTGACACTCTTAGTACACTGCACGAATTTCACCAAATGTATCTAGTAGACCCATTGATTCAGCTCATCCAGCGGCTCCAACACGCTGGCAAGGAGATGATTTTCTGCTGGGTACCTGGCCGGATTTGGAATGCAGGACAACGACATAGTCGACAAAGGCGCCACAGAAGCATGTTACAATACTGCTGTCGATCGGTGTCCCATCCCGTTGCACGCTATCATCTCATTTCCTGACAGATGCATCATGCGTCAGTGGGAGACTGAATGGTTACAGGTGACAAACTGCGGTCGCTTAAATCGACCACAAAGGCTTGCCAGACCGTGTCAGCCTCGACACTGGAAGGAGGTTTTGCTTACCAGACTGCGCATCAGGCATAGCTTTTTAACACGCGGCTTCCTCCTACGGTGGAACGATCCACCACTAAAGTTTATGGAGCGCCACTTTCAGTTCAGCATATTGTCGCTACGTGTGGCCTATACACTGATTTAAGGGCAGCCCTCAGTCTCGTTGGGGATCTGCTCACCATCCTCGCAGATATCGATACCATGTTACAAGAGTGGTGAGATTCTGTGAACTGTCAGGCATTATCCTTAAACTGGCGGGGAAAGGCGGTAAACTTTAATACATTATAAACTGCTCTGAATGTGGGGACAGCCTTTGTCCCCCACCCATGAGATTTGCATGCAGACCTTTCGTCAGCGCGCTGATGACTAATGTCGAGCGCTCCCTGAACCCAAATAATAATAATCATCATCTCTGAAAAGCGTAAGCGCACAACTGTTCTTGTAACTGGTTACCTTCACTGAGATAGTGTATTGTAACGGGATATGCAACAGAAAACTTGTTAGCAAAAGCAGAAACAATCTTGTGCGAAGATACGCACGCCGAAGAAGGTACCTATTACGAGATACAGAATGTTGTCAACAATAATAAAAGATGGTCTAGTATTTCTGTTAAGCTAACATTCACTCACGTTGTAGAAATACTCTAAGTACAACTGTGTTTAACTATTGCTCTAAAAGCTGTTTCCTTCTCCAGCCTCTTCATATATTTTCTCTTCTTTCAATTCCCCACAATGGGGGCAGCCTGGCAGCAGACAAAGCCCCTCTTCAGCCAAAGGTTGCAAAAACCGTATTTAAAAATGGTTAAAACATAAAAGATGACAATAAGAAAGTATTTTGTAAAAAGTACACAGGTGGACGATAGTGACGATTTTTACTTAAAAACAACTGGCAATTAACAAGGATTTGCTATAAAATATAGTTATTAAAACTCGTTTGACGATTTTATATTACAGTTACAATACAGTCACCCTTGAATGTGAATGATGCCAGGGTGTAATGGTGACGCAATGTAACACGAAACAAATTGTCGTGATAATGCGATGATGACTCTTCACTTTATTGGCAGTGCATGATGAAGTATGACACCAACGTGACTAATATCTTTGAACACAAATATGAGTAAGAGTTTAGTAAGACACTAGTTGTTACTTGCTAAAGCCAACGAACATGTCGTAGCATGCTTTAACAGATTTCTTGCTCATAGTTAAAATACCATCCCTGGTGAAAAATATTGTTCCACAGTGGTTTGATATTCCAAATTTCTAATGTTTCACAGTGTTAATAATACCCACGATCAAAAACAATTTTTCGGGGAGTTTCCCTTACCATGTCTGATTTGCTAATTTTTTGGTTTTACAGACAAACTATTGGTAGTTTTTTGGGCAGCTCGTATCTCCGTCTTAATGTCTCTGGTCTGTCGGTGTGGTATCGCGTAGTTTACTTACCCCTCAAGGGTCGTCATACAAAAACGCCTGGTACGATCCCATGCGTCAGTGCTACCAGAAATGACAAATTCGCCAGACC
The DNA here is from genome assembly GCF_023864345.2 of Schistocerca serialis cubense. Lineage (NCBI taxonomy): Eukaryota > Metazoa > Arthropoda > Insecta > Orthoptera > Acrididae > Schistocerca > Schistocerca serialis. Next base: position 885,122,725 of record NC_064639.1, read on the forward strand.
TTTGTAAGGAATGTCATCTCCAGTTTATTCCACAATCGATTTCGGCTTGTATGTCATTCTCGAATGGTTGTGAAGGGCCTTAGTACATGACGTCTTGTTCACTCATTTTGAGATCAATTACAGCAACCTGTTTGTATGCGATTTATGACACTATGTACAGCCATGAACTTCGGCATTGAGACGTCTTTAGATTTTAGATTTACGTGAGCTAAGATGGTTGGTTGGTTTAAAAGAGGGGAGAAGGGACCAAATTGCTAGGTCGTCGGTCTCTCGTTCCGATTAAAATAATTCTGCAAGGGTAGGAGTAAAATATTCGAGACATACAAAACACAGCTGGAAAAAAGAAAACCACAAGAATGACAGAAGGGCAACAAACACTAAAACGGACAAAATGGGACACAAAAACCACAGAGACAACAAACATGTAGAAGAGATCAAAACCAGAGAGCAGATTATCATGGCTGGCTGACCATGAGAATAAAAAGGAGAAGCCTGTAACACACTAAAATCTCCACCCTAAAAGCACTAAGGTGGAGGACACAGAGGGACAAAGGACATGCGCTAAAACTTAGATCAAATGATAAAACCCACCCTCACAAATAAAACGTAAAACTAAAGCTGCTGTTGAGGCATTGAGCCCAACCCCCAAGGTACAGTGCTGCGAAAGTTGAAAGTCCGCCGCAGAGCGGCTAAAAGCGGGCAGTCCAGCAACAGGTGGACGACAGTCATATGTGAACCACAGCGACACTGAGGTGGGTCCTCGTGACAGAGGAGGTAACCATGTGTTAGCTACGTATGGCCAATGCAGAGCCGGCAGAGGACAACCGATTCCCTGTGAGAGGATAGCATGGAAGACTTCCACACATTTGTAGTCTCCTTAATGACAGACAGTTTGTTGTGTGTACTGTTATGCCATTCCATTTTCCAAAGTCGAAAAACCCTGCAGCGTAAGACAAAACGCAGGTCAGTTTCGGAGATGTCCATCTCCAGAATCGGTTTCCACGTACCCGGTTTGGCCAGCCTGTCAGCAAGAGCGTTGCCTGGGATTCTGATGTGTCCTGGGGTCCACATAAAAACCACTGAACAATGGGACCATTACAGGGCGTAGGTGGACTCCTGAATGGACGCTACGAAAAGATGATGGGGGTAGCACTGGTCAATAGCTTGTAGGCTGCTGAAGGAGTTAGTACACACGAGAAATGACTCGCCAGGCCATATGCAGATGTGCTCAACAGCACGAGATATGGCCGCCAGCTCTGCAGTGAAAACAGTGCAGCCATCTGGCAAGGGGTGCTGTTCAATATGTCGTCCACGAACATACACAAAGCCTACATGACCATCAGCCATCGAGCTGTCTGTGTAAACCACTTCATGGCACCAGTACATGTCGAGAATCAAGAGGAAGTGATAGTGGAGAGCTGTAGGGTTAACGGAGTCTTTAGGGCCATGTGAAAGGTCCAGAAGAATCTGCAGCCTAGGTGTACACCATGGAGGTGCACGTAAATGGACCTCGAGGAGAAGTGGCAACAGGAAGGACGCCTGTTCAGACGGAAGGGACTGGACGCGAACCATTGTCTTAAGCCCTGGTCTGGGCCGCCGATGCGGGAGATGAATTGCCGTGGTTGGGGAAAGGGGACTGTAAATCGGATGTGCAGGGGAACTGCGAATGTGTGCCACATAACTGGCGAGCAGTTGCGCACGCCTAGCCTACAATGGAGCGACTCTGCCTCCATCAGGACGCCGGTCACCAGACTTTCTAAAACCTCCCGTCGCTAGGCGAACGCCACAGTGGTGGGCTGGGTCGAGTAAACGCAACGCCGAGGGCGCCGCCGAACCGTAAATCAGACCCCCATAGTCAAGCGAGGACTGAACAAGGGCTCTGTAGAGATGCAGCAGCGTAGAGTGATCTGCACCCTAGTTGCTCAGACAGTGGAGGGCATTGAGGTGCTGCCAGCACTTCCGCTTAAGCTGACAAACGTGAGGTAGTCAAGTCAATCGGGGGTCGAAAACCATTCCTAAGAATCGATATGTCTCTACTACAGTGAATGGATCGTGATTAAGGGAAAGTTCTGGTTCTGGATGAACGGTGCAAAGCCAACAAATGTACGACATACGACTTCGTGGCTGAAACCGGAAGCCATAGGCTAGAGCCCATGACTGCACCTTGTGGATGGCTCCCTGTTGGCACCACTCAGCAACACCAGTACTGGAGAAGCAGTACTAAATGCAGGAGGTGAGACAGAGGGCCTGACAGCTGCTGCTAGACCGTTAATGGCCACTAAAAATAGAGCCAATATGGAGCCCTGCGGAACGCCATTCTCCTGAATATGGGAGGGAACTACGGGAGGCACCAACTTTGACATGGAAGTAAGGAGCGAACAAAGTTTTGGATAAAAATCGGGAGCAGGCTCTGGAGACCCCACTCATAAAATGTGGCAAGGATATAATCTCTCCAGATCATGTCATATCTTGCATGTAAGTAAAAAAAAGATGGCAACCAGTTGTTGGCGTCTGGAAAAGACTACTCGGATTGTGGACTCGAGGAACACAAGATTATCAGTGGTAGAGCCAGTAGGCCACGTGACTCCAGGACCAAACCCAACTGCCGACACACCATACGTTCCAGCAGCTTACAAAGAAAGTTGGTGAGGCTGATGGGCCAGTAGGTATCCACATCAAGCGAGTTTTTACCGGGTTTGAGCACTGTAATGGTGGTGCTCTCCTGTCATCGCACTAGATCCAGTTGAAAATGACGAGGAAATGTCGCTTGTAGTCAGACGACAGATGTTTAATCATCTGATTGTCGGTCCGGTCTGGTCCAGGAGCTGTGTAGGGGCAATGTGCAAGGGCGCTGAGGAGCTCCCACTATGCAAATGGGGCGTTATAGGGTTCACAGTGGTGTGTAGTGCACGAGAAGACTTTCCTTTCCAGCCACCGTTTGTGAGTGCGAAAGACTGGGGGTAGTTCTCCATTGCAGAGGCTCGAGCATTGTGCTCAGTAAAGCGCTCGGCAATTGCATTTGCGTCGGTAGATAACACGCCATTTATCTGAATACCAGGATCTTGTACCCAAAAAGACGTTTTATCTTGGTCCAAACTTGGGAAGGTGATGTATGACACCCAATGGTCGACACATACCTCTCCCAACATTCCCGTTTCGGTCGTTTTATAGGCTGGCGAACGCGGGCATGGAGTGGCTTAAAGGCTACTTGGTTCTCTAGGAAATGGTGCCGTTTATGTCACTGTAGAGCTCGCCAACGCTCTTTAATTGCCTCAGTGACTTCCGGCGACCACTAAGGGTCTGTCTTTCGCTGGGGGCACCCTAAAGAACGAGGGATCGCGTTTTCCGCCGCAGAAACGACCGTTGTAGTGACCTGCTTAATGGCAACATCGGTGGCACCATGTGGGGGAGATTCAACGATGACAGCAGAGGTGTAGGCTTCCCGGTGTGCCTTGCTTAAAGCCAGTCTGGGTATGCGTCCGTGGGCATGACGCTGGGGGAGTGACAGGAAGATGGTGAAGTGGTCACTACCACACTGGTAGTCATGTGCTCTCCAATAGACAGATGGGACAAACTGCATACTGGGAGATCAATGGCCGAATATCTGTCATGTGCCACACTGAAATGTGTGGGGGCACCTGTATGTAAGAGGCAGAGGTCGAGGTCGAGTTGTGACATTAAATTTCCGACCTCCCTACCTTAGCCAGTAAGCATGGCATCATCCCACAAGGAGTTACACACATTAAAATCTCCCGAACGTAGGAAAGGTTTAGGGAGTTGATCAATCAGTGCAGCCAGTACTTTCAGAGGTACTGCACCATCTGGAGGAAGATACACATTACAGACAGTTATTTCCTGCATCGTCCTTATCCTGACAGCCTCAGCTTCAAGAGGGGTTTGAAGGGGCACAGGTTCACTGCATACTGAGTTCAGGACAGAGAAACTCCACCTGACACTGTTATAGTTGCTACAGTTTCTATAATATCCATTATAGCCATGGAGGGCAGGGGTCTGCATTGTTGGGAACTGGGTTTCCTGGAAGGCAATGTAGAAAGCTGGTGTAAAGCTTAACAGGTGCCATAGCTCAGCCAGGTAGTGGAAAAAAACCGCCGCAATTCCACTGGAGGATTACGTGATTGTGAGACTGGGAAGGCATGAAACACTTGTAATGACACATTCCGACGCAGAGACATACAAGACCATAAGGCTGCGCCAAAAATTACATTGAAAGGCATGTAGATTATAATCTTTGTAATGTTCACATTGGATTCTCTTTTGTTTCATACTCCAAGAAGGAGCTAAGAGATACTTTCGATTGTTGCCTTGTGGAGGCTGGACGTATTTTTGGAGTGTGCGGAAAGGCAGCCATATAGTTAGTAATTATGGTTTGTGCGACGAGCACAGCAAGTCATTGTGTTGTGAATAAAAAATAGTGAGAAGTATCTAAGTTTTACGAGAATTATTTAAAGTGACGTAGCATTCTATTCCTTGGTTTCCACCGTTTTCGTGAAGTGAACAGATTCTGACTCAGGAAAGTACACACGGTCAACAAAGAGAAGAACATCGATGGCGACTAATGAATTAATATTGTGGCAGAAGGACTAATTCTACGTCTAAGGTGAAAACTCTGATTAAATCAACAATGACGTAGAATTCAAAAATGTAATTAATCGGAATTGTAAATTATATTACAGGCAAATTTCACACAGCACTGAATTTGTCCGCATTCAAGCCGATCAATACAGTACGTCAAAAAGTCCTTCAAAATTTCTAAATTTACAGTTCCATATACATAATTTTTCCTCTTTTCAAAAAATCAATAAATTTAAGTTTTTTATTTATTTCGCCACATACTCCATGAAGCAGTCTATGCCTCAGGGTCACCTGCTGCCAACAGGTGAGTACCTGTACGATCGACATCCATTCTGTCTGAGTGCCCAGACAGATCTAGGTCCTCAGAGGTCGCCAGAATCCTCACCTCATCCTCAGACACCGAGGTAGGTAGTGGTGAGGGTGTGGGTGCCCCGCAGTGCCTTGGTTCTTGGGGGTCTTTAGTTTTGTCTCACTGCTTCTTAGGTTGGTCTGGCTGGAAAGGCTTCACTGATTCAGTCTCAGAGACTGAGGAGGACCGTGAAACCCTATGACCAGCTACATGTGGTTGCTTCAGCCACTGTCACGTGTCAGCTCTGCCACTGGTAAGAATCTGAGAAGTGAGCCGAAGAAGAATTGCGCTTCTCACAGCTTACAAGTGGGGACTGACGTCCCCAATGGTTTGGGGGTATAGCTCCTGAAGTAGGTTGTAAAGGAGCAACAGGAAGGGAAGCGTCCCCATCATCAAGGGGCAGGTGGAGTCTGACAGCTCAGCGCCAATTGTACATGGTGGAGCGAAAGTTGGTAGAATCGTAGTCGTAGTGGCAGTGTAGGTTGACATTGTACACACAGGATGTAGCCTCTCATTTTATTAGCCTCAGTGTAGATCAGTCAGTCCAGGGTCTTTTATTCCATAATTTATTTTTCTTTCTTTCTGGAGAATCCTACAGTCTGGCGAGCAAGGCGAATGATGCTAGCTGCCAATGACACAGATGGGAGGTGGGGCTCAGGGAGTATTGGGATGTGAAGGACGTCCACAATCCCGACAGGTGATGTTGGAAGTACAGTGGGAAGACATATGGCCAAACGTCAAACGTCCAGCACCTAAAGCACTGCATTGGGAGAGGGATATATGGCTTTATGTCACAGCACTAGACCATCACCTTGACCTTCTCAGGTAAGATGAAGGCATTAGTGGCAACCTGATTATCCCTCAGATTCGGTGGACACACTGGATGAAATGAACACCTCGAGAAAGGTGTGCCAGTATCTGAACGTGAATGGCATCTGGCCCCGGAGCAGAGGACCGGGACAGTGCAAGCGCACGTTCGAGTTCCCTCATAGTAAAGGGGGCATTATAAGTTTCCAGATTCAGCGAGTGGAAGGAAGGTCGCCAAGCCTCTTCTGCCTCTTTCCTGGGAAGGAAGGCAGGGTGGTAATGGGCGGAGCTTGAAACCTCCGCGATAAAGCGGCCGAAGGCATTGGAGACAGCCACAGGATCAACAAGGACCTCATTACCTGAGGTCAGGCCAGGTACCGAGGAGTGGGCCTTAATGCCCGACAGCCGGCGCAGGCCACCCCAGACGACAGAAGAGGGAGTAAAACTGTTAAAGGAGCTGGTGAAAGAGGCCCAACAAGCTTTTTTGCTGTCTTTGATGACTCTACAGCATTGCGCTCGGAGTCGTTTGTATCCAGTACAATTCGCCAACGTAGGATGGCGGCGAAAGGTGCGTAAAGCACGTCGTCGAGCACGGATAGCGTCTCTACAAGCCTCATTCCACCAAGGGACGGAAACGCGACGTGAAGAAGAGGTAGTGCAAGGAATGGAGCGTTCGGCAGCATTGATGATAACAGCCGTGAGGTATTCGACCTGACTGTCACAACTGAGAAAATCGTGGTCCGGAAAGGTCGCCAGGGAGGAGTAAAGTCCCCAGTCTGCTTTCGGTATGTTCCAGCTCGAAGGACGTGGGGATGGGGTGTGGTGCAGGAGACGAACGACACAGGGGAAATGGTCGCTTGAATAGGTGTCAGAAAGGACATACCACTCGAACCGACGGGCAAGAGTGGTAGAACAGATCAAAAGGTCCAAGTGGGAGTAGGTATGCGCAGAGTCCGAGAGGAAAGTCAGGGCGCCAGTATTGAGGCAGACAAGATTGAGATGGTTGAAGACATCCGCCAAGAGAGAGCCTCGTTGACAGGATGCAGGAGAGCCCCAAAGGGGATGATGGGCATTGAAGTCGCCAAACAATAAAAACGGCGGAGAAAGCTGAACAATCAGGTGCATCATGTCAGCCCGACTAACTGCGGATGACGATGGTGTGTAGATGGTACAAACGGAAAAAGTAAAAGCAGAAAGAGTAATACGGAGAGCTATTGCTTGGATTGGGGTGGTCAGTGGGATGGGATGGTGATAGACATCGTCCCGAACGAGCAACATGACCCCACCATGAGCTGGGACACCGTCCACAGGGGTGAGGTCATACCGCTCCGAGGTATAGTGGGTAAAGGCAATACGGTCAGTTGGGCACAACTTGGTTTCCCGGAGACCAAGGACAAGCGAACAGTGCAGGTGGAGTAGCAGTTTTAATTCCTCCCGATTAGTTCGAATACCTCTTATGTTCCAATGTAACAAGGCCATTGCGAGTAAAAAAAAAAAGGGGGAACGAGATGGGGGTAGAGCAGGACACCTCGACGGCCGCGGAGGGCCAGGTTTCGAGGGAAGAACGCTACAACCGGCGGGAGGCGGATCCTGTTCCATCGAGTTGTCGCCAGCTGCGGCCGCTGTCCCGGGTTGCGTAGGAGGGGCAGCATCATGTGCCGACGAGAGTATGATCCCTGTGTTGCCAGGGGGCTACAACCTAGAGGGTACATGACGACCCCACCACAACAGGCTGGCTACCGTGCTGGATTTCGGGTGCCATGTAAAGTTCATCATGATCGTAGGTGCAGATGGGGACGCACTATGGGCGTAACTTGTGCAACCCATCAGGCGTTTAGGCCCAATTTGAGGAGTAGTGGGTGTGGTTACAACGCCGTTACAATGCTGAGTGCCAAAGTCTTAGTGCACTGAGGACCAGTGAGACACCACATAAGGTGTCCTTCCCCAAAAGGCTCGTACTTCTGTAGAATTTTGAAAAATGGAGGTCAAACCCCAAGGGGGACCATCACACTCCTTTTAGTCGCCTCTTACGACAGGCAGGAATACCTCGGGCCTATTCTTACCCCGGACCCGCAGGGGGATCCATCCCTTGGTGTGTCTTTTTATGCCCGAGAGATCCAGATCCTTGAGACAGTCTGTAGCACATATACCAAATGGCTTGGTTGCTTGGGACAGATTCCTGAACAGTGTTCAAAGGTGGGTTGGACCACTGAACTAGACGATAATGACTGAGGTGAGACTTTCAGCGCCTGTCGAGCCCAAAGGATACCTCGCCGAATCCAGAGTGGTGGTTCACCAGTCTCTGCACACAGACTCTGAAATGGGCTGGTCCGAAAGGCTCCTGTCGATATCCGAATGCACTTATGGTGGACAGCATTTAATATACTGAGGTTGGAAGGACAGGCCAATCTGTAGACCACACTGCCATAATCTAAGCGTGATCGACCAAATGCCCTATAAAACTGCAGGAGGCGGGACCTGTCAGCTCCCCTTGATTTTCCAATAAGGCATTTAAAAATATTCCACGACTTTAAGTCCTTTGTTCGTAGATCTTTAAGGTGTGGGAGCCAAATTAACTTCGAGTCAAACAATAAACCCAAAACGTGCACAGTGTCTTGAAGACTTAAAATATTGTCCCCCATTGAAAGCACTGCTTGGTTAAAACTGACGAGCACGGTTAAAATTGACAGTCTTTTCTGGTTGTTTGTTTTGTTTTAGAGCACAAGAAACAACTGGGGTCAAATGCACCCAAGTCAAAACTATGGAACACAGACGAGGGGAACGACTAGATGTCAGCCCCAATGGACAGAATAGGAGATAGCTAAAAAAGACATGTGGAAAAAGGGATAGAACACCATCCAAAAATGGAGGCCCAAAACTAAAAATTAAATGGCCTTCGCCAAATTGCTGTGGCGGATAAAAATTAAAACGCCGTCGGCAGCCCCCCATATCATTCGCTAAAACAGCTGATGAATCATATGGCAAACCCAATCTGGAACATAAATTGGTAAAAAGATGGATATTCCAACAGGAAGTGGCGGACAGTTAAAATTTGGGCGCAATGCGTACAAAGTTGTGGGGCAGCGCCACTGAGCAAAATGACGATGGCTAAAAAGGCAGTGCCCAATACACAGCCGAGTTAAAATAATCTCCTCCTGGCGGGAGGGCCGAAAGGAGGTCGTCCAAGGCGTCGGGAGAAGCTTAATAATCCGAAGTTTATTCCCATGAAGGGAGGACCATTGCCGATGCCATAGGGACACCACCTCCTGACAGACTGCCATGTAGAGATCATCAGAGGGAATATAGGCACTTGCAGGCTAAGGTACAAGGACTGCAGCTTGGGCAGCAGCGTCAGCAGCCTCGTTTCCTGGCAGACCGACATGACCAGGGACCCACAGAAACATCACACTGGCCCCACTGAGAGAGAGCAAGTGACAGTTTTCCTAGGCCACTGCACTAAGGGATGAGGGATGAGCAGTGGACAGCGCTGAGTCTGAGCAGAGAACACAGTTGGGAAGGATGTGTCACCGGACGTACTCTGTGGTCTCATACAAGGTGGAAAGCTCGGCTGTAAATACTGAGCAGTGTGCCAGAAGCCAATATCAAAAGACACGGTTGCCAATGATGAAGGCACACCCAACCCCACAGTCAGTCCGAGAGCCATCAGTGTATACAGAGGTACCATCGCTAAGTTCCATGTGACTGAAGGCGATAGACCAAAGCTGGAGTAGTGTCCTTGGGAAACAAATGAAGGCCAACGTTAGCATGGGTCGCTTCACGAAACCAAGGTGGTGAAGGGTTCAACACCCACTGGAAAAGTTACAGGTAGCGTGAAGTTAAGCCGCTGTAGCAAGTGGTGAAAGCAGACTCCGGGAGGTAACAGTAGAGGGACAAGCTCCATACTGACGATCTAAGGAATCATTGAAGGAGGTGGCATAGGAGGGGTGGCCACACATGGCAGACCAACGGCATACATACCTGGTGAGGAGAAAGTCAGTGGTAGGACAATGACAGTTCAGCAGCTTCAGCATACAGACTCTCAACCAAGCTAGTGCAAAAGGCACCTGTGGCCAAATGGATGCCATGATGGATAGTGTTGAGACAGCGTAAAAGGGATGGTCATCCAGATGCATAAACTAAGTACCCATAGTCGAGTTTCGAACAGACAAGGGACTGGTACAAACAAAGGAGGTTGGTTCGATTGGCACCCCAAGAAGTACCATTGAGGACACGTAGGACATTGAGGGACTGTGTGCAGTGGGCTGACAGGTAAGAGACATGGGCTGAGTTTCAAATCGAGCATGAACCCCAGGAATTTCGTAGTGTCAACGAACGGAAGGGCAACAGGCCCAAGATGTAGAGATGATGGGAGAAACCATTTGCGCCATCAGAAATTCATACAAACGGCTTTGTCAGTGGAAAAACGAAAGCCATTGGCGATGCTCCAGCAGTGAAGACGATCAAGACATCACTGAAGACGCCGCTCAGAGAGACAGGTCCATGGAGAACTGAAACAGATGGCAAAAACATCGATAAAAAGGGACCCAGAGACGTCTGGCAGGAGACATGCCATTATAGGGCTAATGGTGATAGCAAAGAGGATTACGCTCAGGACAGAACTCTGAGGCACACCATTTTCCTCAATAAAGGTGGCTGACAAGGCAGAACCCTCACGCATATTGAAAAGTCAATCTTGTAAAAATGCCTGAAGTAAACAGGGCAGGCGCACACGGTAGCCCCATGTGTAAAGAGTGCGGAGAATACCAGTTCTCCAGCAGATGTTTTAGGCCTTTTCCAAATAGAAAAACACGGCCACAGTCTGGGATTTCCGCAGAAAACCATTCATTACATGGGTGGACAAAGTAACAAGATGGTCCACTGCAGAACAACGCACTCTAAATCCACACTGTGCATTTGTGAGGAAATGGCGAGCTGAAACCACCACACCAGCCAGGCACGAATCAATTTCCATCACCATGTAAGAGATGGGGCGGTAGCTAGAAGGAAGGTTTTTGTTCATACTGGGCGTAAGTATCGGTATGATGGTGGCTTCACACCAGTGTCCAGGGAATGTGCCCTTAGCCCAGATGTGGTTGTACATGTTAAGCAGAAAGTATTTGCCTACAAGAGAGAGGCGCTGCAACATCTGAATGTGGATAGCATCTGGCCCTGGGGCGGAGGACCAGAATGAACTGAGAGCACGATCTAGTTACCTCAGAGTGAAGGCAGCATTGTAGCACTCAATATTCTGCGAAGAGAATGGTATCGCCCGGGCCTCCTCCACTCGTTTCCAATGGATGAAGGCAGGGTGATAGTGGGAAGAGCTCGAAACCTCTGCTAAATGGGGGCCCAAGGTGGAGATAGCAACAGAACCCACGACGACATCGGCACCTACTGTCAGACCAGAAATGGGGGAATGGATCTTGGTTCTAGAGAGCCGTCGGAGGTTGGCCCACACGACAGAGGAAGGTGTGGAATTGTTAAAAGAACTAGTGAATGAAATCAAACTAGCTCCTTTGCTAACCTGAAGAACTCTACGACACTTTGCACACATCTGTTCATAAGAAATGCAGTTTTCCAGCGTAGGGTGGCGGTTAAAAGCGCGGAGAGCATGTGCCCGAATTGTGTTGCGGCATTCCTCAGTCCACTAAAGGACTGGGACATGACGTGGTAAAGAGGAAGTGCGAGGAATGGAACGTTCTGCAACCGTGAGGATGAAGTTTGTGAGACATTCCACCTGGCCATCACAACTGGGGAAATTTTGTTCTTTGAAGGTCGCCAGGGAAGACTAAAGCTGCCAGTCAGCCTTAGTAAGCTGCCATTTGGGTGGGCACACAGATGTGGGGGAGCTCAGCAAGCGGATAGCACATGGGAAATGGTCACTCTAGTAGGTGTCAGAAAGAATGGACCACTCAAGGCAATGGGCAAGCTGGGCATGCAAAAGGATAGGTCCAAATGGGACTAGGTGTACGAGGAGTCAGAAAGGAAAGAAGGTGATCCAGTGTTAAGGCAGGAGAGGTTGAGTTGGTCAAGAAGCAAAAAAGTCAGCCAAGATGGCACCTCTCTGGTAGGTTTGGGGAGAACCCCAAAGGGGATGATGCACATTAAAGTCACTGAGTAGCAAAAACAGGGGAGTTAGCTGCCCGATAAGCTGAAAGAAGTCTGCCCTGGTGACATTGAAGGATGGAGGTACATAAACAGTATAGAGGAAGAAAGTCAGGTGGTGAAGGAAAAGGTAAACAACAGCTTGAAGACGAGTAGGTAGGTTGGTTGGTTGGTTTTGGGGATTAAAGGGACCAGACTGCTACAGTCATCGGTCCCTTTTTTCCAAATACAAAGAACACCCACAGAGAATAAAAACGAGGAACAGAATAGATCACAGACGATAGAGAACAAGAGAAACTGAGACAAAGAAAAGACAAAACGAACTAAAACCACACAGAGTGTGACGGTGGTTGGCCGACCATAGAAATAAAAAAGGAAAAGCCAACCACTTAGAAACACATTAAAAAAGCAGTTTAAAATCATAGGCCAAAGGCCAGAATCAACACAAAACAATAAGAGAAAACAGAAACACTCAGATTAAATGATAAAATCCCCCTGCCCGAATAAAACATAAAACTAAGTCAGTCATAGTGGAGTCGTCTGCTAAAAGAGCAGGGAGCGTAGCAGGCAGCGCAAATGTCTGCCTGACCACAGCTAAAAGGGGGCAGGCCATCAAAATGTGGGCCACTGTCAAAGCCGCCCCACAGCGACACAGAGGAGGGTCCTCCCGGCGCAGTAAATAACTGTGTCAACCGGGAGTGGCCAATGCGGAGCCGGCAAAGAACTACTGAGTCCCTGCGAGTGGCTCGCAGGGATGACTGCCACACAGCCGTCGTCTCCTTGACAGCACGGAGTTTATGGCGCATTGTCAGTTCGCGCCATTCATCGTCCCATAGCGCCAAGATTTTGCGGCGGAAGACCGCCCGCAAATCAGTCTCTGGGAGGCCAACGTCCAGAGATGGCTTCCTGGTGGCCTCTTTCGCCAGGTGGTCAACATGTTCGTTACCCGGGATACCGACATGACCGGGGGTCCACACAAAGACCACAGAGCGGCCGCAACGGGCAAGAGTATGTAGAGACTCTTGGATAGCCATCACCAGACGAGAACGAGGGAAACACTGGTCGAGAGCTCATAAACCGCTCAGGGAATCGCTACAGATAACGAAGGACTCACCTGAGCAGGAGCGGATATACTCTAGGGCACGAAAGATGGCGACCAGTTCAGCAGTGTAAACGCTGCAGCCATCCGGCAAGGAACATTGTTCGGAATGGTCCCCTAGAGTGAACACATATCCGACACGACCAGCAACCATCGAACCGTCAGTGTAAACAACACCAGAGTCCTGATACGTGGCCAGGAGGGAATAAAAGCGGCGGCGGAAGGTCTCTGGAGGGACTGAGTCCTTAGGGCCCTGTGCCAAGTCGAGCCGAAGGCAAGGGCGACGAACACACCATGGGGGTGTATGCAAAGTAGCCCGGAAAGGAGGTGGAACAGTGAAACCCTGAAGCCCAGAGAGAAGCTCTTTGATGCGGACCGCTATTGTACAACCAGACCGGGGTCGACGTTCTGGCATACGGACGACCGACCGCGGGAACAGGAGACGATAGTTTGGATGCCCGGGCGAGCTTAGAACATGGGCAGCATAAGCGGCCAGCAAACGTTGGCGTTGGAACCGCAGTGGAGGTACACCTGCCTCCACTAGTACGCTGTCCACAGGGCTGGTGCGGAAAGCACCAGTGGCAAGGCGTATCCCGCTGTGGAGAATTGGGTCCAGCACCCGTAACACAGATGGGGATGCTGAGCCATAAGCCAGGCTCCCATAATCCAGACGGGACTGGATTAACGCCTGGTAGAGCCGCAACAGGGTAGAGCGGTCGGCGCCCCAGCGGGTGTGGCTCAACCATCTCAGAGCGTTTAGATGCCGCCAACACGTCTGTTTAAGCCGCCGGATATGAGGCAGCCAAGTCAACCGGGCATCGAAAACCACCCCCAAAAACCTGTGGGTCTCCACCACAGCAAGGAGTTCGTCGGCAAGATAAAGCCGTGGCTCAGGATGGACTGTTCGGCGCCGGCAGAAATGCATAACGCGGGTCTTGGCTGCCGAAAACTGAAACCCATGCGCTACAGCCCAAGACTGCGCCTTACAGATAGCGCCCTGTAGCTGACGTTCAACAGCTGCAATGCCAGTAGAGCTGTGATAAAGGCAGAAGTCGTCAGCATACAGGGAAGCGGAGACAGAATTTCCCACGGCCGCAGCAAGCCCGTTAATGGCTATTAAAAACAAAGAGACACTTAAAACAGAGCCCTGTGGCACACCGTTCTCCTGGACGTGGGAGGAACTATACGAGGCCGCGACTTGCACGCGGAAGGTACGACACGACAGAAAATTGCGGATAAAAATCGGCAGAGGACCCCGAAGGCTCCATCCATGAAGCGTAGAAAGAATGTGATGACGCCATGTCGTATCGTACGCCTTCCGCATGTCGAAAAAGACAGCGACCAGGTGCTGACGGCGGACAAAAGCAGTACGGATGGCCGACTCCAGGCTCACCAGATTGTCGGTGGCGGAGCGGCCTCTACGGAACCCACCATGAGACGGAGCCAGAAGGCCCCGAGACTCCAGTACCCAATGCAAGCGCCGGCTCACCATCCGTTCAAGCAACTTGCAAAGAACGTTGGTGAGGCTAATGGGACGGTAGCTGTCCACCTCCAGAGGGGTCTTTCCAGGTTTCAAAACGGGGATGACAATGCCTTCCCGCCATTGCGACGGAAACTCCCCCTCGACCCAAAGACGGTTGTAAAGATCGAGAAGGCGCCGCTGGCAGGCCACTGAAAGGTGTTTCAGCATCTGACAGTGGATGCCATCTGGCCCAGGAGCGGTATCAGGGCAAGCAGCTAGGGCACTGCGAAATTCCCACTCACTGAATGGAGCATTGTAAGATTCCAGGTGGTTGGTGCGAAACGAAAGGCTCCGACGTTCCATCCGCTCTTTAATGGAGCGGAAGGCCTGGGGGTAATTCGCAGAAGCGGAACTCAAAGCAAAATGCTCTGCTAAGCGATTTGCAATGACGTCGGAGTCAGTACAAACGGCTCCATTCAGTGAGAGCGCAGGGACGCTGGCAGGGGTCCGATAGCCGTAGACGCGTCGAATCTTGGCCCAGACCTGCGAGGGAGTGACATGGAGGCCAATGGTGGACACATACCGCTCCCAGCACTCCTCCTTGCCTTGGCGGATGAGGAGGCGGGCCCGCGCACGCAGCCGTTTGAAGGCGATAAGGTGGGCTAAGGAGGGATGTCGCTTGTGACGCTGGAGCGCCCGCCGGCGATCTTTAATCGCTTCAGCGATCTCAGGGGACCACCAAGGCACAGCCTTCCGCCGAGGGGACCCAGAAGAACGGGGAATGGCAGACGCGGCGGCAGTAACGATGCCGGTGGTGACCGATTGAACCACCGCATCAATGTCATCAGTAGAGAGAGGCTCAAAAGCGGCAGTGGAGGAGAACAAAAACCCAGTCAGCCTTATTCATAGCCCATCTGCTAGGGCGCCAAGAAGAGTGACGCTGTGGTAGTGACAAAAAGAGCGGAAAGTGGTCACTACCACACAGGTCGTCATGCACACTCCATTGGACAGACGGTAATAGGCTATGGCTACAGATGGAAAGGTCAATGGCGGAGTAGGTGCCATGCGCCACACTGAAGTGTGTGAAGGCACCATCATTTAACAGCGAGAGATCGAGCTGCGACAAGAAATGCTCAACGATGGCGCCTCGACCTGTGGCCACTGACCCACCCCACAGAGGGTTATGGCCGTTGAAGTCGCCCAATAGCAAGAAAGGTGGCGGCAATTGGGCGACCAGTGCAGCCAGGACATGCTGCGAGACATCACCATCCGGAGGAAGGTAAAGACTGCAGACGGTAATAGCCTGTGGCGTCCACACGCGTACAGCGACAGCCTCTAAAGGCGTCTGGAGAGGGATAGACTCGCTGTGCAGAGTGTGAAGGACATATATGCAGACGCCACCAGACACCCTTTCATAAGCTGCTCGGTTCTTATAATAACCCCGATAGCCACAGAGGGCGGGGGTTCGCATTGCCGGAAACCAAGTTTCCTGCAGAGCAATGCAAAGGAAAGGATGAAGGCTGATAAGCTGGCGGAGCTCAGCTAGATGGTGGAAGAAATCGCTGCAGTTCCACTGGAGGATGGTATTGTCCATGGTGGAGACAGGCGTGACGGGACGGGGAAGGCAGATTACGCCGCTGGGTCACCTGCTGCCTCCGATTGAGCACCCGTGCTAGTGCTATCCATGGCGTCTGAGGGACTGGCGAGATCTAGGTCCTCAGCGGACGCCAGGATCGCCACCTCGTCCTCAGACGCAGAGCTGGAAGGTGGCGGTGGGGTGGCTGCCACCGCGAGTTCCTTGGGCTTAGAGCTCTTCTTTGATTTCTCACGCTGCTCCTTGGGTTTAACTGGCTGGGAGGGCTTCACCGATTCAGTCTCCGGGACTGAGGAGGATCGTGAAGCCCGTCGACCAGCTGATTGCGGGCACTTACGCCACTGTCGGTCGTCAGCCTTCCCACTGGTGGAAACCTGGGAAGGGAGGGACCCGAGGGACCCCTTGCGAGCGTGAGAAGCCAAAGAAGTTGGACACTTCTCCGGCTTAGAAGCAGAGACGGACGTCCCTGATGGGGGGGATGGTGTTGCCCCTGAGGTAGGTGGCGCAGGAGCAACCCGGTGGGTAGAGCCCCCCACTGGCAAGGGGGCAGGAGGAGTTGTACCACTCAGCGATCCGGCCGGAAGTCGTGAAACTGATGGGGCGAGCACAGGTGTTGTAGCGGCGGCGTAGGATGACGTCATGATGATGTAATCGGTCGTATTTCCGTTTGGCCTCAGTATAAGTCAGTCGGTCCAGGGTCTTATATTCCATGATTTTGCGTTCTTTCTGGAAGATTCTGCAGTCTGGCGAGCAAGGTGAATGGTGCTCCCCGCAGTTGACACAGATGGGAGGCGGGGCACATGGAGTATCGGGATGAGACAGGCGTCTGCAATCTCGACATGTGAGGCTGGAAGTGCAGCGGGAAGACATATGGCCAAACTTCCAGCACTTGAAGCACCGCATCAGGGGAGGAATATAGGGCCTGACGTCACATCGGTAGACCATCACCTTGACCTTTTCCGGTAACGTATCACCCTCGAAGGCCAAGATGAAGGCACCGGTAGCTATCTGATTTTCCTTCGGACCCCGATGAACGCGCCGGACGAAATGTACACCTCTGCGCTCTAAGTTGGCGCGCAGCTCGTCATCAGACTGCAAAAGAAGGTCCTTATGGTAAATAACTCCCTGGACCATATTTAAACTCTTATGCGGTGTGATCGTAACAGCAACATCCCCCAACTTGTCACAAGCAAGTAACCGTCGTGACTGGGCAGAGGATGCCGTTTGGATCAGGACCGATCCAGAGCGCATTTTTGACAAGCCCTCCAACTCCCCAAACTTGTCCTCTAAATGCTCGACGAAGAACTGAGGCTTTGTGGAGAGAAAAGACTCCCCATCAGCTCTCGTACAAACTAAGAATCGGGGCGAATAATTGCTACTGCCATCCTGAGATTTACGTTCCTCCCACGGCGTGGCCAGAGAGGGGAACGTTTTCGGATCGTACTTATCAGCATTAAATTGAGCCCGAGAACGCTTAGAGACTGCTGGCGGCTGGCCGCCAGCGAGAGATGATGTACCACGCTTCATTGCGGGTCATCCGCCCTGATGCCACCTACTCCGACCAAGGGCCCTCCCCACGGGCGCCACCCAGCCGCAGCAATAGCCACCTGGCAGGACGGCCATTGCCGGGAGTCCTGATGCCCCAAGGAGATGGGCATCTACTCCTTGGCATACGTGGGGAGTTAACGGCGCAGACATCAGTAGAGCGATCCCTGTGTTGTCAGGGGGCTACAACCAAGAGGGTACATGGCGGCCCCACCACAACGGGCTGGCTACCGTGCTGGATCTTAGGTGCAAAAACGGCCAAGGTCGTCGTCGCAGTTAAAAGAAACACTGCAGAGCGCAGCGTGGTAATCGCCCAAGAGATCGAAAACGAGCGGGACACCATTGCAACGACGAGAAAGACGGCTGAAGGTCTAATTGCACGACGGATACAGTGCACCATGTAAGGCGCCCTTCCCCAATTGGCTCGCTCTTCGGAATAATTTAGAAGGATGGAGGTCAAACCCGAGAGGGGACCATCACATAAGGCCGAAACATGTGAGACTCCTTTTAGTCGCCTCTTACGACAGGC
The DNA here is from genome assembly GCF_023864345.2 of Schistocerca serialis cubense. Lineage (NCBI taxonomy): Eukaryota > Metazoa > Arthropoda > Insecta > Orthoptera > Acrididae > Schistocerca > Schistocerca serialis. The sequence goes on from NC_064639.1 coordinate 885,140,808, forward strand.
AGGAATACCACGGGCCTATTCTAACCCCCAAACCCGCAGGGGGCGAGTAGGTAGGGAGATGGGTTGACTCTGAAGGTAATCTCGTATGAGCAACATGACGTCCACAAGAGATGGGATGCATACGTCAGGGGGAAGGTCAAAACGAATCGGTAAGTAATGTGAAAGCTCAAAGCGGTATTAAGGGCGAAATTTCGTTTCCTGAAGGAAGAATACAAAGGGATGCTGCAATGCTAGAAGCAGCCTTGAATCCTCTTTGTGGGACCAAACCCCACGAACGTTCCATTGGACGACAGTCAAGATGAGGAAGAGATGTAGGGGTGTCAACTCGGCGGCCGCCGAGAGACAGCCAGTGGAGAGTCACTACTACAGGGCACAGAAGCAGAAGGATCCTGCTCCATGCGATCCACAGAAGCATCGGCGTGCATGTGTGGTTGGTCTGTGGAGGGCAACGCTGGAAAACAGTTGGTGGTGCGCACCAGCGAGACAGATGCCAGCTGGGTTAAGTGACCATGTAACGACACCGTCGAGCAGGATCTTCGAGTTGGTGAAGGAGAAGACTCTTTGCCTTTAGCGGACTTCTTCGAGCCCTTCTGGTTAGAGGAAGACTTGGATGTTGTTTGGCTGGAGGGACAGAGGAAGTCTTCTCGGGAGTACTCCTCCTGTCCTTTCCTGCCTGCCGGTTATGTAGTGGGTAGCTTCGCCCCTTGAGGCGAGAGTTTGACAGTTTGTTGCACAGCAGGATGGGTGGACGGTGATGCTACCTTGATACCAGGCGACTTCACAACGTCAGTGCCAAATATGAGTTCGCATGTCTGCGTGGCCATGTCGCTCATGGAGGGAGGGGTAACAAGAACTGAACAATAGGTACCAGATGGGAGAACACAGGTTTGCGACTAGCCAGTAACTTGCGAGCAACTGGGTACAGCACTTTTTCCTTTACCCGAATCTCTTGAACAGCCCGCTGCTCTAGATACATGGGACAATCCCGGGAGGAGGCGGTGTGGCCACCATTGCAGTTGATACAGTGGGGAGGAGGGGGGCGGACATTCACCCTCGTATGCGTCCCTGCCACAGGTTACACATTTGATTGGGTGTCGAGAAGACATTCTAGTGTGACAACCGATGACACAGGTAGCAGCACATCATATTTGGAATATACAGCCGGTCTGTAATTATTTCATAGCCTGCTTTAGTCTTGGATGGCAGCACCACCCTATCAGAAGTGAGGAAAAGAGTGCAGGGGGGGGGGCATCAAGGAGGAATCCACCTTTTTCATTACACTATGGACGGCAATAGCACCCTGATCAGAAAGGTAAGACTGGATTTTGGCTCCGTTAGACCATCGAGCAGCCTGGTGTAAACTACACCACAGGAAGAATTCAAAGTTTTATGTGCCTCGACATGAACAGAGTAGCCATGGAGAAGCTAGGCAGCAAGTAGTAGTTGTGCTTGAGAATCAGAAGCTGTCTCCAAAAGCAAAGTGCCATTCTGTTAAAGAGAGAAGTATTTCACAGGGCCAGTAATAGCATCAACACCTTTCTGAATAATAAACGGAATGACCGTGGCAAAGGACTGACCATCTTCAGTACATGATACCACAAGGAACTGCGGAGCAGCAGGAAGGGTCTTTGGATCTGTAGCCTCATTACGTTTACCTTTCGTCGATGTCGATGGAGAGGATGAGCGACTCATTGCGAGGAAATTCCCACGACTGCCAGCATCTCCAATGGCGCGCTCCTTCCAACTGGGGGCCCTGTTGACAGGGGGGTGCACCCACCGTAGGTGATTGTTCACACTTCAGGTCCACCTCCTGAACACCTGACAGAGGGACCAGGACCAACTGGCAGTTTGGGAAGGTTACAGCTCAGGCAAACACGTCTCCCTGGGCCTGGCCAGTATCAGGGGGTACGCACCAACCCTACCTGTCGTCCCAGGGCTGGGAATTACGCGTTACCCAATCACTTTTTACGTGTCAGATGCATGGGTCGGCCTTCACCAGTGCACAGGGAGGAAGGAGGAAAACAGAGGATCATCAAACGCTCAAACATAGGAACGAGAGGAGAAAGGAAACAAAGGAAACAGGAGCCAAAAAGTTGAGACTGTTCGCAGGTCAGTGACAGAATGCAGAACATTACCCCGGACATGTTTCTCAAGAGCAGGGAAAAAGAATAGCAAGAGGAGAGACATACAGCATGGAAGGGAAAAAGTGCTACAAAGGATGGGCCCCTGTGGTAGCCAAGCACAAACCCACCAAAGAGTGGCGAGCCCCCTGGGGAGGGTCTTTTCTGGTGAGCACCGAAAACCAGTTGTCCGGGCCCAAGTTTCCAGCCTCTTAATGATCAGCTGTAGCTGCCTCGTCGTCGTCGCAGCTGCCTCGTAGAAGATTGCGAAGTCACCCACACACAAAACGCATTTGACGGAGCTCCTGACTGCGGAGGAAATGCCATTGATAGCGATGGCAAACAATGTGACACTGAGGGCACTGCCCCAGGCACCCCATTTTCCTGAATGTAGCAGTCGGACTTAGCATGACCAATGCTGTAACGAAAACGCCAGTCCTCGAGAAAGGATTGCATCAGAAATGGCGAAGGACGTTGTACCTCCAAGTACTGTCATATGCTTTGTTGAGGTCAAGAAACACAAACCAAATGGTTTTGGCTTAAGGAGGACTCTTGTATCTCTGTCTCCAGCAGAATTAAGTTGTCAAGGGTGGAACAGTAGCGCCACAAACTGCACTGGGAGCGACTCAGGTAACCTCCGGACTAGAGCAGCCTGACGAGGCAATGGTTGATCATGCGTTCAAGAATCTTACTCATACAACTGCTAAGGGCGATACTTCGATAACTGTTAGGGGCTCTACATTCCTTGCCTGGTTTCCAGAATGGAATTAATATTTCCTCCTTCCAAGTCGTGGGGTACTGTCCATCAAACCAGTTATGACAAACACGAGATGAACTGTCCTTTTGATTCAGGGCACAGATGAAGCATGGCTTTATGGACCGCATCAGGTCCTGGAGCGGTGTGTCTGGCTGCAGACAAAGCTGATTCCACTCCCCACATGGAGAATGGAAGGTTGTAGACTTCCTCGTTATGCGAGAAGAAACTGAGCTTCCTCATCTCTGCAGTCCTACAGAATACCTGAACAGCAGGAGCTTGTCTGGATGACGTAAAAATAAAGAAGTGTTCAGCTAAAACGGGAGCCACCTCTCAACGCCTTGGGAATATAGAAAGGGAGTATCTTCTCGAAGGTTCCCTCTATTCACTTCATTACAATGATAGTGTTATGCCACACTAATGCCCTGTTACTATGATTGTGAGACTTCTTTTCAGGAGGACTGACCAACGGAGCTCTCTGAGGAGAGGTTTTAGGTACAGCCTGACAGTACACCCATCCCATCAGGAGTAGTAGTAGTAGTTTGATGAGACCGTTCCATACGGATCCACGAGACACTAGAGAAACAACAGTTGACCTAGGCAGAGCCCTGCATGCCTGAGCAAGCGTTATGCAACTGGGAGGGATTCACTTCATCAGCACGTGGCACACCTTGAGGGTGAGGTTTTTTTAAAGAGGTGTGTACATTCCTCACGGTGCAGGTGGTGAAGACAAGACCCCCGTTCTCCAAAGCACACAACATCCACTGCTGCGCTGCACAGTGGTCGCTGAAGTATGACCAGAGTTTACAGTGACAGAGGACTGGTGAGCCCCCAAGGGAGCTTTTCAGAAATGTAACATAACTAAGTTTCATGTTCTAGAGATAATGTTTATACTTATACTTGCCACAAGCTAATTGTAGGCTTCAGATGTAAGTTTCATTGACAGTTTTCTTTCGAAATAATAGACTGAGCGAAGTGGCTGAGCCAGTGTTCGGACAATGGACTTCCATTCGGGTTCGAATCCCCATTTAGTTATCCAGACTCACGTTTCTTATGGTTCCATTAAGCTAAGGTAAATGCAGGGATAGTTCCATTAAAAAGGCCATGGCCGGCTTTTCTGAACCGCTGCTGCCCAATTCTCTCCAAGCTCTTACATGTGTTATACGGGGCGATTATGAAGATATGCAATTTTTTTATGTTATTCGAGAAGTTAAACTACAGAAAAAAGTTCATATAAACATAGGTCCCCAAATGTTTAGTTACAGAGTTACGGGTAATAAAAATTAGTCTGATATTTAGCAACTTCACTAATATGAAGCACGATTTTCATTTATTTTGTTGTTACTGATCTGGTGAATCTAATAAAACATGTCCCTGACCTATATCTGCAGTAGTTTTCCAGAACATCCAGAGAAACGAGGTAGAATGAGATTTTCACTCTGCAGCGGAGTGTGCGCTGATATGAAACTTCCTGGCAGATTAAAAGTGTGTGCCAGACCGAGACTCGAACTCTGGACCTTAGCCTTTCGCGGGCAAGCACATACTCCGCTGCCGAGTGAAAATCAGATTCTGGAAACGTCCCCTAGGCTGTGGCTAAGCTGTATCTCCGCAATTACCTTTCTTCCAGCAGTGCTAGTTGTTCTAGGTTCGCAGAAGAGCTGTGAGGTAAGGTAGGAGACGAGATACTGGCAGAATTGAAGTTGTGAGGACGGGTCGTGAGCCGTGCTTGGGTAGCTCAGTTGGTAGAGCACTTGCCCGCGAAAGGCAAAGGTCCCGAGCTCGAGTCTGTCAGGTACATAGTTGTAATCTGCCAGAAAGTTTCATATCAAGCAAAGAAGTATTTTCGTAAAATTTTTAAATAGCCCAATTTGTTTTTAAAATTCCAGACAATTGCAGTAAGTTTTCAACAGAAGTTTTCGAGAATTTAATTTTGGAAAAATGATTGTAATTACTTTAACTGCTTTTATTAATACCATAGCACACGAATTCATGTTAAACCGAAAAAAAACGAAGCTCAGTATTGAAGTTATACAGTGTACATACAATTTGACAATACATGTTCAAAAATGTCTCCACCGAGGTCAGTGCATTTAGCTGCACGTGTATGCACAGATTTCCTTGCTCGTTTCACTTTCACAGGTTTCTTCGTAATTTCGTCTGTTGCATTTATAACGCGAGCAAGTTTGTCCACATAAACTGTCTTTCATCTATCCCCAGAGACAAAAACCCATTAGCGTTAAATCGGTCGATCTGGGTGGCCACAGATGTGTAGCACCACGACAAACCCATTTCTGGGGAAAATTTTCATTTTAAATTTTAGCAATTGTCGTGGCGCCGTCTTACTGAAAGTACGTTTTCAATCGCGTAGCAAGTGGAACATCTTCCAGCAAGTGGGGCATTTCTTCCTGAAGGAACTTTAAGTACGTCTCGCCAGTTATACGTCCTGGGAAAATGAATGGTCCAATAACGTGTGTTGATTATATCACACCACACATTTATGCTAAATCGCTACTGGAAATTGCGTTGCGCTGTTGTATGTGGGTTTGCTTCAGACCATGCGTGCTCGTTACATAAATTGTTTATACCTCTCGAGTAAACTGTGCCTATGGGTACATAAAATGTATTGGTGTAACTGCCGATTAGTATTTTAACCAGTTGCGCAACTCCAAGCGAAGGGCAGGATCTCCCGAATGTAAATGATGCACTTTTTGATTGTGGTAAGGACACAGATTATTCTACTTCAGTGTGCGCCATACCTTTTATTGTGAAATGCCTAATCGTTGAGAGATGCGTCGTGTACTGGTACCCGGGCTACGTTGAACAGCATCCATAATATCCTCATCATCGTCTTCACGTATCGAGCGTTCGTCCTGATTATGAACGCTAAGTAGAGAACCTGTCTCCCGTGACATTCGAAATATTCCACTAATAGTTCGTGCATTCGGAACCTCTAACGGTTGCCAACAATGAAATACGTCTATACATTCTTGATGGAAAGTAAACAAATTTACTTGTCTAACCTTAGCTTCTCTGGATGTTCTGGAAACTACTGAAGATACACGTTTGGAACACGTTTCATTAAATTCACCAGATCAATAACAAATGGAAATCTCGCTTCAATTTAACGTCGTACAGTTTTGCGATGGATTCATATTAGCGAAGTTAGTCAACTTCAAGCAAAATCATGTTAGCCGTAGCTCCGTAACTAAACATTTGCGGAGCTATGTTTATACGAATTTTTTTCTTTAGTTTTGCTTGTAGAATAACATAATAAAATATTTGCATACCTTCGTGAATCATCCTGTATATGTATAAATTATATCTGCAACGTATGACGGTTCCTGTACTGTTGTTGAATGATCAGAGGACAAAGTCATAAAGACGCCACCCCACCTAAGCTACACATCAGGCTATGCTACAGATTACTTCTCTGTACATCTGTAGTCCACTACCGCCTTACGGTGTGTGGCGGAGGGTAGTTTGTGAACCGCTGTCACTTCCCTCCTCCTGTTTCAGTCGCAAACAGTTAGCACGAAGAAAGATTGCTGGTAAGCCTCCGTAAGAGTCTGAATGTCATTTTCATCTGCATCTACATGGATACCCAGCAAATCACATTTAAGTGCCTGGCAGAGGGTTCATCGAACCACCTTCACAATTCTCTATTATTCCAATCTCGTCTAGCGCGCGGAAAGAACGAACACCTATATCTTTCTCTACGAGCTCTGATTTCCCTTGTTCTTTCGTGGTGATCGTTTCTCCCTATGTAGGTCGCCGTCAACAAAGTACTTTCGCATTCGGAAGATAAAGTTGATGATTGAAATTTCGTGAGAAGATTCCTCCACAACGAAAACCGCCTTTGTTTTAATGATTTCCAACCCAAATCCTGTATTATTTCAATGTGACTCTCCCCTATTTCGCGGTAATACAAAACGTGCTGCCATTCTTTGAACTTTTTCGATATACTCTGTCACTCATTATCTGGTAAGTATCACACATTGTACAGCAGTATTCTAAAAGAGGACGGACAAGCATGCTGTATGCAGTCTCCTTAGTAGATCTGTTACATTTTCTAGGTGTCCTGCCAATAAAACGCAGTCTTTGGTTAGCCTTTCTCCCAACAGTTTCTATGTGATCCTTCCAATTTAAGTTTTAAGTAATTGTAATTCCTAGGTATTTAGTTGAATGTATGGCCTTAACATTTTACTGATTTATCATGTAACAGAAGTTTAACAGATTCCTTTTAGCACTCATGTGGATGACCTCACTTTTCGTTATTTAGGGTCAACTGCCAATTTTCGCACCATTCAGATATCTTTTCTTAATCGTTTTGCAATTTGTTTTGATCTTCTGATGGCTTTACTAGCCAAATGACAGCATCATCTGGAAACAACCTAAAATGGCTGTTCAGATTGTCTCCCAAATCGTTAATGTAGTTAAGGAACAGCAAAGGGCCTAAGCACTACCGTGAGGAATGCCAGAAATCAATCTGTTTTACTCGATGACTTTCCGTCAATTACTACGAACTGTGACCTCTGACAAAATTATGAATCCACTCCCATAACTGAGACGATGTTCCATAAGCACGTAATTTCACTACAAGCCGCTTGTCTGGTACAGTGCCAAAGGCCTTCCGGAAATAAAGAAATACGGAATCAATTTGAGATCCCTTGTAAACAGCAGTCAACACTTCTTGGAAGTTCTTCTTCTGTTCTTCTGTTTCACAAGAACGATGTGTTCTAAATCCGTGTTGACTGTGTCAATAGACCGTTTTCTTCGAGGTAATTCATTATGTTCGAATGCAATATGATATGGGCCTGTAATTTAGTCGATTACTCCTACTACCTTTCTTGAACATTGGTGTGAGCTGTACAACTTTCCAGTCTTTGAGTATGGATCTTTCGTCGAGCGGACGGTTACATATGGAGTATGAAGCTATTGCATCAGCATACTCTGAAAGGTACCTAATTGATATGCAGTTTGCACCAGAAAACTTGCTTTTATGAAGTGATTTAAGTTGCTTCACTACTCCCAGGATATCTACTTCTTACGTTATCCATGTTGGCAGCTGTTCTTGATGTGAATTCTGGAATATTTACTTCGTCTTTTTGAAGGCGTTTCGGAAGGCTGTGTTAAGCAACTCTGTTCTGGCAGCACTGCCTTCTACAGGGTGGTCCATTGATCGTGACCGGGCCAAATATCTCACGAAATAAGCGTCAAACGAAAAACCTACATAGAACGAAACTTGTCTAGATTGAAGGGGGAAACCAGATGGCGCAATGCTTGGCCCGCTAGATGGCGCTGCCATAGGTCAAACGGATATCAACTGCGTTTTTTTAAATAGGAACCCCCATTTTTATTACATATTCGTGTAGTACGTAAAGAAATATGAACGTTTTAGTTGGACCACTTTCTTCGCTTTGTGATAGATGGCGCTGCAATAGTCACAAACACACAGCTCTCAATTTTAGATGAACAGTTGGTAACAGGTACGTTTTTTAAATTAAAATACAGAACGTAGGTAAGTTTGAACATTTTATTTCGGTTGTTCCATTGTGATACATGTACCTCTGTGAACTTATTTCTGAGAACGCATGCTGTTACAGCGTGATTACCTATAAATACCACATTAATGCAATAAATGCTCAAAATGATGACCGTCAACCTCAATGCATTTGGCAATACGTGTAGCGACATTCCTTTCAACAGCGAATAGTTCGCTTTCAGTAATGTTCGCACATGCATTGACAATGCGCTGACGCATGTTGTCAGGCGTTGTCGGTGGATCACGATAGCAAATATCCTTCAACTTTCCCCACAGAAAGAAATCCGAGGACGTCAGATCCGGTGAACGTGCGGACCATGGTAAGGTGCTTCGCCGACCAATCCACCTGTAATGAAATATGCTATTCAATACCGCTTCAACCGCACGCGAGCTATGTGCCGGACATCCATCATGTTGGAAGTACATCGCCATTCTGTCATGCAGTGAAACATCTTGTTGTAACATCGGTAGAACATTACGTAGGAAATTAGCATACATTGCACCACTTAGATTGCCATCGATAAAATGGGGGCCAATTATCCTTCCTCCCATAATGCCGCACCATACATTAACCCGCCAATGTCGCTGCTGTTCCACTTGTCGCAGCCATCGTGGAATTTTCGTTGCCCAATAGTGCATATTATGCCGGTTTACGTTACCGCTGTTGGTGAATGACGCTTCGTCGCTAAATAGAATGCGTGCGAAAAATCTGTCATCGTCCCGTAATTTCTCTAGCGCCCAGTGGCAGAACTGTACACGACATTCAAAGTCGTCGCTATGCAATTCCTGGTGCAATCTATGTTGATGTAGCATTCCCAACACCGACGTTTTTGAGACTCCCGATTCTCGCGCAATTTGTCTGCTACTGATGTGCGGATCAGCCGCGACAGCAGCTAGAACACCTGCTTGGGCATCATTTGTTGCAGGTCGTGGTTGACGTTTCGCATGTGGCTGAACACTTCCTGTTTCCTTAAATAACTATCCGGCGAACGGTCCGGACACTTGGATGTCCTCGTCCAGGATACCTAGCAGCATACACAGCACACGTCCGTTGGGTATTTTGATCACAATAGCCATATATCAACACGATATCGACCTTTTCCGCAATTGGTAAACGGTCCATTTTAACACGGGTAATGTATCACGAAGCAAATACCGTCCGCACTGGCGGCGTGTTATGTGATACCACGTACTTATACGTTTGTGACTATTACAGTTCCATCTACCACAAAGCGAAAAAAGTGGTCCAACTAAAGCATTCATATTTCTTTACGTACTACACGAATATGTAATAAAAATGGGGTTCCTATTTAAAAAAACGCAGTTGATATCCGTTTGACCCATGGCAGCGCCATCTAGAGGGCCAACCATAGCGCCATCTGGTTTCCCCCTTCAAGCTAGACGAGTTTCGTTCTTTGCAGTTTTTTCGTTTGATGCTTATTTCGTGAGACATTTGGCCCGGTCACTATCAATGAACCACCCTGTATAGTACCACCATTGCTATCGCGCAGAGAAGGCATTGTGTCTTGCCGCTAGCATACTTCACATACGACCAGAATCTCTCTGTATTATCTGCCAGGTTTCGAGACTAAGTTTAGTTGTGGGAACTATTATAAGCATGTCGCATTCAAGTCCGCGCTTAATTTCGAGCTTCTGTAAAAGATAGCTCATCTTGGGGATTTTGCGTCTGTTTAAATTTGGCATGTTTTTTTCTTTGTTTCTGCAACAGTGTTCTGACCCGTTTTATGCACCGAGGACCAGCTCCGTCGTTTGTTTATTTAGTATAAATCTCTCAACTGCTGCCGATACTATTTCTTTGAATTCAAGCGGCATCTGATCTACACTTATATTGTTAATTTGGAAGGAGTGGAGGTTCTCTCTCAGGAAGGCGTCAACTGAATTTTTATCTGCTATTTGAATAGATATATTTCGTTTATTTTTGGAGGATTCAGTATTCAATCTCCCAACGACAGCCTTTGGTGACTAATCCCTGTATCCGTGTTGATGCTCGTTATTAACTCACGATTATTTGTTGCAAAGAGGTCAAGTGTGTTTTCACAACGTTTTTCTATTCATGTGGGCTAATGAACTAACTGCTAGAAATAATTTTCAGAGAATGCGTTTAGCACAATTCTGGAAGATTTGTGTGTAACTCCGGAATTAAACATGTATTTTCGCCAACATACCAAGGATAAATTAAAGTCGCCACCAGCTATAATTGTATGAGTAGGATGCGTGTTTGAAATCAAGTTTTTTTTTTAAACCTTTCAGCAATTGTATCATCTGAATTGGGAGGTCGGTAAAAGGCTCCAATTATTTTATTCCGGTTGCCAACAATGACCCCTGCTCATACTAACTCACAGGAACCATCTACTTCAATTTCGCGACAAGAGAAACTACTTGGTTAATTTGGGGGAGTGGGCCTAACCGCCAGGTCATCGGTCTCATCGGATTAGGAAAGAATGGGAAAGGAAGTCGGCCGTGCCCTTTCAAAGGAACCATCTCGGCATTTGCCTGAAGCGATTTAGGGAAATTACAGAAAACGTAAATCAGGCTGGCCGGACGCGGGTTTGAACCGTCGTCCTCCCGCATGAGTGTCCAGTGTGCTAACCACTGCGGCACTTAGTTCGGTAAAACTAATTCTAACAGCAACAAACACGCCACTGCCAACCGTGTTTAGTCTATCCTTTCGGAACACCGTAAGGTTCTTCGCAAAAATTTCCGCTGAGCTTATCTCTGGCAGCTTTCAGTGCCTATAACTATTTTGTTTTCACGGTCTTTTCCCGAGATATGCGTAGGCGACAGTGGCATTTTAGTTGTCTCTTCTAAGAACGTAAGCGCTCAGAATTTTAATAGTAAACCACACTGTAATGCACAACACCTCTTGAGTCTACCACCGAAGTTAACTGACGATCCCCGTGGCTCTTCTAAAATGAACCTACAACGAATCCCCCCCGGGACGAATGATATTCATTACTGAACGTTAATGTTGTCTTTAGCACAAAAAGGCATTGCACAATGCTGCAACTAAAATTTTTGATAACTTACCCAGTGATATAAAATGGTTCACATACTTCAAAGTAAAATTTTAAAACAAACTGAAAAAGTTTGACGTCTATTCTGTAGAAGAATTTATTATTGTAAAGTGTAAAAAGTGGTTGGTAGAAATCAGTCACATCTGTATATTTTGAAAATATAACTTGTAAGTGTTCAGCATGTAGCCATATTTACGAATTACTTTGACATGAATGTAGAATGACTTGTTACAAGACATTACTATTTATCGTGCGAATAATCCATGGAACATGAAAAACTCCCAGACAGACTTTATGACTCTTAAAAAAATTTCACTAAATAAATTGAATTTATGAAATTCTTAAAGCGACGAATAAAACAAAGTAACTATAAAGCTAAACACCTTTTTCAAGCCATTAAAAAAGAGCAGAGCAAATTATCATCCCACAGTCTTCAATACACTCGCCATCTCCACTGGACCCAAGTAATTACTGTTTACAAGACTAAGCTACCTCTCACTAATTAAACGTTGTTAAACTAACGATACTAAAACGCACAAACATGCCAGCTACGTTACAAGAAACGTACTGTAAAGAATACAAGAATGGCTCGCACTACTCCATAGATCCGTATCGTTAACTTCAATAAACCCATTTGATACACAGAACGGAGCCAGGGCGAAAAAAATCGTCACTATGACGCCTCCAGCTGTTTGTCAAACGAGCGTATTCGGGTGCACCTGTAGTGGAACATCTTCGCCAATCCAGTCTGAAGTAAGGATTTCTTTGCTATTCATTTCTGATTATCGACGGTTTTCCCTTCCAATAGCCTCCGTGGGTCCTACTAGACAACAGTATTTCAAGGATGCACTAGCCTTATAAAATCAGCAGCCCTACTTGTTTGAGTAAGTATGGTTTCCTGGGAGACGTTAATCAGGAAGATCACTACATTAATCGTTAAACAGTTGCCAAAATAGTTAACTTCGTTAAACGTTAAAGCGTTACTTTACAGGATATTTATCGGAAGTTAAAGTTAATCGTTAACTCTCAACAGCAAACTTTACCTTATGGATGTAGTGAAATGAGCGAATGAATCAAATGCATTTCCGTTGCTTGAATAAAATTGTTTTGTTACGGGGAGTTGAGGTAGGGCATCTAAGATACTTAAACAGTTTTATCATTTAATCCGTTAATTTCATAATTAACGTAACTTACTAGTTGTGTGTTATTCACCAGCCATGGCTGGACAGAGAGCAGAGGTTGTAATTTAAACTATGATACTAAATTGGGTACTCTAAAACGAGTTTAAGAACTAGTTGAAATAAACAATGCAGTTATTCAGTAATGAACGTTAAATCACGGGAGGATTAAAATACAGGAGAATACGGTAGCGTCTGATTCTCGGTGCGAATTTCCCTTTGTAAGATATTCCTTTAATCGAATACGCCCGTCAACGAGGCGTCTGCGCAATGCTCTTCTCTAAATTGAACATTTGCTGGAGCTTAAAGTTCCTACCAGCTTCTCAGAGAACTTCAATTCGACGACACGTAAAGGAACCATGTTCGCAACAAATATTACTATGCGTTGGGCCACACTAGCTAGAGAAACCGCTCCCAATGCTGCAATGCCAATGGACTCTCCAATGCTTCTGTTTTTCTTTTAATCGCTTCACTGCTACTGGCTACGTTGTCGATACCTGAATGCCCAAGGCTGATTTTACTTTTTGGGATTCCTCGACCGGACCTTACCTTCACTGTTTCTTCAAACTATACATACCGCGATTCATACGCTCTCTTTATGTGTCGTTTTCATACAGTTAGGCTCGAAGTGTGAACCGCACTTTAACTTCTATGCAAGCATATTTTACAATGTAGAAGTATTTGTTCTCCTGATCTGCTTACGAAATTTAAGTAATAATTTAAATGGGGAACAGATTTTCATCAGTTGTGGAGCTAGAGTCAAATTTCATGATTTACTTTCCACAGTCAGGCCACTAAAAGAAGATTAGTACTTCACGAGGACTCGGTAAACAACAATAAACAGTCAACATATAGCCATTTCCGCTCCCACTCGATTGTTTACGTCAATCGCGTGCATCTCGGCGTAGCCATGCACCTACATGACCCTACCTTGACAGAACGCGCTTTTCGCAAGCGGCGAGGCATCATTTTTGTCATGAATAGTACGTATCTAACGGCTAACGGAGTCGAGGTTAGCGGAAGTTTAAGACTCCGTCGACGTTTTAAAATTGAAAGTTAATCCCTTACTCGAAAAGTTAATTTCGAGAATTAACAGATTAACGTTCGAGTGAGCACTGACCTCAGGATGTTAATGGCGATGTCCAGCGGCAAGCAGCTCAAAAAGTCGAACTCAGGGGCGGCAGCGTCGGTCGGGTGGGACATAGTGGGAACTGACAGACACTGCCAGATCTCTAGCTGGCGAGTGAATCCGTCGACGGGGCCGGGATACTATGCTGTTGTCAGCTGTAGAGCGCGCTTAACGTAACGCACCGTGTGTGTGTCAACATAGCAGGGCGGCCAATCGGAAAACACTGGCAGACTCTTCTTCTGTTGTCTGAGCAGATGCGCTTCGTGATTAACTCCACTGCCTGACACACCTCCAATGCCTTCATGCTGCGCCGAAGCATCCAACGCAAGGAAAACACCAGCAAAGGTACACCTGTCATATGTTGACAGCCCTTGTGGACTGCGTAAACGAAACTCTTCCGATAATGTGGCCATAATCGCAGGTATAGTTTCAGTAGAATAATGTACAAATGTCTGGTGTTGTTGTAACAACATAGAATATCCTTACAAGAGTGACAGGTTTCCATAGTTGAAGTTTTACACAGGAGGATTCAGCGATTATGTTACAAACTTTCAGGGATGACAGAGAAGGGTAAATGTATCAGTCTGAGGTAAGGGATCCTGAATGGGTAACGACAGAGTCGAAATTTACAAGCGAAAATCGTTCTGATACCTCTGACAGTGGAATACACGTACCGGTACTGTTGTTGCTACTCCTGTGGGTCAGGCTACTTTTGGAGAAGGTGGTATGGACCAAAATAAGAAAAAAAAGTGTAGTAAATATGAGCTCTAAAATGCATGCCCTAAGAGCTATAAGCACATTTTCATTTTCGCTACTGCGAAACACAGCTTTTCTACTGAACAAATGCTCATAGCTCTTAAGGTATGCATTTTAGAACCCACATCTAATGCACCTTTTTTTAAATTTATTTGGTCCATACTATCTCCTGTAAAGATGTAGAAACCAAAGAGCTTGCAGTAGAAGAGATTTGCTACACAGTATCGAACATGAATAAATGCTAACAGCTCTTAAGGCATGCATTTTAGAGCCAATGTTTATTAGAATTTTTCTCGTCTCTTGGTCCATACTACCACCTCCAAAAGTTGCCTACCATGCAATCTTAGCAACAACGGTACCGGTACATGTATTCCACTGTCAGAGGTACCAGAACAATGTTCGCTTATAACTTTCGAGTCGGTGGTTTTTCGGACCAGGGTCCCTTACTTCAAATTGATACATTTTCGCTTCTACATCATCCCTGAAAGTTTGTAACATTGGAATGGAATCACCCTATGTAACACACTAAAATACTCGGTGTCATGGCTGTTATGTATTAGCTCTTTCCTAAATTCGCTAACAAGTGCCTTAAATACGGTGCGAACGTAGACAATGGGCTATTTTACTGATCAGTCCGTTACTACAATCTTTATTTCGCATTCACACCCGTTGACTTCGCCAACTCACAACCGAAGTTTCCCATTTCAACCTATACACGCGTCGCCGAAGCGGCGTCCAGTTGAAAGACTTGCACCAGGCTGTTGAGCCATACGACAGTATTATTATTAACAACCTAACCTAGACCCCGGACTGCACCTCAGATGAGTCTGTCACGTAGTTAAGGTTTCCGATAGAGAACGAGCGTGAGCCATGGAATATCGTTTCTCGTTAGACAGTCCATCAGAATTGCTATCGAAGTAGGGAGTGAAACGAAAAACTGATGACTTTCTATTCCCTGTACGCAAACATGTGACGCATCCGCAAAAAGAAAGTTATCACTCGCGCAGTTAGAGGTGACCTCCATTTCGTGCAGTTGAAAGAAAGGAATGATTGTTGTATTTGAATCACACGCTTAATAATTGTGATGTAACTTTTGTAATGTCTGCTGTTGAAGCGTTTGTAGAGTTAGTTTGCTTCTAGGAGTACCTACAGCTTTTATCTTTACCTGCGCCTAAAAGTAAAGCCCTTGATTTATGTTGATTCTTCCTGAAACTGCCACCTTTTATAGATCAGTGACTTCGTCGGTGGATGCTCCCATATGCGAAGGTATTCAAATGAAGCGAGTGGTCCAATGAAGACGACACGTTGCAAGCTTTTTCTTTTTTTTTAAATCTGGGCCACCTCTGAAGTTTTTATTATAAACATCGTTTTATTATTTCTCAAAATATTCACCTTTAAAATCTGTACACTTTTCTGTAGGCGTTTGAAAAAATTCTAGAAACATTACCTGATATTGGTGCCTCCAATAACTCGGTTTTTAAAGCATGCAACAGCCTCTTGAGATGATGGAAAGCGCTGCCCATACTTTTTTTATTAATTTTTCTTGAAATAAGGGGAATGTGGCTCAGCTGTAAAGTGCCAAGCCTCAGAGCTAACTGAGTCGGTTTCGATCCCCATGCTGTCTCGCGGGTTTCATATGTCACTTTCACTTCTGGTAATGTTGGTGAGTGTGAAAACTGCCGAATTACATCGTGCTTCGGAGTCAGGGTTAAACTGTAAGTCAGTTCAACGGTCGGTGGAAAGCAGCGTATCTCATGCCTCATAAAGCACTCTGATGTTCAAACCAACCTTCGAGTTATTGAAAGCTTTACCTTTTTTAAGGGACCACAGGAAGTCATTATGTGACGTATGAAGTGAATACGGGAAATGGAAGGTTAATTCCATGTTTGTCAAATAATGAACCGTTTGACTTTGTGCGACAACTGACATTCTCAGGATGAATGATAATAAGTTTTCGGTTGTTTTGCCTGAATTCATTTATGACTTGCGGCAAACAGAACTTTATATGCCGTTTCAGCATTAACTCTTCTTCGATCGTCTAATACAATGGTCTACATCTGCATAGATATACGCATGCCATCTGACGGTGTGTGGCGGATGGTACTTCTCGTACTAGTGATGGGAGAACCAACTAGTTTTAGCAACCGATTGGCCAGTCGATTTTTTTTTTCGTTCTGTCGTTTTTTTCAATCGAATGAAACAATCAAATGCCACTAGTCTCTGTGACCACGTCGGCCATATGAATGTTTTTCATTCAGTCTCCAGGTTTGAGTGTTTTCACTTAATGTAAGGCAAACGACTGACACAAGTGTGTGTCGGTTACGTTACGAATATGAATGTTTTCACTCAGTCTCCGGGTTTGAATGATTTCACTTATACTTTTCCGGCCTTCTTCGTTATACGTGAACCCTGACTAGAGTTGCCAACTTTTTAGAGACGAGTAAGGTGTCTTATTTCAAGGAGATATGAATGAAAAGTGTATTTCCAAATAATGAATATTTTCAAAAATTAAATGTTTAGTTATTTAAATACCAATTTTTCGTACTTCTGGTATTCAAAATGGACTTATCGTTGGTTTTAAAAAGTTAATAAGTAGTGCTACATCGTAAATTTAGCTCTATACATAAAACGCAATATCCCGACTGACTGACTGACTCACTCGCTGATCCATCATCGCCCTGCCCAAACCACTAAGAAAAGGAACTTGAAATTTGCAGAGGGTGTTGATATTATACTGTAGGTCTCGTTTAAGAAGAGATTTTCCGATATTCCACCCAAACGGAGTGAAATAGGGAATGAAAGTTTTTTGAAAAATATATCGCTATTAAGGCAGTTCTGAAACTTACGAAAATTGGTATTTGGTTTCCAAGTCAAAAATAAAGAAATACTTGTTTCAGTATTTTTGGATACTCAACCACTAAGGAAGTAAAATAGCGGGTGAAAGTTATTTTGAAAATAAATCATTATTGAAGCATTTTTAATGGTACGCCTATGAAAATTGGTATTTGACTTCTCGGTTAGAAATAAAAGAATATGGATTTCACTGTTATTGGAAATTCAACCCTTAAGGGGTGAAATATATAATGAAAACTTTTAAGAAAACATTTCGTTATATTAAAAAAGTTTTAAATCTAAAGCTATGAAAATTGGTATTTCACTTCTCGGTTAGATACAAAGAAAGATGTGTTAGGGAATGAAAGTTTCTGTGGAAATATCACTGCAAGAACGGAAAATCATGAGTAACTAAAAACTTGACTTGCTTTTTGCTCAGAAGTGCGTTCGGACCATGCTTCCATGTCTTCAGTTACCATGAATACTTTAGGAGTTGAAATTTGTGAACAACATAAAAATTCGATTAAAGAAAAAAAAATCCCTACAGAGGGCAGAATATGCAGTTTGCGCGAACGAAGCAGCGGGCGTCTAGTTAGTGTTCAAATAAATGAACAATTACTTTTTTATTTAAATTCATAGTAGCTCTGTCTTTCTCTTCCCGCTGGTTTGCACCTCTCACGGTAACACACTTTCGGTAAATGCAGACACAACGCCATCGGAAGGCGTTAAGTTAATTTTTTGTCTGACGACTTAAACATTTGCTTTTTAAACATACATTGTCGTTTGTCGGAAGTATTTTTTTCGTGACAAATAATTCTCATCGTTCGTTAATTTTCTTCGAATTTCTTCAATTAAGTTTCAGAATATGAATAGTTCTTACAGATATTGTATAACGCATTGAATGGATCTTGAGGATCACTTTTTACAGTCATATGAGTACTTCCATTCCCACGCCATTTTGATCCGGACACAAAGTTCACTATTAAGTAAATGCCTATTCATAAAGTGGCCTTGGTCAGTCCAAGTCAGTGGGAAAATGCAGCTGGTGACCGTGTCAAGTGGCGACAAGCTGTGCGCAGTGGGGTTGAGCTTGCAGAGAACGATCGCATGCAAGAAGACATGAGGAAGGGTGTACGACGGATGGAGAGAGCGACCTGAAGGCCTTCACATTTGAAGTGCCCAAACTGCAGTAGAGACTACCACCCTAAAAGTGGGACTTCTCAGCCACAGTAGATGTTGCACAGTCTGAACCAACTATGCTCCACCGTCATCCTTCGAGGCTGGACGGATGCCATATAATTCATAAACATGGATTCCATTGTTAGCTGCAACAAGCAGAAGACGTGCTTTGTTGGTGGTGCACATTTTAGCTACTTTGATGGATATAAACTCACGTTGCTGTGTTCGTCTTCGGCACGCCAGTGAAGATGCGTGCACGGACAGTGAAAAAGACGTGCAATGGGCCAATTTAGTTTTACATACAAGCCGATTTCGCAATCTTCCTTTGTGCAAGACCAAGTGTATTTATGTTTGAAGTTCTAGATTAGCATATTTTACTGTTCGCGTCACTTCTGCGTAATGTATCACTGATTGTATCAGTACCTGTATGTATTGTGATAAATTGTGAAAATTCGTAAATTTGGGAGGGTTGCAATAAAGTCTTGCTGTTACCGGCAATTGTAGGCTTAAACTTAATTGTGCTCTTTCAAAATTTTGGAGAGCAGTATGGATTTTGTCGTTAAACACAATCGTTCTCTGATTTCTTTACATAATTACGCGAGAAATAGGTTATTTTTGAGAATTTTCGGACGCTTACAAAATTTATGGGTACCAGTGTCTTGGATGTGTAACCTCTTTCATAGCAAATCAACGTTTGTGGTTTACAGTTCCTGCCAAAGAATACATCAACCCTGAATTTCATTGTATATCAACGCAAACAAACGTCCTTTTTTGAGAATTTTGGGAAACTACCATTGTCCTTTGCATACTCTGAGTAATTTGTAGTAAATCGGAGTTCGTGGTTTCGTTACTATAACACATAATCTAACATATTGTGTTAAATCTAGTTTTCCCTTTAAGAGGAGTAACCCTATATACTATCTACATTTTTCGTAAATTGACCCTGTTTTCGAGTTTGCTAATAACTATAATTAACCCAAAAACGATTTAGGAAACCAGTAATTTTTACCGAAGGTTATTCTGTTGCCCTTATAGAAATCGCGTTTTGTGTATTTGCTTCAGTTCAAATAGGGAATCAGCAACTTTTAGCTTAACGGATTGAAAGATAATCAGCGGGCTTACTTTAAAATTATTTTTCTCTGTCCTTTCCTGTACTACACTGCACCAGCCAAAATGAAGGCCAACTTTGAATGCTGTTCTCAAACAGGGAATGAGTTCGCTGACGTACGCTGGAAATCGCCCTGACTGCTGTCGTACCATTGACAGCTGCGGCAAACCGTGTTGGAAGAGCTCCGAGAGTCGCGTACTTGTGATAACTGTACCCGAGGTACCGCAAGTACTAGCCCTTCCAGTGGATCCTGTCTCCTCCGCAGAAGGGTCAGTATCTGCCATTACTCATGCACTTCACTGTGAGTGGCATTTCAGTGGTAGATCTAGATGTCCTGTACAGGGTGGAGAGGGACCAGGGAGGACTGGAGTGTTGCGCTGATCCCCCATCACCAACAAGTTTGAGGTGCTGTCTTTCCCTGAAACTGAGCCAGTGGGACTCGCTTCACCTGTTTTGGGGAGGCTGGTGTTGAGGAGGCAAACGCAAAAGGTTAGTGGTCTATTAATCGTCGGCAGTTCAAACGCACGGCGAATGATGGTTCCCCTTAGGGACCGATGACCTCAAGAGTTTCGTCGCATAGGAACTTACCACAAATTTCCAATTTCCAATCCCTAGTCAATGAGATAGGAGCTGAAACTGAGGAAAGCAAAACAAAAGTAGAAATGCATAACTCCATTTTGAAACGTTCCTTTACAAAGGAAAACCCAGGAGAAAGACCCCAATTTAACCCTCGTACCACTGAAAAGATGAATGAAACAGGTATTAGTGTCAGTGGTGTTGAGAAATAGTGGTGTTTCGCTCACATGGGGATCGTGATGATAAGATTAGAATAACTATTGCGTGCACAGAGGCATTCACACAATCTTCCTTTCCGCACTCTATACGTGAATGGACCAGGAAGAAACACTAAAAGCTAGCACAATGGGACGTACCCACTGCCACGCACTTCGCGGCGGTTTGCAGGGTATGGATGTAGATGTAGATGTGGGCGCCGACTTCCCAAAATTTCTGTGGGTGCTTACCAGTGGCGGGACATGGTATGTGTTTTAAGGGTGGTCACGATGGTTTTTTTTAATAAGTGTCTTTTATTTGTTTGTTGCTGACGTACGGCAGGAACTGGCACAAGGCACAATCTCGGGCCCCTCATTTTTTTGACTGAACATGTTTGTCACTATGTTCTCCACCTGTGGGTCTGGAGGTTAGAATAGGCCCGAGGTATTCTTGCCTGTCGTAAGAGGCGACTAAAAGGAGTCTCACACGTTTCGGCCTTTGTGATGGCCCCTGCAGAGTTTGACCTCGATTTTTCAAAATTTTCACAAAGAACGAGCCAATTGGGGAAGGCATCCTTCGTCGAAGTGGATCTGCACATCCGCTCATTCCCCAACTGTTGGGTGAGGTCACCCTCCTGGGTGCTTATTTTTCCATTATCTGTGCAGTATCGTTTTCTATGCTGATGATGTTAATGGACTTGTTTGCTTGGTTGCACCTGATATCCAGCACAGTAGCCAGTCTGTTGTGGTGGGGCTGACATGTGCCCTGTTGGTTGTAGCCCCCTGGCCACACAGAGATCACTCTGCTGATGTCTGCGCCGTTAACTACCCACATATGCCAAGGAGTAGATGGCTATCACCCTGAGGCATCAGGAATCCCGGCGATGGACATCCTGTCAGGTGGCGTTTGTGGCCTTTGCTGCTGCTGGGCGGCGCCCGCGTGGAGGGCCCCTGGTAAGAGTGGGTGGCATCAGGGTGGATGACAAGCAATGAGGCATAGCACATCATCTCTTGCTGGTGCTCAAACCCCAGCAGTTTCTAAGCGTTCATGGGCTCAATTCAATGCACAGAAGTATGACCCCAAGTCGTTCCCCTCCCTGGCCACACCATGGGAGGAACATCAGGCTAAGGATGGCAGTGGGTCTTATTCGCCGAGGTACCTTGTATGTTCAAGAGCTCATGGGAAATCTTTCGTGACAATGAAGCCTCAGTTTTTTGTCAAGCATTTAGAGGACAAATTTGGGGAGGTGGAGGGCTTGTCCAAAATGAGATCTGGGTCATGCTTAATCAAAACAGCATCCTCCGCCCAGTCGCGGGCGTTACTCGCTTGTGACAAGCTGGGGGACGTTTCTGTAACCATCACGCCCCATAAGAGCTTAAATATGGTCCAGGGTATCATATTTCACAGGGACCTTCTTTTGCAGTCAATTAGTGAGCTGCGAGCCAATTTAAACGACGAGTTGTACATTTCGTTCAGCATATCCACTGGGGTCCGAGGGATAATCAGGCTGCCACCGGAGCCTTCATCTTGAGCTTCGAGGGTCATACATTACCCAAGAAGGTGAAGGTGACGGTCTACTGCTGTGATGTAAAACCCTATATCCCTCCCTCTACCCAGTGCTTTAAATGTTCGAAGTTCGGTCATATGTATTCCTGCTGTACTTCCAGCATCGCATGTCGGGATTGTGGACGCCCATCACATCACAATACTCCACGTATCCCGCCTCCCATCTGTGTCAACTATGGAGAGCAGCATTCGCTTTGCTCACCAGATTGCAGGATTCTCCAGAAAGAAAGTAAAATCATGGAGTAAAAGACCATGGACCGACTCACCTACACTGAGGCTAAGAGGAAATTTGAATGCCTACATCCTGTATGCATGACATCGTCTTATTCCGCTGCTACAACAGCTCTAGCCCCATCAGCTCTGCCAACCCCAGTCACCTCTCAGAGCCAGAAGACTACACCTGCTCCCTTGATGGTGGGGGGCCACTTCTCTCCCTGTTGGTCCTGCACCACCTACTTCAGGAGAACACCCCCATCCATCAGGGACGTCTGTCCCCACTTCCAAGCTGTAGAAGCGTACAACTTCTTCGGCAACTCTCGCTGGGATGGGGTCCTAGATTGCATGCAACCGGTGATGGCGTGTTTGTCGCTGTTAGTAGTAGTTTATCCTGTAGTAAAATAGAAGTGGATAGTGCCTGTGAATTATTATGGGTAGAGGTTATACTCAACAATCCAGCTAGGTTAATAATTGACTCCTTTTACCGACCTCCCGACTCAGCAGCATTAGTGGCAGAACAACTGAGAGAAAATCTGGAATACATTTCATATAAATTTCCTCAGCATGTTATAGTCTTAGGTGGAGATTTCAATTTACCAGATATAGACTGGGACACTCAGATGTTTAGGACAGGTGGTAGTGACAGAGCATCGAGTGATATTATACTGAGTGCACTATCCGAAAATTACCTCTAGCAATTAAACAAAGAACCGAATCATGGAGATAATATCTTGGACCTACTGATAACAAACAGCTCCGAACTTTTCGACTCTGTAAGCGCAGAACAGGGAATCAGTGATCATAAGGCCATTGTAGCATCCCTGAATATGGAAGTAAATAGGAATATAAAAATAGGGAGGATGGTTTATCTGTTTAGCTAGAGTAATAGTAGGCAGACTTCAGACTACCTAACAGACCAAAACGAAAATTTCTGTTCCGACACTGACAATATTGAGTGTTAGTGGAAAAAGTTCAAGGCAATCGTGAAATGCGTTTTAGACAGGTACGTGCCGAGTAAAACTGTGAGGGACGGGAAAAACCCACCTTGGTTCAACAACAAAAATAGGAAACTACTGCGAAAGCAAAGAGAGCTTCACTGCAAATTTAAATGCAGCCAAAACCTCTCAGACAATCAGAAGCTAAACGATGTCAAAGTTAGCATAAGGAGGGCTATGCATGAAGCGTTCAGTGAATTCGAAAGTAAAATTCTATGCACCGACTTGACAGAAAATCCCAGGAAGTTTTGGTCTTAAGTTAAACCAGTAAGTGGATCGAAACAGCATATCCAGACACTCTGGGATGATAATGGCATTGAAACAGAGGATGACACCCATAAAGCTGAAATACTAAACACCTTTTTCGAAAGCTGTTTCACAGAGGCAGACCGCACTGCAGTTCCTTCTCTAAACCCTCGAACGAACGAAAAAATGGCTGACATCGAAATAAGTGTCCAAGGAATAGAAAAGCAACTGAAATCACTCAACAGAGGAAAGTCCACTGGACCTGACGAGATACCAATTCGATTCTTCACAGAGTACGCGAAAGAACTTGCCCCCCCCCCCCCCCCCCCCCTTCTAACAGCCGTGTACCGCAAGTCTCTAGAGGAGCGGAAGGTTCCAAATGATTGGAAAAGAGCACAGGTAGTCCCAGTTTTCAAGTAGAGTCGTCGAGCAGATGCGAAAAACTATAGGCCTATATCTCTGACATCGATCTGTTGTAGAATTTTAGAACATGTTTTTTGCTCGCATATCATGTCATTTCTGGAAACCCAGAATCTGCTCTGTAGGAATCAACATTGATTCCGGAAACAGCGATCATGCTGTACTATACAGAGAAGTTGCAGCATTGGAAAATTACAGCGAAATGCAGGAAGATCTGCAGCGGATAGGCACTTGATGCAGGGAGTGGCAACTGACCCTTAACATAGACAAATGTAATGTATTGCGAATACATAGAAAGAAGGATCCATCATTGTATGATTATATTATAGCGGAACAAACACTGGTAGCAGTTACTTCTGTAAAATGTCTGGGAGTATGAGTACGGAACGATTTGAAGTGGAATGATCATATAAAATTAATTGTTGGTAAGGTGGGTGCCAGGTAAAGATTCATTGGGAGAGTCCTTAGAAAATGTAGTCCATCAACAAAGGAGGTGGCTTACAAAACGCTCGTTCGACCTACACTTGAGTATTGCTCATCAGTGTGGGATCCGTATCAGGTCGGGTTGACAGAGGAGATAGAAGAGGATCCAAAGAAGAGCGGCGCGTTTCGTCACAGGGTTATTTGGTAAGTGTGATAATGTTATGGAGTTGTTTAGTATACACAAGCGGCAGAATCTGCAAGAGAGGCGCTCTGCATCGCGGTGTAGCTTGCTGTCCAGGTTTCGAGAGGGTGCGTTTCTGGATGAGGTATCGAATATATTGCCTCCCTCTACTTATACCTCCCGAGGAGATAACGAATGTAAAATTAGAGCGATTCGAGCGCGCACAGACGTTTTCCAGCAGTCGTTCTTCCCGCGAACCATACGCGACTGGAACAGGAAAGGGAGGTAATGACAGTGCCACTTAAAGAGCCCTCCGCCACACGCCGTTGGGTGGCTTGCGGAGTATAAATGTAGATGCAGACTCCCTTCCCAGGTTTCATCTAGTGGGAAAGATGACACCCACCAGTTGCTGAAGAGCCCAAAAGCAGCTGGTCGCAGGGCTTCACGCTCATCCTCAGTCCCGGAGACTGAATCAGTGCAGTCCTCCCAGCCAAGGAAACCCAAGGAGCAGCGAGAGAAATCCAAAAAGAAGATCCCCAAGACCAAGGGTATGGCAGTGGCACCCACAACACCCCTACCTACAAGCTCTGTGTCTGAGGATAAGGTGGAGATTCTGGCGTCCGCTGAGGACCTAGATCTCCCCAGACCCTCAGAAGCAATAGATATAGACTACTCAGGCAAAAAGTTGGTGGCAGCAGGTGACCCTGAGGCGTAAACTGCCTCACTGAATATTCCATGCCTTCCCAGTCTCACGATGACGTTATCCTCCAGTGGAATTGCGCCGGTTTTTTCCACCGCCTGGCTGAGCTATGGCAACTGTTAAGCATTACACCTGCTTTCTGCATTGCCCTCCAGGAAACCTGGTTCCCAGCAATGCAGACCCCTGCCCTCCGCAGCTACAAGGGATACTACAAGAACCGTAGCGACTGTAGTCGAGTGTCAGCTGGAGTTTGCGTTTATGCCCTAAACTCAGTCTGTAGTGAACCTGTGCCCCTTCAAACCCCTTATCAAGCTGTGGCTGTCAGAATAAGAACGACACAGGAAATAAGTATCTGCAATGTATATCTTCCTCCAGATGGTCTAGTATCCCTGAATGTATTCACTGCACTGATTGATCAGCTTCCTAAACCTTTCCAACTTTCGGGAGATTTTAACGCCCATAACCCCTTCTGCAGTGGCACCGTGCTTACTGGCAGAGGCAGAGATGTCGAAACTTTACTGTCCCAGTTCGACCTCTGCCTCTTAAATACTGGGGTCACCACACATTTCAGTGTGGCTTGAGGTGGTTATTCGACAATTAATTTTCTCCCATCTATCCACTGGAGAGCACAAGACGACCTGTGTGGTAGTGACCACTTCACCATCTTCCTGTCACTCCCCCGGCATCAAGCCCACAGACGCCTGCCCAGATGAGTATTAAACAAGGCGGACTAGGAAAGTTTCACCTCTGCTGTCACTGCTGAATCTCCTCCACACGGTAACATCGATGTGATGGTCGAGCAGGTGACTACAACAATCGTTTCGTGGCAGAAAACACAATCCCTCGTTCTTTAGGGAGCCCCGGCGAAAGACAGTCCATTGGTGGTCGCCGGAAGTCTGTGAAGCAGTTAAGGAGTGTCGGCCAGCTCTACAGCAGCATAAGCGGCACCCTTCCCTGGAGCACCTAACAGCCTTTTAACGGCTCCGTGCTCGCGTTCGCCAACTTATCACATGATGGAAGGAGGAGTGTTGGGAGAGATATGTCTCGATCATTTGGTGCCATACGTCACCTTCCCAAGTCTGGGCAAATATCAAACGTCGATTCGGGTACCAGACCCCAACGGGTGTTGCTGGTGTTAACATAAATGGCGTGTTATCTTCCGACGCAAACGCGATTGCCGAGCACTTTGCTGAGCACTATGCTCGAGCCTCTGCATCGGAGAACTAACCCTCCAGCCTCTCGCACTCTCAAACGGTGGCTGGAAGGGAAATTCCTCTCGTTTATTACACGCCACAATGAATCCTATAATGCCCCATTTACTGAGTGGGAGCTCTTCAGTGCCCTTGCACATTGCCCTGACACAGCTCCTGGACTAGATCGGATCCACAGTCAGATGATTAAACATCTCTCATCTGACTACAAGCAACATCTCCCCATCATTTTCAACCAGACCGGTACGTTGGCGTCTTTCCATCGCAAGGCAGGAGAGCACCATCATTCCAGTGCTCAAACCTTGTAAAACCCCACTTGATGTGAATAGCTATCGGCCCATCAGCCTCACCAACCTTCTTTGTAAGCTGCTGGAACGTATGGTGTGTCAGAGGTTGGGTTGGGTCCTGGGGTCACGTGGCCTACTGGCTCCCCCCCCCCCCCCCCCCCCCGCCCGCCGGGGGCCTCATGGTCCTTTCATGAGTACATGCGTGGCGAGCACAGCGCCCCGAGCTATTGCAGCCTTCCTTCTTTCCCGGGCTGCATTTCCTTTCCCTCCCCCTCCTTTCCTGTCCTTGCTCCTTCCCCTTCGCTCTCTCCTCTCCCTCTCTTGGTGTCCCTGTTTATGTTGGTTGCACTATCCTCCTGGATATGTTGGCTTTGTGATTTGGTTTTGTTGAGTAATTACCTCATCCTTTTTGCATTCTCTGGTCGCCATCTGGGGTTTTACCTCCATTACTAAATTTCTATTCCATAGTGTGATTCATTTGGGGAAAAGCACCTTACCTAGTGTCTCCAGTGTGCGCCTCCTAGTTCCCTACCTCTTTTCCTTCATGGAGTTGTCTGATGTTAGGGTACATAGCCAGCATGGTAGCCAGCCTGTGTGGTGGGGTAGCTATGTACCCTTTTGGTTGATTCCCCTGTAAACACAGGGATCGCAATTCTGATAGCTGAGCTGTGACCACCTCATGTAAGCCTAGGAATGGTTGCTTGTCATCTTGGAGCGTTGGAACTCCCGGCAATGGGCGCCATCCCAGACGATGCTTACTGTGGCTGGTTGGTGCCCATGGGGAGAGCTCCTTATCGGAGTGCTTGATATCAGGGCGGATGCTATGCAAATGAAATGCATACGGGCCCAGAACTCTGGCCGTTCTTCTATGGCTGTCTCTTCGAAAGGTAATGATTCTTTTAGTGCTGCTTCTTCTGCCAGTTCAGCCTTCCCTTCCATGGCTACCTCCTGGGAAGAGGGTCAGGCTTGTCGGCTAGGGGTTAAACCTTTCCCTTGCTATCTGGTTTGCACCAGGACTGATGGGATACTTTCACCAATACCAAACTTTTATTTTTTGTGGAACACATTGAAGATAAGTTTGACGAAGTGGACTCTCTGAGCAAGATGCAGTTGGGTTTGTTGTTGATCAAAACTGCTTCAGTTGCCCAGTCTGCGCCCCTTCATGCCTGTGACCATCTTGGCACAATTCTTATGTCCATTACCCCCCCCCCCACTAGTCTTTGAATATGTTTCAGATTGTAATTTTTCACAGGGACCTCATCCTTCAAACTGATGAGGAACTTAGGGACAATCTAGGATGGCAGGGTGTTCACTTTGTTCAGCATGTTCAAAAGGGCCCAAAGGACAATTGCGTTGGTACTGGTGCCTTTATCCTGGCCTTTGAAGGGATACCCTCCCTGAGAAGGTCAAGATTATTGTTTATCGATGTGACATGAAGCCATACATCCCACTACCTATGAGATGTTTTAAGTGCTTGTGTTTTGGACCCATCTTCCCACTGTTTGCAGACCCCTTTCTGTGGTGACTGTGGACGTCCACTCCATGAGGGGAGTTCCTGAGTTCCCCCTCCTGTGTGTGTTAATTGTCATGGCAATCATTCTCCACTTTCACTGGATTGTCCGGCTTATAAGAAGGAAAACACGATACAGGAGTACAAGCCCCTTGATCCTTGTAAGAAGTATGCAAGTCTTCAGCCTGTGTCAATGACGTCTAGCTATGCTTTAGTTATATCTTCACCCCCTTCCTCCCCATTCCTTACCCTAGTCCCGAAACCCTCTCCTCTCCCACTCCCCTGCGGTTCCCACACCCTCCCCTCTGGGACCCACTCCCCCTCCCCAGCCGGAGAAGGGTCTCACTTCTTTGGCGTTTGCTGGTCAAGGGTGCCCCTCCCAGGAATCCCCTTCCTGGCACCTTCCAGGCCACAGATCTGATGCTAACATAGCGACCATGAGAACCATGGTCTTTGGGCCCCAGGTCGCCCACTCTATTTCTGTTCCAGATCTTGCTGCAGCTGGCTCCTTTTTGCAGCACAGCCCTCCTCAATCTCAAACAGAAAAGAAGAAGAAACATAAGTCCTGGGACAAAGAGCCTCTGATGTCACCAGGGGTCCCATCCCCACCCTCGCAACCTGACTCTGACCTGCTGTTCATGGATGTCGCCCCCTCCTTGTCTGTGATGGGTGGTGACACAACAGTATGACTGGATTTAGGCTGTCACCCCCCCCCCCCCCCCATTTGAATCATCGTTCTGTGGTTATCCAATGGAACTGTAATGGATATTACCATCACCTAACACAGTTGAAATCCCTTATTTCGTTTTACCTTTGTGTGATTCTACAGGTATCTCATTTTACTGATGATCACTCACCAACGCTCCATGGGTTCCATGCTCTCTGTCGAAATCGGGTCGGCCCCCAGTGGGCCTCTGGTGGCGTTTTTACGTTGGTCTGTACGGACGTTGCTAGCATGTGGATTCGTCTTCAAACTACATTGGAGGCAGTTGGTGTTAGGGTCCTCCTGGACTCTGTGGTCACAGTTTGCAATCTTTATCTCCCTCCTGACAGGACTCTTACACCAGTTGTCTTAACTGCCCTTCTTCAGCAACCTCCTCCTCCCTTCCTCCATCTCAGGGATTTTGATGCTCATCATCCTTTGTGGGGCAGTGCATTTCCATCCTGTCGCAGTCTTCTCATATACCAGTTTCTTGCAGTCCCCGACTTGTGCCTTCTTAATGATGGCTCCCCTACCCATTTCAGTGGCGCTCATGGTACCTTTTCTGCTACTGATCTTTCTCTTTCTTCCCCCCCCCCCCCTTCATTACACTGGTCGCCACACGACGACCTTTGCGATAGTTACCACTTCCCGTTGATTCTCTCGCTCCCTTCCCACTCCCCGATGGACAGGTTACCTCGTTGGTCTTCCCAACGAGCCGAATGGTCTCTATATACTGCACAGGTCGTTTTTTCTACCTCTTTGTCGGGTTGCATTGATGACGTCCTACGTGACGTGCCTGATGTGATTGTCCGCGCTGCTAGCCTTGCTATCCCACGCTCATCTGGACCATTTCGTCGCCGGCAAGTGCCATGGTGGAGTAAGGCCATTACTATTGCCATCCGTGATTGCCGTTGAGCTTTGCAACACCTTTTGAGGCACCCATCCGCTGCCAATTGTATTACCTTTAAACGCCTTCGTGCTAAAGTCCATTTCTTAATCAAACAGATCAAATGGGTGTGTTGGGAACACTTTGCTTCTTCCTTCAGTTCTACTGTATCTATTTCATGGTTGTGGGCTACACTTCGCTCTCTCCAAGGTTGCCGTCGGCAGGCTACCCTCCTGGGCGTTGCCCTCCCAGATGGCCTTTGCACAGACCCGTTGATTCTCGCGGAACATCTTGCGACCCATTTTTCAGCAGCATCAGCATCAACCTCCTATCCGGCTGCTTTCCTTCACCAGAAATAGCGGGCCAAAGCTTCTACGTTATGTTTTACCTCTTGTCAGTCAGAATCTTACAACGAACCTTTTACTGAATGGGAACTTCTTTCCACACTATGTTCTTCTCATGATACGGCCCCTGGCCCCGACTCTGTTCATAACCAATTGCTTCAACATCTCAGTGCTCCACAACGACGACATATTCTCTGGGTGCTTAACTGTATTTGGCTCCAGCGTGACTTTCCTTCTCAATGGAGGGATAGCATCATGGTTCCCATCCTTAGGCCTGGTAAGAACCCCCTGTTTGTCGAAAGCTATCTGCCAATTAGTCTGACAAACGTTGTTTGCAAGTTACTTGAATGGATGGTAGCCTGTCAGCTCACTTGGGTCCTCGAATCTCTGGATCTAGTGTCCCCTTACAGGTGTGGCTTCCGAGAGGGACAGTCTCTCATCGATCATTTACTTCGATTGGAATCTGCAGTTCGGCAGGCTTTTTCCCAGCGCCACCATTTGGTTGCAGTATTTTTCGCAAGGCCTATGATACAGCTTGGCGCCATCATATCTTTCTTACACTTCATAAGTGGGGTCTTCGGGGCCCACTCCCGATTTTTATCCGTCAGTTCCTGTTCCACTGGTCGTTCAGTGTTTGGGTTGATACTGCTTTTAGTTCTCCATGGACCCAGGAGAATGGCATCCCACAGGGTTCCATATTGAGTGTACTTCTTTTCCTCATTGCTATCGATGGACTTGTGGCCTTCGTTGGTCCTTCGGTCACCCCTGCTCTGTATGTGGTTGACTTCTGCTTTTGGGTTAGTTCTTCTTCTATGTCCTTTGCAGAGCAGCAGCTCCAGGGTGCTATACAGCGTGCTTCTCCATGGACCCTCACACATGGGTTTCAATTCTCTCCTTTAAAATCGCTGGCAGTCCACTTCTGTCGCCTTACTGCAGTCCACCTCGATCCAGATCTCTACCTCGATGAACAACGATTACCTGTGGTCCCACAGTTTCGTTTCCTGGGTCTTCTTTTCGACAACAAGCTCACTTGGCTGCCTCATATCAGACTTCTGAAGAAAGGATGTTTCTGTAAACTCAATGTCCTTCGCTTCCTCGCCCACACCTCTTGGGGTGCGGATCGTTCCACTCTTCTCTGCCTTTATTGGGCTTTAGTGCCGTCTTGCTTGGACTATGGTTGTCAAGTTTAAGGTTCAGCTTTTCCTTCCACACTGTGCCTCCTGGATCCGGTCCACCATCGTGGTATCCGTTTGGCCACTGGTGCCTTCCCTACTAGCCCTGTTGATAGTCTCCTGGTTGAAGCTGGGATCCCCGACCCCTTTCTGTTTGGCGGTCCCAGCTTCTGGCCTCTTATGCAATCGCTGTCTGTTCCTCTCCCACTCATCCTTCCTATTCTATCCTGTTCCCAGACCAAGGACGTCCCCCACCTGATATCCCCCCCCCCCCCCTCGGCTCCACCTTGCGTATCTTTGCCGTGATTTTCAGCTTCCTCCTTTTTCCTGTCTCCCATGTTCCTTCCTCAACACCCCCGCCCTTGGTTAGTTCCTCGGTCCCAGTTTTGGATGGATCTCCGCCGAAATATGAAAGATTCCATTCCCCCAATGGTGTTCCATTGTTTTTTCCGCCGAATTTTATGGGAGTTTCGGGATGCTGTTGTTTTTTACCCCAGTTGCTCTAAAACTACTGATTGTGTGGGGTATGCCTTCCCGTCCTCTGTTGGCATGGAAAATCATCATCTGCCAACTGCACTCAATGAGTGGCCTTCAGGCTATTGACCAGAATTTTTCCCGCTATCCCTTGGTCTCAGCCATCCATACCGTCTCACTGATTTTCACCATGCTGCTTGTTCCATTGACTTCCTTGGGGTCCCTGGCCATGTGGGTATCCCAGGTAATGAGCTTGTTGTAACTCCTCCTGCGGCGGATTTACGGCTTCATATCAAATCCCACTTCGCACAATCATGGACCAACTCTTGGGAGGCTACCTCCCTGTCTTCATGCGATTAAGGTGACACCTGTCCCAAGGCGTTCTTCCTTCCACCTCTCCTGAAAGGACTCGACCACTCTGTATCGTCTCCACATCGGCCATACCAGGCTGACCTAGGGTTTTCTTTTGCGTAATGAGCCACCCCCACTTTGTGGTTGTGGAGCATTTCAGTCAGTAACCGACATTTTGGTGGAATTCCCCCTTCTTTTGGCTCTGTGTACTAAGTACAGACTTCCCCACACTTTACCTTTAATATTTGCAGACGATTCCCAGATGGTTAAACTGGTTTTCAGTTCCCACCGTGAAAGTGGTTTTTATTTTCAGTTCTAAGTTTTTTAATCTCCCTCTGTAGCAGGGGCAGGGCAGTGAGGGTTAGGGTGTATCCCACTGTGAGCTGTGTTTGGAGATTCCTGACTACCCTCCATGGCCAAGATCCTCTTTTCTCTCCCTTTTACTCTCTTTTTATTGCTTTTTAGATTTGGTTAGCCTCCTTTTACAACACGCACTTTTACATTCTAGCGGTTAAACGCTTTTGAATAGCAGGTGGTCTTGCCTGCACTGCATCAGAGGTGGGATAGTTCCTGCCTCTAACATAGACTTGGGGTTGCCCACTTGCTGACTTCCCTCCTATTGTTTTCCCCAATGACAACACGATTGCACTTTTACATTTTTTAGCCTTTTACCTTTTATCGATCCAAATGGACCACCTCTGACACAAGTGACTGATGACCTTGCTGTTTGATCCCTTAAACCCCAATCAATGAACCAGCCAACCATTGCACCCCATTCTTTTTAGCTCTCTGTGCACAGTCATTGTGCTAGTTGGACTGCTGGTAGCACTTTGGAATTCATGAGTCATTCCTTCTATTGACTTCATGAGATATTTTTACGACTGCCCTGCACAATGCTCGACAGTCACTGTCTGTCAGTACATAAAGTCCGCATGGTCTTGTTTTAGCTGTGGCTGTTCTTTCATGTTTCCATTTCATATTTCCATCACCAACAGTCGAGCCAGGCAGCTTGAGAAGAGTTTAAATGGCCTTAACGGATTTGTTACAAGGGAAACTCCCGATCGCCGCACCCCCTCAGATTTAGTGGTAAGTTGGCCCATTGGATAGCCTGTCAAAAACTGAACACAGATCAAACGTGAAAACGAGAAGAAAGTATACTGGATTGCAGAAAAAAGAAGCAAAATAGAAACAGTGAACAGCCCAAATTTAGTATGTGCAGTGTCAACCGTCCTTTAAGACAGTTGTCACAGTCTACCATAACAGTCACGACACTTCCCCTCGAAATTGTTGCCTACTGCGCCAACAGCGCGCCAAGCGGCCAGTACGTTAAACTGTTGAGATCGACGCGATCGTGAAAACGAAAGCGAATAGTAGTTGTTTATTTTGGTTTGTACAATGTCTTTTAAAAATGGAAGCGTAGCATAGCGCAATAGATGGCAGCAAGAACAAGAAGAAGATACCTCATCTGTCTTTTTTTGGGTTTCCTAAGGACCCTGTAAGGTATATACCATCATGTTACTAAACTGTATCGTCAGGGTTCGCTTGCAAACTATATGTATATTGATTATTAATGTTTTAGGAGCAGAAAATAGGTGATGAATAGCAGATGAGAAGATCTTACGAAAAAAGACACTTTTTACCTTTATAATAATGTTTTGTCCACTACACGTTGAACAAAACCAGTTCATGAATGCAGACAATAATAAACTCCTTTGGAACGCAGTTAAACACATTGTTTGACATTCCAAACAAGCCACCTCAACTGAAGATGAAACTGCCACAAAGGTTCGACAGTCTGTCTATAGAGACAGTCTTCCACTGGAGTTTATCTATCATCTCCGTAACGCTTTCGCGATTACTAAATGATCCTGTAACGAAGCGCGCTGCTCTCCGTTGGATCTTCTCTATCTCTTCTATCAACCCTATCTGGTACGGATTCCATACTGCTGAGCAGTATTCAAGCAGTGAGCGAACAAGCGTACTGTAACCTACTTCCTCTGTTTTCGGATTACATTTCCTTAGGATTCTTCCAATGAATCTCAGTCTGGCATCTGCTTTACCAACGATCAACTTTATATGATCATTCCACTTTAAATCACTCCTAATGCGTACTCCCAGATAATTTATGGAATTAACTGCTTCCAGTTGCTGACCTGCTATATTGTAGCTAAATGATAAGGGCTCTATCTTTCTATGTATTCGCAGCACATTACACTTGTCTACATTGAGATTCAATTACCATTCCCTGCACCATGCGTCAATTTGCTGCAGATCCTCCTGCATTTCAGTACAATTTTCCAATGTTACAACCTCTCGATATACCACAGCATCATCCGCAAAAAGCCTCGGTGAACTTCCGATGTCATCCACAAGGTCATTTATGTATATTGTGAATAGCAACGGTCCTACGACACTCCCCTGCGGCACACCTAAAATCACTCGTACTTCGGAAGACTTCTCTCCATTGAGAATGACACGCTGTGTTCTGTTGTCTAGGAACTCTTCAATCCAATCACAAAATTGGTCTGATAGTCCATATGCTCTTACTTTGTTCATTAATCGACTGTGGGGAACTGTATCGAACGCCTTGCGGAAGTCGAGAAACACGGCATCTACCTGGGAACCCGTGTCTATGACCCTCTAAGTCTCGTGGACGAAAGCGCATAATGGCAGCACTTCTGTCAGTCTTATTGGCTTTCAGGGCTTGGGGTTTACACCCATAGTAAATTTCTCCCACTATTTGGCGGTTGCTTGTCTCACTTAGAATAATATAAAGATGAAGGTCGCATTTGTGGCAACAGGCGACAATCACTAAAACACAGTAGGCCTGAGGAGTACGGAACGACGAATGGGGCGTCGATCACTTTTGCATGTGGAGGTACATGTCTGTGCTTCTTATATGTGAATTTATTTGGTTATATTCCGTTAGTATCAACGTGGTAAGCTGCAGTTCCATCCAACGCCACAAGTGTTTCTTCACGAACGTGTTTTAACTTGCCACTGGATTCATGATTTTTATCCCTACTTGCGTGTATTTTAGATTGGTTTTTAGAAATATCTATTATCTTCTGATATCACACAAACTCTTGGAGGCAAAAAAATTAATTTAAATATTTCGTAAATCACGTAGGTGAAGAATGGAAAACAAACATTATACTTACGACGCATCTGAAGTTCTCCTTTCTCGCAGCTTGAAGCACTAGTGTCGCTCCAGCTGTAATACGGTAACACCTAATGTAGCAATGAGTGTCTCGACTGTTATGTTAGACTGTGGTTGTGTCGTCATTGTGTGTATACGTGTAACCTCCCCCTCACTTATCGACCTTAATGACAGTGAAAAATTAAACCGCGTGCACCTAATGGAAATTGGGAAAAGCAATCGTCACCGAAGTTAATTTGTCGGTAAAGAGGGAGGAAAGAGTTACATCTAAATGAAAGGAAAAAGCAAATGAAATTGGTGGAAATTAATTTTGAGAAAGGGATAAAATTAATAACGTAAGTAAATGTGCAGTCGTTACATTAACAATTAACTGGCGTTAATTAGATATTTGAGATTTGGGGAAAATTGCAGTCGCCAGTCCTATGGACAGCTACTATAATAACTGAAAATGAAAGATTAATGTACATATAATTAGCACTAAAAGCGTGGCAACTGAAGGTTGACACGTGTTGTGTGAAAACTGAATGTTCGTCAGAAGTAATAAATTTCGCTACACTCTGACTTAATTTAGCAAAAGAATTAATAAAACCAAAAAATTGAAAGTTAATTTAGTGACTGAAATTAATAGTGAACTTTGTTTCTGAAGCACTACGAAATTCAGTAAAATTAGGTTAGTCTTGGGCTACCTCAACAATTATTTCAAAAGCTACTTGAATCTACGCAATTTAGAAATAAGATATTTAACTTTGAACTTGAATTAAATGATTCTGAACAATTAACAATAGTAAAAGTTAGTACGTACCGAGCTGAGCTGCAGTCACAGGTAAGCTAAAATATGGTAACAAAACTCGCACTCTTAATTTGTGCTTGTGTAATCTAAATATTGTAGCCAGCTATGAATAGTTTAACTGAACTTTGAAATTAAAGCAGTGAAATCGAATGATATTACTTTAATGCTGGCGTATGAATTTCAACGACACTCGGGTTCATTCCAGAAAAGGGAGGGACCCTGCTTGGTAATGCAATTGGGACAATGAGCAACAAAGGTTCATGCTAAGTTGCTGTATTTTTGTGCAACAAAGGTTCATGCTAAGTTGCTGTATTTTTGTGGTGCAACAGTTTGAAAATCTGAGGTCTGCCATACAGTTCTAAAACTTTACGTGCTTTTAGTCTTCCTTGTTAGTTGATTGAAGGTTTGAAGTCGACAATCAAGGAGGTGGCGACAGTCACTCATTGACAGCCATCGCTGTTGCACAAGCTGGATGTTGGCACGCCTTCTTCTCGAGACGGCCACCAGGCAAAACGGGCTCTTGATGTTCGCCAGCTAATGAATGCTTCCCGTCCGCGACACCGTGTCAGGAACTATCATAGCAAGTCGAGCGCAATTACATGCTGCCAAACCCCAAAAGCGCGGCAGCTCGCGGGAGCATCACAACACACACCTGCTCCACTGCCCTACTCCAGCCAGACTCTGCTCTGCCCACGCTCCACGCAGCAGAGTTAACACTACCAAAGAGCCTAAACACTTTGGTTCTCCACACGACCTATCGATGTAATTGTTCGATAGCATAGTTTTCCCTAGGCAAGACCCAGCATAAAAATACAAATAGTATTTACAAAACAAACCAAGAGCGTGGGAAAAATATATCTAAAAAGAAAGATGATGAAACTTACCAAACAAAAGCGCTGGCAGGTCGATAGACACACAAACAAACACAAACATACACACAAAATTCTAGCTTTCGCAACCTATGGTTGCCTCGTCAGGAAAGAGGGAAGGAGAAGGAAAGACAATAGGATATGGGTTTTAAGGGAGAGGGTAAGGAGTCATTCCAATCCCGGGAGCGGAAAGACTTACCTTAGGGGGAAAAAAGGACAGGTATACACTCGCACACACACACACATCCATCCACACATACACAGACACAAGCAGACATTTTCTGACGTTACATACGGTGTTAGACTGCGACACGGGACACCCAGGTTCAAATCTCCATCGTCTACCTTTTCTTTTTTTTTTTTTTTTTTTTCACAAGTTATGAACTGTCCGTCTGGTCATTGATATGTCTGTTCATTGTATTCAAATTTGTGTATGTGTCATGGCATAATGTCTGCTTGCAACAGCGACGTGTAACGGAGGGGCTTCCTGACGTACGTACCTCCTATTTGTTCTACACAGGTACCACATGTTATGCCTCTTGCATTCCGTTTTGGAAGTTTCTACTCTTGACTTTCTTTGTTGTAATATAGTTCACAACCGTTTATTCGTTGTTTTCATATCCGTGAGAGGTTTACGCGGCGTCTCGTGTGCTCTCACTGGCCATCAAATTTACTTGAAACGGTAATATATTCCTACCACAAGTCTCATATTCTGTGATGAAAGGTGAGAGTAGGCGAGATGCCACATAGACCTCTCACAGAAATTAAAACAGCGAATAAATGGATGGAACAGTGTTACAGTGAAGGAATACAAGAGTCAAAACTTCCAAAACGGAACACAAGAAGCATAACATATGGCACCTGTGTAGAACAAATAGGAAGTATGTACGTCTGGAGGTCCCTTCATTACATGCTGCTGTTGCAAACGGACATTACGCCACGACACATACACAAATTTGAATACAGCGAACAGATACGCCAATGAGCAGACGGACTGTTCGTAATTCTGGAAAAAAAATGGAGCACGATGGAGACTTGAACCTGGATATCTCCTTTGCAGTCGAACACCGTAACCACACAACCACGGCGCGACTGCCATAAACGGTGTTCGATATTAAATGTGGACCGTTCACTGTTTGTATTTTGCTTCTTTTTTCTACAGTTCAGTATACCTTCTTTCTGTTTTCATGTTTGATCTGCGTTGAATTTTTGAAGGGTTATTGAATGGGCCAACGTACCACTAAACGTGAGGGGATGGGAAGTTTCCCTTTTCAGGTGACATCCATTGACTAGTCCACAATGGAAGTCACTGAGATCTTTTGACGGATCCATTCTGCTGTGATTGTTTCTCACTGACAACACAATGCTCCCTGTCTCCTTTTATACTGGCAGGTCCCCTCTTGTGACATCCAGTGGTAAATTCTGTCTTACATAAGGGTGCCTGGGTACTTCCGATGAGATAGTATATATCGAAAGGGCACCCTAATTGGAAATGGAGGTGGTGTATATGTTGCAGCAGACCATAAATTTAGCTCTGCCAATATAGAAATTGAAACTTCAAGCAAGATTGTTTGGGCAAGTCTCAGTAACAAGAGTCAGCATAAACCTACAACTGATGCTATTTATCGACGATCAGACTCACCCCCATATCTAACTAAAAACTTTAGAGTAAACCTTAGTTCATTGCTACTTATGATCCACAGATTTTAACCATCCCACAATTGATCAAGAAAATTAAAGTTTTGTAAATTATGAGTGCGGTACGACATCCTGCGAAACATTATGTAGTAACAATAACTCTTCCCAACTTCGTCACGCTTGCTGCTATGGAAGGCTTTTAAAAAAAGAGAGAGACACACTTAATAATTAATAGCCCATCCATCTAATTACAAAACGTGGACCTTTTCTTAACGATCAAACCAGAGGGCGAATTCATTTCGTGGCTGTCAATTTCATATTGAGATTGCTTAAATTTCAGTTGTGAATTAACCCCTTAATAAAAATTCCAAACAAAAAGAGACCACACAGACTACTGAAGAACTGAGGAAATGGAATCTTGAATCGGATTTCCATTATGGTCTTACTGAGGAGGATTGTTAACTTGCTCAAAAATGACAAGCTCTAAAAAATGATATAAAGATTCAAATAGCTTCTTCTTTCTCATGGGGGCACAAAGAGATACGTTGAGGGCTGTTTTTTGACCATTGAAACTGAGGCAGAAAGTAAAGCCTCTGTTATACCTGTACTATTACAGCAGGTAGTCTTTGCCATTGTCCTCTGCTCCTCCCCATAACTGGCGATCGTCCTATTTTTTTTAGGAACAGAAGCTTACTTAAGTGCAGTGACATCAAACTCAAAAACCCTTGAGCTGAGACAGCCCCAGCCCCATGCTGTTTGCTTGCATTTGAGCTAACAGCTGCTACAAGTTGATACCGCCGAACGTACTTTGCTCCTGGCATGTGCTGACATGCAGCTAGCCAGATAGCCTGTACATGACTTCGAGCAGTATATCGTAATTTCGCTCACATAAGAACGTCACTGTTCTCACGCGGCACTTCAGTCGAATACCTAAAAGCACCAGCCACCTGGTAAGACGTCACCTGAACCACCCTCTTTGTCACCTCGTTCGTGATCTCAGAGCTTCCATACTCTTTCTCTAGCACAAAATGATCTATTCATGAATTATCTCCCAAACACAATACTAGTAATACTATCTGGTTAACGTCTCTGTCAAAGTACATTGTGCTTCCCTGTATTGCTAAAACGAAGGTGAAGTCTGCTCTTGATTAAAGTTTGTGAATCAACAAAATATACCTCACTGCTAATTTTTAACCTGTTTTTAAATTCAAATTGTAACCCGTTTCCGCCTCACTCTTGTCTCCTAATTAATTAGGGATCCCTTGCAAGTAGGTAAGAAGTCAGTGCTTCCCACTACTGGGTCTGAGCAGGTCGTTAATTTAAATATCAACGCTGTGTTCATTTTGCCTCTCCAGTAGGCTGGAAAGTTTACAAACTGTAGTTTGGCAGTGGCCGCTAACAACAGAAGGTTGATACAGTTACTAAATGTCTTCTGAGACAACTACCTAAAAAAGATAGTTCGGAAGCCTGCTCATGGTGCTGTTGTAATGCTGGCTGCAACGAAAATATTTCACTGCACAATGTGTGTCACAGCTGTTGGGG
Source organism: Schistocerca serialis cubense (assembly GCF_023864345.2). NCBI lineage: Eukaryota > Metazoa > Arthropoda > Insecta > Orthoptera > Acrididae > Schistocerca > Schistocerca serialis. Next base: position 885,180,896 of record NC_064639.1, read on the forward strand.
GAGGGAAATTAAGGGGAAAAGAAGGTGAAGGCGGGAAATGAGGAGAAAGAATGACTGCTCTGCACGAGGATGGGAATTCCAGGTGGAAGCATCGACAGGCAGATTGCAGTAGTGGGGGGAAGACATTCCAGTTAGTAGGTGTCCACTATGGCGTGATTGCTTGGAGAGCAACAAGGTGCATCTGCGAGGGGGGAGTCGTCCACTAGGGCAGGCTGAGCACCTTGCAGAATTTCAGAATTTAAGGTGGACATTGGGTAACAATGCCAAATGCAGTTCCGGGGTTCCAAATGCTAATGTAGGTGAGCATCATTGGCAGTGGCATTGGCAGGCGATGGGTGAGATGTGGGCAACCTGACAGCCGCCATGTGACAGGCAGCATGTTGAAGGGGTGGCGCTGCAGAGTGTCGTAGGGGAAAACAGCAAGTCGCTGCTGCTGGCAGCCGGGGAGGTGCAAAGGCGACAGCAGCGTGCGATGATGGCGTGTCATGAATGGCAGCATGTCTAGAACATGCAACAGATGATTGGCAGGACGTTACACTAGATTGCACATCTGAGAGTGTGCTGGGTGAGGTGTGATGCGGCTGGGGCTGCAACTCGCAAAAGAAAATTCTGCAGGGTAGAACAATAGGTGCCGGCCGGGGTGGTTGAGTGGTTCTAGGCGCTACAGTCTGGAACCGCGCGACCGCTATGGTCGCAGGTTCTAATCCTGCCTCGGGCATGGATGTGTGTGATGTCCTTAGGTTATTTAGGTTTAAGTAGTTCTAAGTTCTAGGGGACTGATGACCTTAGAAGTTAAGTCCCATAGTGCTCAGAGCCATTTGAACCATTTTTGAGAACAACAGTTGTGGAGGAGGTGTAGGGCAGCATGAGGAGATGCAGCCCATCGCAGTCTCATTGAGTGCAGGGTGGTTGGTGGGCACTTGGGCAGGGAGAGTACAAACTTTCCAAAATTCTTGCAGTAGTTTACTTAATTGAAATATCACACCTACTACAAACATTAACGAAATGATAGGGAGTACATCATGAAGCTGACAAATTAAGCTGTGAGACATGCGAGAACCAATTTTTTCACCAAACAGTTTCTTTACAATCGTTTGAGGATAAATGCAGATCGACTGGCTTGTGCACTTTCTTGTTCACTCAATCAAGCGAGCCTGCTGGCTTCCATGTGAAATCTCACACACAGTGTCGGAGTTACAGTATTTGAGGTAGCCATCACCCCTCCCTACTAGCCAACAGTCTAGTGTGCCATCTACCAAACTTACAGCTAACAATGCTCCATATGAGACCGGCTTTACCCCACAAATGTTAATGTCACTGATGTTATAGCATTGACTTCTTGCAGTAGGAATGCTGCTGTCACTTCAAATGGCGAGATGACCCGTAAGCTTAAAAAAGTATGTGAATCAGGCTCGCATGTCACCCAAGGTAGCCCAGCCCATGCTTGGTTTAAGTGCTTAAAATGCACTTGTGTGTGCATGTGCAGCACTACATCATCATCCTGACTAAATCTGCTTATTCACCAAATGACTTACTAGAAAGGAAGGGCTGAACAAACCACTAGCACAAGAACTTCTTTTTGTGGAAAAAATAAGTGGCTTTGCCAATTTCTGAAAAGTACCTACAGATCACCTTAGCAGCTAAAACTTGATGAGAGAACTCTATGTATTGATCCTGTGAGAAACATTTCAGGGTAGGTTTTGACATGCCAGATTGGACTATTTCCTCGTTAGATTCAGTGTGATGCATTTCTGATAATACAATGGCTTAGTAACTACAGTATTAAGAGTTAATATGCAAAAGACTGAGTTATTATTGAAGTAATATTTCTTACAGCTTGGTTGCTTACTAATTAATCTTGTTTTCATTGCGTACTGCTGTTTCTCGATTAAGGTCGCTGACTTTTGTGTATTAGATTTATAAGTGTTACTCATAACTAAGCCTATGAATGGAAACGCTATCCAATGCCAAATAGTAACTACCTTTATTACATTTGCTCACAAGCCAAATTCTACTTGACAACCGATAAATACCTCTGTGTAGGACATTATTGTCAAAGCATAAGTGCAAACATCTCAGCCCTTTGGCAAAAGAATAATCAACATTTCATTTTCTGTCCTTAAGGGTATACGGCACTTATAAATGATGGAAAAATCGAAATTTTTTATGATTTTATTAAATTCCATCATCTTTCCTCATTACATTGAATATAGGTTTTCAAATGAAAAAGACCTGTACATAGCAAAGTTTAAAGTTGCGGTCATGTATGCCACCACGCCCCCTTTAATTCTGTTCTAGAAACCAGTATTATTTCGAAAAGAACTGTGAACTTTCTGTTTCCAGCGATTATACCTATGGTACATTGTATATGTTGGTAACAGTGCAGGTTGCTAGTGTCTGTAAATGATTATCTTTGCTAGTATTTACTTTTGTTTCCCTGAAGCAGTTTGTTCACGGGTTATTGAATGTTTGTTGCTCAAGTGCTACATGTATTTATAAAAGTACACTACTGGACATTAAAATTGCTACACCACGAAGATGATGTGCTACAGACGCGAAATTTTACCGACAGGAAGAAGATGCTGTGATATGCTTTTCAGAGCATTCACACAAGGTTGGCACCGGTGGCGACACCTACAATGTGCTGACAGGAGGAAAGTTTCCAACCGATTTCTCATACAAAAACAGCAGTTGACCAGCGTTGCCTGGTGAAACGTTGTTGTGATGTCTCGTGTAAGGAGGAGCAATGAGTACCATCACGTTTCCGACTTTGATAACGGTCGGATTGTAGCCTATCGCGATTGCGGTTTATCGTATCGCGACATTTCTGTTCGCGTTGGTCGAGATCCAATGACTGTTAGCAGAATATGGAATCGGTAGGTTCAGGAGGGTAATACGGAGCGCCGTGCTGGATCCCAACGGCCTCGTATCACTAGCAGTCGAGATGACAGGCATCTTATCCGCATGGCTGTAACGGATCGTGCAGCCATGTCTCGATCCCTGAGTCAACAAATGGGGACGTTTTCAAGACTACAACCATCTGCACGAACAGTTCGACGACGTTTGCAGCAGCATGAACTATCAGCACAGAGACCACGGCTGCGGTTACCCTTGACACTGCATCACAGACAGGAGCGCCTGCGATGGTGTACTCAACGACGAACCTGGGTGCACGAATGGAAAAACGTCATTTTTTCGGATGAATCCAAGTTCTGTTTACAGCATCATGATGGTCGCATCCGTGTTTGGCGACATCGCGGTGAAAGCACATTGGAAGCGTGTATTCGTCATCGCCATACTGGCGTATCACCCAGCGTGATGGTATGGGGTGCCACCGGTTACATGTCTCGGTCACCTCTTGTTCACATTGACGGCACTTTGAACAGTGGACGTTACATTTCAGATGTGTTACGACCCGTGGCTCTACCCTTCATTCGATCCCTGCGAAACCCTACATTTCAGCAGGATAATGTACGAGCGCATGTTGCAGGTCCTGTACGGGCCTTTGTGGATACAGAAAATGTTCGACTGCTGCCCTGGCCAGCACATTCTCCAGATCTCTCACCAACTGAAAACGTCTGGTCAATGGTGGCCGAGCAACTGGGTCGTCACAATAAGCCAGTCACTACTCTTGATGAACTGTGGTATCGTGTTGAAGCTGCATGGGCAGCTGTACCTGTACACGCTATCCAAGCTCTGTTTGACTCAATGCCCAGGCGTATCAAGGCCGTTATTACATCCAGGGGTGGTTGTTCTGGGTACTGTTGTCTCAGAATCTATGCACCAAAATTACATGAAAATCTAATCACATGTCAGTTCTAGTATAATATACTTGTCCAATGAATACCCATTTATTATGTGCATTTCTTCTTGGTGTAGCAATTTTAATGGCCAGTAGTGTACATATCCTTTAGTGTGCAATAAATACGAATTATGCCACACATCAAGAAATTCATTAAAAGGAAATTCCATGGTAACCAGTTCACAAAGCAAGCGAGCCACATTGTTGAAAGTAACCTACAGTTGTTCAGGGAAGAAACTTCCACATGACACACCTCCTGGTGATTCAAATTTTTGTGTCAACAATGACGATGTTTGTAGTGGATTTGTTGTTGTTAATGTGGGCATCTTATCTTCTTTGATAAAGGAAGTGGAGAAATGCAAACAATGTGATGATGTAGGCTGTCTGGAAATAACTGAACAACAAAGTATCAGGAAGCGTTTAGCGTCAAAATTAGTTATGTGTACAATAGATCTACCTCGAAAATGACTTTCTGACATTCATATGATGTGAATTTGAAGTTATTGTATGCACTGCTTGCAATAGGATAAGGAAAAAGAGGCTGCTCAAACGTTTTGTGGTTTGATGGACCTTCCTACTCCTCCCAGTAGTTTCAGCAAGTAAATAAAAATACTTTTAGGTGCCTTGATGGTTGTGTCTAAAGCATCTATGAAACCTGCAGTAGAAGAAACTGTAAATATTAGTGGAACCAAGAACATTACTGTTGCACTTGATGGGACATGGGAACGTTGAGGACATCATTCCTTGAGTGGTGTTGTAAGTGCTACTTCTCTGGACAATGAAAAAGTTGTTGATGTTGAGTTCTTATCTAAGTACTACCACACCTGCCATGGTTACACTGAAGGACATATTGAACATCAGTGTTCTAAGAATTATGATGGTTACAGTGGAGGTATGGAGTATGATGGAGCTCTACAAATATTACAGAGGTCGGTGCCCATTTATAATGTTAGATATACGAAGTACCTAGGCGATGGGGACTTCAAAGCTATCAATAAAGTTAATGAGTTCAATATTTATGGTGATACCTTGGTAACAAAATTGGAGTGTTGGGGACATGTGCAAAAGAGGACGGATGCTAGATTGAGAAAGCTATGAAGAGAAATGAATGGAAAGTTGCTACCTGATGGAAAATCTCTGTCTGGCTGAGGCAGATTGACAGAAACTGAAGTAGACCTTCTTCAGAGTTCTTACAGACTGGCCATTAGACGAACTGCACCTCTGAGTGATGTTACAGCAATGAGAAAAGCTGTATGGCCCACCAGCTTTCATCAGTTGTCCACAGATGACCACCCTGTTCACAGACTTTGCCCTAAAGGAGCAGATTCTTGGTGTGGTTACCAAAAAGCAAAAGGACGTGGTCAAATATACCATCATAAGCATTCTCTTCCTGAGCCTGTTATGAATGAAATAAAACCAATTTTTAGAGACCTGAGTAACCCTGTTTTGCTTAGTAAATGTCTTCATGGGGGCACTCAGAATACAAATGAAAGTTTCAACCATTGCATATGGGAAAGATTACCCAAGAATGTCTTTGTAGGACTAAATACATTAAAAGTTAGTGTACCAGATGCAGTGATATGTTTCAATGATGGAGTGATAGGGAGGTTGGAAGTCCTAAGAAATTTAGGCATAAAATGTGGCTCTAATATGAAAGATCAGTGCTTGCATGTCACAGACAACAGGTGTATGAAGCTGAAAGATTCGCTCTTCAAGTTAGCAAAGACGCAAGAAGTGCTAAAAGGAATGCCAAGAGGAAGCTTGAAGATGAAGAAACGCTGCAGAATGAAGACCATGCTTCAGGGCTGTTCTGACGCACAGTTTAATTGGACTCATGTCTTCATTCACTATTTCCAGCAAGTTGTATCTTTCAGAATTCAGGTACAAATATTTCCTAAAGTTTATAAAACATTGGTCTATTTTTTCTGTAGCTTGCAATAGTCTATGCTTATGCAGTAGACCTAAGCTTTATTGCACAGTCAACAAAATTGCAGAAAAAATAACATTTTTATTAAGAAAAAAATTATAAAAATTCAAATGTAAGATGTGATATTTTTTATCCTTGTAATATACACAATAAGTGGAATTAAATAGATCTAGCGATCATGTTATGCGTATCTGCTAAAAATTTGGTCTCTTTCAAATGTATAACATTGGATTAAATACACTCCTGGAAATGGAAAAAAGAACACATTGATACCGGTATGTCAGACCCACCATACTTGCTCCGGACACTGCGAGAGGGCTGTACAAGCAATGATCACACGCACGGCACAGCGGACACACCAGGAACCGCGGTGTTGGCCGTCGAATGGCGCTAGCTGCGCAGCATTTGTGCACCGCCGCCGTCAGTTCAGCCAGTTTGCCGTGGCATACGGAGCTCCATCGCAGTCTTTAACACTGGTAGCATGCCGCGACAGCATGGACGTGAACCGTATGTGCAGTTGACGGACTTTGAGCGAGGGCGTATAGTGGGCATGCGGGAGGCCGGGTGGACGTACCGCCGAATTGCTCAACACGTGGGGCGTGAGGTCTCCACAGTACATCGATGTTGTCGCCAGTGGTCGACGGAAGGTGCACGTGCCCGTCGACCTGGGACCGGACCGCAGCGACGCACGGATGCACGCCAAGACCGTAGGATCCTACGCAGTGCCGTAGGGGACCGCACCGCCACTTCCCAGCAAATTAGGGACACTGTTGCTCCTGGGGTATCGGCGAGGACCATTCGCAACCGTCTCCATGAAGCTGGGCTACGGTCCCGCACATCGTTAGGCCGTCTTCCGCTCACGCCCCAACATCGTGCAGCCCGCCTCCAGTGGTGTCGCGACAGGCGTGAATGGAGGGACGAATGGAGACTTGTCGTCTTCAGCGATGAGAGTCGCTTCTGCCTTGGTGCCAATGATGGTCGTATGCGTGTTTGGCGCCGTGCAGGTGAGCGCCACAATCAGGACTGCATACGACCGAGGCACACAGGGCCAACACCCGGCATCATGGTGTGGGGAGCGATCTCCTACACTGGCCGTACACCACTGGTGATCGTCGAGGGGACACTGAATAGTGCACGGTACATCCAAACCGTCATCGAACCCATAGTTCTACCATTCCTAGACCGGCAAGGGAACTTGCTGTTCCAGCAGGACAATGCACGTCCGCATGTATCCCGTGCCACCCAACGTGCTCTAGAAGGTGTAAGTCAACTACACTGGCCAGCAAGATCTCCGGATCTGTCCCCCATTGAGCATGTTTGGGACTGGATGAAGCGTCGTCTCACGCGGTCTGCACGTCCAGCACGAACGCTGGTCCAACTGAGGCGCCAGGTGGAAATGGCATGGCAAGCCGTTCCACAGGACTACATCCAGCATCTCTACGATCGTCTCCATGGGAGAATAGCAGCCTGCATTGCTGCGAAAGGTGGATATACACTGTACTAGTGCCGACATTGTGCATGCTCTGTTGCCTCTGTCTATGTTTCTGTGGTTCTGTCAGTGTGATCATGTGATGTATCTGACCCCAGGAATGTGTCAATAAAGTTTTCCCTTCCTGGGACAATGAATTCACGGTGTTCTTATTTCAATTTCCAGGAGTGTAGTACCTCAATTTGAGGAAGAATTTTGGAAAAAATTTGCATCAATTTCTTTGTAATTTTTTAATAACCCTAAGCAGGTTCAGAAACATTCAAAATACTTCTAATTTGTTTAGAAAGTATGCTGCATTACCTCATATCAACAAAATCATCTGTAAAACATGTACATTATAAACAGTGCCTGAAAGAAATAGTTGTTGATTTTTACATAATATTGAGCCTCAAAAGTACCCTGTATCCTTAACTGGCATCTCCCACTCAGCCCTATGCCTTCCTGGCGTAGAGTCGAGCTCCAGGAATGTGCAGGAACTTATGTCATACTTGTCAACCTGCTCTTGTATGCATCACTGTATCCTCTGTCTTTCTTTGCAACCATGATTGATTTGTCGTATTTGGCTTGGCTGTCAGCTGTTCTGCCTCTTAGGTGAGGTTGCAGTCGCCAATGCAGTAGACTTCTCCCCCTGCTATAGTGGCCGGCACAGAAGTAGAGTCCTCAAGGTCAAAGCCGCTGCCTGCTGCCAGCAGGGGCTGCGGGCTGTGATTCACCCACCTATCGGCGTTGTTGCCATGTAGGTTCTGTTAGCAGTGTGGTAGGTCAGATAGCTGTAAGCTCAGTGTTACTGTGCACTGATCTCAGTGTCTTACTGTCTAGGAGGGTCTTTGACGTGTGTTTAGTGGTGAATAACAATGCGGGAGCAACGGCCTACTTGTAGTACTCCTCCGGTTGGTGTGCGTAAAAAGCGGAAAGACACTTGTAAACAATCGAAAATTATTATGTCAAATGTAATCAAGTTTTTTACTGATCTGGCCGACAATGAAGAACCGAGGAATAACTTAAAATTAATGCTAAAACGAGTGGTGTCTCCAACTGTAGGCCATATTAACAAATCTGAGTCATTGGCAGAATCTCCAGGCATGAATAAGTGTTTCGATTCTCCAAGAAAGGGATATGAACGTGAACGGAAATCAACCAACTTTGACGATTTTAGCAAAGAGCTCGTGCATAGATCTGTACTTGGATATTATCACAGAGGAGAGTATCCAACAGCTAAAAAAATACAGGCTGACCTCCGTGAAAAAAAAATTACTCGGGCTCAGAGACCTCCTTTCTTTGTCTTCTCCGCTCCCTTGGTTTCCGATTCAAGAAGTGCAATGGCAGACGGAGATTCTTAATTGAACGCAGAGACATTGCAGCAGCAAGAGCGAAGTTTTTGCGTACAATGCACTTCTTGCGTGCTGAAGACACCAGGCCTGTAATGTACTTCAATGAAACTGGGTTTCACAGAACCATGCCAATAAGTATATATGGCACGACTGCAAAGGAAACAGCGGTTTGAAAGTGCCTACTGGTAGAGGTGGCCGATTAATCACCCACTCTGGTTCATCAAACACAGGCTTCATACCAGAGGCCAAACTTGTTTTTCGTGGTGGGAAAAGTTATTGTCAATCCAATTACCATTCAGAAATGAATGGAGAAGTTTTTAAGAATTGGTTTCTTCTACAGTTGTCTGCGCTGGAAGAAGGGTCAATTATCGTGACGGATAACGGCAGCTACCACTCCATTCAGATAGAAAAGCTGCCACGTTCAAATTGGCGCACGGCAGATATATTATGGAATGGTTAAAGAGAAAGAATGTTTCATTTTCAGTCGATGAAACGAAGGCTAAACTCCTGTCTAAGGACGAAATCGTAGGTGCCAAAAAGACTTAAGAGTTAGAGCAACTGGCAAACGAAATGGGACACAAAGTGGTACGTCTACCACCGTATCACTGCCAGTATAATCCCATTGAATTGATATGGGCCCAAGTAAAGCGAGAAGTAGCGAAAAGAAATACTCTCTTCAAACTTGATGATGTCGAGAAGCTAACACACAAAGCTCTTGTCAATGTTACTCAGCAGGACTGAGAGAGGCCATAAAACACGCAGAAGCATTGCAAGAAATTGATTTCTTGAACCAGGGTTTCAGAAATAATAAAGTAGAAACTGTTATACACCTGGCTGAAACAAGCGACTGTGAATCTGAAGACACAGAGCCAGAAGATCCTTCAGTTTAGGTAAGTGCCGTCTATGTAAAAAGCTGACTTGATTTAAATGTTTGTCTATTCATTTCAGTCATAGAGGACATACTGCGAATGTTTTTCCCTTACAGTAGACGTCTGATAAATTTATCACAAGTGGTGGCGATTAGATTACTCGTCAGTAATTGTCAGTTAAAGTAAGATTGTCAATTCTGCATTAATTAACATTTTTTTCCATAAAAACTGTGTCAAATGTCATTACATTCGGATATAATCTTACTGCATTCGGTTTACTTGTACATTCGAAATTTAACTCTTTTTTTCATAGAAGGATTTACTGGCTGTTTTGTAGTAAGGGTAATGCAGTTCATAACATCACAAAACGTTGTGGTGATTCTGTATCGACTGTATATATAAACAGTGCAGTAACATCAGAACAGACCAAGCATCTGTTCTGATTCTCCATGAAGAGCATAGAAATCTATATTTGACGACTTTTACAAACAGCTAAAACGTAGAATTGTATTACTTTAGTATGACAGAGAATAGTATCTGATGGCTAGAGAAATCCAGGGTAATGTCTGAGATTATTGTGAACAGTCACTTCAATGCACTGCCTTCTCTGCCCATTAGCAGTAGTAGTTGTTGTTGTACATTGTATGGATTTCGTCAAAGAACATAGTATAACAAAAATAAGATAAGAGTGTACAGTTTCCTACAAAATACAACGGTTCATTGTATCCATCACAATATTTTTGGGAAATGCACCTTTGATTACTGTAATAATATAAAAGTATGAGAAGGATCTTTTACATGAAATACATTACAAGTAAATAATTGTTTTAACACTTTTGTTCAGAAAAATTAACATTGGGGCTGTGGCAAGCATTTGATTCATGGTACTATTAACATATAGTAAATGAGTGTAGTTACGTGCTACAAGGTTTGGTCATTAAGAATTTAAATATTGCTTCCTTGAATGTAGATAATGTTTTTATTTCTTTTAGCTGAGTTGGAAGTTTTTTGTACAAAATAGTACCCTGAATGTTGCTTTGTTTTTGTGTTAAAGCCTTGTTTACTCTTTTTAGGTGGATGTCATTGCACATTCTTGTATTGTACGAGCGAAGATCTGAATTGGCTTTGTAATTGTCAATGTGCATTTATATATTAACAACATTTTCTTTATATAGAGGCATGGTAAGGGTAGAATATTTAGGTGTTGAAATAACTGTTTGGAAGGTGTTAGCCTTTCACTGTTTGAAATTATTCTAACAGCTCGTTTTTGGAAGGTGAAGATGGTTTTCATGTTTGCCTTATTATGACACCAGAGGGTTAGGCCATAGGTGATAGCAGAATGGATGTAAGCAAAGTAGAAAGTTGTGCTACAGTCTCTACTACACACAGTACTAATAATGCGTAATGCAAAACAAGCAGAGCTTAACTTGTTAGTGAGGTAGAGAATGTGGGCTTTCCAGTCTAAATTTTCATCAATTTGCACACCTAAGAATTATGTGGCAGCTACCCTTTCAATTTGTTTATTTTGGATTTTGAGGTTCACATCATGATGAGACTTTGTTTTCCAGTAATATATATAATTAGTTTTTGAAATATTTAAGGTTAGCCTGTTCTGTTCAAACCAGTTTTATATGTATTCCAAAACCCTGGTTGTAGATGTTGGCAAAACCATATTTATGTCTGTTACAACAATATTTGTGTTATCAGCAAACAAAGTTATGTGCATACCACTGATTGAGATCTTGATATCATTAATATATGTTTGCTGTCCCTATGATTACTTTGCCATTGTGCATTGTCTTGCCTGTTTTAATTAATTTCTTATAAATTTTCTTATATGTCTTAACATATTCTGCAAAGTGATCTTCTTGATTGTCTTTTCTCAGTTGATTGGGAAGTTTTATCTTTTGACTGGATGCTCTGATAGCAGATGTTATCCACTGGGTGCTGTTTCTTGCCATGACATTAATTCTTGTCAGTTTTTTTGGAAAACGCATCTCAAATATTGACATGAAAGTATTACAAAATGCAGTGAATGATTCATCAGTTGATGATTTTGAGTACACATCTTCCCAGGTTTGTTTTGCTAAAGATTGGGTAAAAACATTAACCTTTACTGGGTAGAAGTGCCTTTTATATTCCCACTTGTACTTAACCACCTCAGGTACAGAAGAATTTATGCATGTTAGTAGTGTGTTGTGGTCTGAAAGACCTGAGTTTACGTTTTGTGTCTTAGTAACATTATTTTCGTTATTTGTACAGATATTATCTAATAGGGACAAAGATGACTCTGTTATTCTGTGGGATCTGTGAAGAGTGGTTTCATGTGAAAGCTGTTTAGGATACTCAAAAGCTGTCTTCTTTTCTTCATTTTCAAATCCCAGGTTGATGTTAAAATCCCCACATAGTAATAAGTTCACTTCATTGTTATACAAAATGTTTAGCACTGCTTCCAAATTTTAAAAAAAATTGTTTTTGTCATCTAGTGGTGACCTGTATATTGATATGACAATTAGATTTTTACGCTTCTCTCAGATTTTAGCTCTACGGCACATAATTCAAAATGTTTCTCAATATTTAGATGGTATGTTTCAGATCTTATTTTATGCTGCAGCCCAGCTCTAGTATTTATGCATACTCCATCATTTTTACAAACACTGAGGCAATGTTAATTCAAAACTGCTTATATTTATAAGACTTAATTCACTGACCCTGCACCACTGTTTTGATAGACAAATACAAGATACATCTATAAAGTTGTTTATGGTGACTTCTAATTCTAACACTTTATTCTTGAGACACTGAATGTTTTGACTCATTATCTTGAAAGTTTTGCAAGTATTTGTTATTTTGTCAATACCTGGTGAAGTGCTGCTTTGTCGCTGATTTTTGCCACTTACCTGCAATTTTTCAGGCTGATTTGTCACAATCTCTTCCTTTTCTTCGTTTGGTGTCATAAAAAATCATCACTAAGTGAAGCAGCTGTACCTAGCCTTTGGCTCCTCATCAGGCAGTGTTGATCAGCTGCTACTGTTGTTGGAAATTCAGTGGCCACTGCTGTTGGTGCTGTCGGTGACATGCTTTCTCTTATGGTGACTGTGTTTGCTTTTTTTACTCACACTGTTTCTGCTGGAGGTGGGGCTGCTGCTGTAACTGGTGTTGGTTTTCCTCAGCTACTGATGATTCTTCTGCTGTTAGTTTAGGTTTAGTTGTTATTGCTCTTTCTTCTGTTGTTGTCACTGTTTTTGTTGATGATGTCGTTGGTGGCTTTACTGTTTGCTGCTCACCAAAAACTGTTTGTAATTTGCCTTATATTGCTACTTGTCCTGGTTTCTTTATTGTCAGTCGAGATACTAGTAAATATTTTATCTGCAAGAACCTCTTTTCCTGATGCGTTTAAATGAAGACCGTGAGCTCTATAGAACATCCGCTCTAAAATGTTTGTGTGTATAACATCAACATACTGGAAATGAGTACATATTTCCGCGAAACTCTTGTTAGCAACACTAAATTTCGCGGTTTACGCATGACCAACTCTGTAAGTCATGACGCTGTGGGGACATTCACAAAGAGAACATTTGTATGAGTTCAATTATTTAGACAATTTCTCAGTTGTGTGATAACCTTGTATGATTCATTTCTACAAACTTCATTAGCTCCTCCGATCAAAACAACAAAATCCTCCTTAGTCAAGCTAGTTACTTCATTAGAATTTGTTAGGTTTGTTACTTCTCGTAATGGGGCCCCAGTCTTCGCGAATCCAGATGCCCTGAAGTTGTATTTTTCCGTTAACACTGCGGAAATTCCCCGGGTGTGACTATCCCCTAATCTCGCGTTTTCCAATTTTCGCACTCAGGGGATCCATTAGCAAAGGTACGTTTACTTTATGCGATTCATTTCCAAACTTTTCGGCTCCGACTGACGTCTTCAATGATTCTTCAGCAGTGTACACAGTAAGGTTTTTATGCACTTGTGATAGGCTGTTTTTAAGCATTAAGGTTTCACTGTTTTTACACATGGAAGTTTCAGTGTGAAGATTGCACTTCCTGGGAACAGTTTTCTTCCGTTTTCCACTTGTTTCCTGATGACGAATCCTCTTTGTTCATCAGCGTCTCACATATTCGGCATTGAAGTTTCTTCATGTCCGGTTTTAAAGCACCGATTATAAATTGTAAACTGGAAATACGTTCATTAAACGTTGAAATGTCGTCCTTGCAATTTACACACGTCTTCTTTTTACCACTGAAATTTACTTTTTTCCGTGGAGAAGCACGATTTACTTTTACACTCGCCACCATCTTGCTGGTTTTTAATTAAGAAACTGTAATGATGGACGAAATCTGTAACACACGACAGGGACATTGCAGTAGCAAGAACTAGGTTTTGTGTACCAAGCACATATTGCGTGCTGAGAATAATAGGCTTACAGTAAATTTAGATAAAACTTGGGTTTCACAAAACCTTTTGAACAAATATTTTGCTCGACTTCAGTGAAAATATTGGCTTCAAAATAACTACAATTACTTTCGCATCCACCCGCCATGAACCATGGACCTTACCATTGGTGGGGAGGCTTGCGTGCCTCAGCGATACAGATAGCCGTACCATAGGTTTTACCACAATGGAGGGGTATCTGTTGAGTGGTCAGACAAACGTATGGTTCCTGAAGAGGGGCAGCAACCTTTTCAGTAGTTTCAGGGGCAATAGTCTGGATGATTGACTGATCTGGCTTTGTATCACTAACCAAAACAGCCATGCTGTGCTGGTACTGCAAACGGCTGAAAGCAAGGGAAAGCTACAGCCATAATTTTTCCCGAGGGAATGCAGCTTCACTGCATGGTTAAATGACGATGGCGTCCTCTTGGGTAAAATATTCCACAGGTAAAATATTCCACAGGTAAAATAGTCCCCCCATTTGGATCTCCAGGTGGGGACTACTCAGGAGGACGTTCTTATCAGGAAAAAGAAAACTGACGTCCTACGGATCAGAGCCTGGAATGTCAGATCACTTAATCGGGCAGGTAGGATAGAAAATTTAAAAAGGGAAATGGATAGGTTCAAGTTGGATATAGTGGGAATTAGTGCAGTTCAGTGGCAGGAGGAACAAGACTTCTGGTCAGGTGAATACAGGGTTATAAATACAAAATCAGATAGGGGTAATGCAGTAGTAGGTTTAATAATGAATAGGAAAATAGGAATGGGGGTAAGCTACTACATACAGCATGTTGTTGTTGTGGTCTTCAGTCCTGAGACTGGTTTGATGCAGCTCTCCATGCTACTCTATCCTGTGCAAGCTGCTTCATCTCCCAGTACCTACTGCAACCTACATCCTTCTGAATCTGCTTAGTGTATTCATCTCTTGGTCTCCCTCTACGATTTTTACCCTCCACGCTGCCCTCCACTGCTAAATTTGTGATCCCTTGATGCCTCAAAACATGTCCTACCAACCGATCCCTTCTTCTAGTCAAGTTGTGCCACAAACTTCTCTTCTCCCCAATCCTATTCAATACCTCCTCATTAGTTACGTGATCTACCCACCTTATCTTCAGCATTCTTCTGTAGCACCACATTTCGAAAGCTTCTATTCTCTTCTTGTCCAAACTGGTTATTGTCCATATTTCACTTCCATACATGGCTACACTCCATACAAATACTTTCAGAAACGACTTCCTGACACTTGAATCTATACTCGATGTTAACAAATTTCTCTTCTGCAGAAACGATTTCCTTGCCATTGCCAGTCTACATTTTATATCCTCTCTACTTCGACCATCCTCAGTTATTTTGCTCCCTAAATAGCAAAACTCCTTTACTACTTTAAGTGTCTCATTTCCTAATCTAATTCCCTCAGCATTACTCGATTTAATTTGACTACATTCCATTATCCTCGTTTTGCTTTTGTTGGTGTTCATCTTATATCCTCCTTTCAAGACACTGTCCATTCCGTTCAACTGCTCTTCCAAGTCCTTTGCTGTCTCTGACAGAATTACAATGTCATCGGTGAACCTCAAAGTTTTTACTTCTTCTCCATGAATTTTAATACCTACAATTAAAGAGACGTTTGGAGAAAAGAGTACCACTTCCACGAATATCAAGAGCTCAGGTGGAAACCCAGTTCTAAGCAAAGAAGGGAAAGCAGAAGGGTGGATGGAGTATATAGAGGGTCTATACAAGGGCGATGTTCTTGAGGACAATATTATGGAAATGGAAGAGAATGTAGATGAAGATGAAATGGGAGATATGATGATACGAGAAGAGTTTGTCAGAGCACTGAAAGACCTAAGACAAAACAAGAGCCCGGGAGTAGACAACATTCCATTAGAACTGCTGATAGCCTTCGGAGAACCAGGTCTAACAACTCTCTACCATCTAGTGAGCAAGATGTACGAGACAGGCGAAATACCCTCAGACTTCATTAACTTTATCTAAAAGTTGTTACAATAAAACAGTTAAGAAAACAAGATAAAATCGATTCGCTGTATGACATTCTGGCATGTAACTGACTGAGTCATTTGACCTGCATGATGCAATGCTACTTCTGACCGTATATGAGGTCCTTATTGACCTGCACTTAAAACTTTATAGCCCTTTTTCTCGGAATTTTCTGGACAGTGCGCTTTAAGACTTCAATGAGTGGCTATTGGAGGGATACTGTTAATTGTTAATGGCTGTGAGCAGGTATATATGTTGGCCAGAAGTGATTCTGGATGGGGATATATCAACAGAGACGACAGCAAGGACATTCTTGACTACATGGATTTTGAAATTCAGTTGTCTCTCACATTTCGCAACAGCCTGGGGGTGACAATTTGAATCAATATTATTTCTGGGGCCATCTAGATTATATGAATACCAACATCACCATACCACAGGCAGCGAATAGTGGAGAGATGGCGTAGAACTCTGAAGGTTGCACTTCTGTACCATGATAATTGTTGGACAGCAGCACTGCCACTAGTTTTGTCAGGACGATACACAGCAGTCAAACTGAACTTGGGGCTTCAACTGATGAAATCATGTACAGAGATAAGTTACGCCTGCCATCAAAGTTCTTTCCAGATAAAACAGGTGTCTATAGAACCAGAGCTGCTGTACATGTTTCAGCAAGTGAAGCTCCAAATAGTCAAGCTACACCTGACTCCGTGTTGTGCAATTCAGGAGGAGCCTGTACACAGGAACATTGCGACGTGCTCACGTGCAAAGCTGCGAACCAGTGCTGCAAGTGCACCGCTGCAACCTCCATACTCATGACTATTCTGGGTGTTACAATACAGTGAGCATACAGTTCAAGTAGAGTGCAATGACCAGCCATTGGCAGTGTCCTGGGAATGGGTTAAGTCTTCAAATGCGCTCTCTACCGACGTGCCTACGCAATATAGTGGCCGGAACGAAACTACGGCCTCAATCCCAAAGAAAGCAGGTGTTGACAGATGTGAAAATTACTGAACTATCAGTTTAATAAACCACAGCTGCAAAATACTAACACGAATTATTTACAGACGAATGGAAAAACTGGTAGAAGCCGACCTTGGGGAAGATCAGTTTGGATTCCATAGAAATGTTGGAACATGTGAGGCAATACTAACCCTATGACTTCTCTTCGAAAATAGATTAAGGAAAGGCAAACCTACATTTCTAGCATTTGTAGATTTAGAGAAAGCTTTTGACAATGGTGACTGGAATACTCTATTTCAAATTCTGGAGGTGGAAGGGGTAAAATACAAGGAGTGAAAGGCTATTTACAATTTGTACAGAAACCAAATGGCAGTTATAAGAGTCGAGGGACATGAAAGGGAAGCAGTAGTTGGGAAGGAAGTGAGACAGGGTTGAAGCCTATCCCCAATGTTAGTCAAAAAATGGTTCAAATGGGTCTGAGCACTATGGGACTCAACTGCTGAGGTCATTAGTCCCCTAGAACTTAGAACTAGTTAAACCTAACTAACCTAAGGACATCACAAACATCCATGCCCGAGGCAGGATTCGAACCTGCGACCGTAGCGGTCTCGCGGTTCCAGACTGCAGCGCCTTTAACCGCACGGCCACTTCGGCCGGCCCCCAATGTTAGTCAATCTGTATATTGAGCAAGCAGTAAAGGAAACAAAAGAAAAATACGGAGTAGGTATTAAAATTCATGGAGAAGAAGTAAAAACTTTGAGGTTTGCTGATGACATTGTATTTCTGTCAGAGACAGCAAAGGAACTGGAAGAGCAGCTGAACGGAATCGACAGTGTCTTGAAAGGAGGGTATAAGATGAACATCAACAAAAGCAAAACGAGAGTAATGGAATGTAGTCGAATTAAGTCGGGCGATGTTGAGGGAATTAGATTCGGAAAAGAGACACTTAAAGTTGTAAATGAGTTTTGCTATTTGGGGAGCAAAATAACTGATGATGGTCGAAGTAGAGAGGATATTTAATGTAGACTGGCAATGGCAAGGAAAGCGTCTCTGAAGAAGAGAAATTTGTTAACATCGGGTAGAGATTTAAGTGTCAGGAAGTCATTTCTGGAAGTATTTGTATGGAGTGTAGCCATGTATGGAAGTGAAACATTGGCGATAAATATTTTAGTCAAGAAGAGAATAGAAGCTTTCGAAATGTGGTGCTACAGAAGAATGCTGAAGATTAGATGGGTAGATCACATAACTAATGGGGAGGTATTGGACAGGATTGGGGAGAAAAGAAATTTATGGCACAACTGGATAAGAAGAAGGGATCAGTTGGTAGGGCTTATTCTGAGGCATCAAGGGATCACCAATTTAGTATTGGAGGGCAGCGTGGAGGGTAAAAATTGTAGAGGGAGACGAAGAGATGAATACACTAAGCAGATTCAGAAGGATGTAGGTTGCAGTAGGTGCTTTGAGATGAAGAAGCTTGCACAGGACAGAGTAGCATGGAGAGCTGCATCAAACCAGTCTCTGGACTGAAGACCACAATAGCAACAACTTTTTCTTAGCCTATATTGGCGTTTTGAGTGATGATGCAATGACGTAGATTATGTATTAACTGCCAGTAAAACATTTTCGGGAAGTAGAGAATATTCTCGATCATATTGAAGCGAGCCGTACTCTTGGTGACAGCCTACAACGACTGGCGTGCTGCTGCGTACGGAATATCGCGGAAGTAATTTGCCTCTGTACGTGATATGATACAATAATGATATCTGAAATGTCATCAAAAATAATTTTGTAGTTTTCCTAACAATTTTCTCTCGCGAAATTTCTTCGCAGTCCTACAGCGCGAAAATTCATCAGCGACAACATTTTTCGCTATGCAGTCGGCACAGTTTCACACCTTACGTAATATTTTATTTTTTCTCTCAGAATACTTTTATGTTTACGAAATAAAAGACCAGCATATGCATCTGTTAACTTTGAGGATGTTCTTATATTTTTCAGTCTATTTACATTAGTGATTCTGTTACTACCACAGGTTGAAGTAAAAAATTATTTTCCTCCTAAATTTCTTCTAACATTAGATTTCATTTTTTTTTTTCCTAGCAGCTAGTGAGAATTTTCTTTTAGGAAGTACTCCATCATATTCTGGAGTAAAAATATAGTTGCCCAATATTTTCCTTATTTTTTACGTACATTTTAAATTATTCCTATAAAAGAAAAACTGGCAATGCTGTAAGATAGGCGAGATGACCTTGAGGCCGTATTTTCGTGCCGGCCACTATATTGCGTAGGCACGTCGGTAGAGAGAACATTTGAAGACTTAACCCATTCCCAGGACACTGCCAATGGCTAGTCATTGCACTCTACTTGAACTGTATGCTCACTGTATCGTAACACCCAGAATAGTCATGAGTATGGAGGTTGCAGCGGTGCACTTGCAGCACTGATTCGCAGCTTTGCACGTGAGCACGTCGCAATGTTCCTGTGAACAGGCTCCTTCTGAATTGCACAACGTGGGGTCGGGTGTAGCTTGACTATTTGGAGCTTCACTTGCTGAAACACGTACAGCAGCTCTGGTTCTATAGACACCTGTTTTATCTGGAAAGAACTTTGATGGCAAACGTAACTTATCTCTGTACATCATTTCATCAGTTGAAGCCCCAAGTTCAGTTTAACTGCTGTGTATCGCCCTGACAAAACTAGTGGCAGTGCTGCTGTCCAACAATTATCATGGTACAGAAGTGCAACCTTCAGAGTTCTACGCCATCTCTCCACCATTCGCTGCCTGTGGTATGGTGATGTTGGTATTCACATAATCTAGATGGCCCCAGAAATAATGTTGATTCAAAATGTCACCCCCAGGCTGTTGTGAAATCTGTGAGACAACTGAATTTCGAAATCCATGTAGTCAAGAATGTCCTTGCTGTCGTCTCTGTTGATATATCCCCATCCAGAATCACTTCTGGCCAGCATATATACCTGCTCACAGCCATTAACAATTAACAGTATCCCTCCAATAGCCACTCATTGAAGTCTTAAAGCGCACTGTCCAGAAAATTCCGAGAAAAAGGGCTATAAAGTTTTAAGTGCAGCTCAGTAAGGACCTCATATACGGTCAGAAGTAGCACTGCATCATGCAGGTCAAATGACTCAGTCAGTTACATGCCAGAATGTCATACAGCGAATCGATTTTATCTTGTTTTCTTAACTGTTTTATTGTAACAACTTTTAGATAAAGTTAATTATCTAAAATATCACCACTTAAATCATAAATAATTTTATATTGTTTATGAAATGACTGTCACACACTACTTAAAATATGCATTACACTCGTCAATACTTTTTTCTTAAAAAGTTGAACAATTTGGAATGCATTTTAATGGAGGTGGATTAAAGCGTTAATCATTGTCATTACAATGTTGTTACAAAATTGGGCTATATTATAAGACGTGGAAATGTAAATATTAGTTGTAAATTCGAGGGACCGGTGTCTTTGTGGAAGAGCAAAATATAGCTGTTCCCCTATGTGTATACAAACAGGCAGACGGTCAGGAAGTGTTAAGGACCGCACAGAATTAATTGTAGAATGGGCCTTACCTGCTATAGTGCCACTTCATTCCTGATTTTCGCAGAGACTGGAGCGCTGTGTACTGTGAAACATTATCAGAATTTTTACAATATTGTGGATTAAAAATATCTGTCACTGAAGACATCGCGCAAGTATGAGACGCATCAGATTCAGTATACAGTGAAGAGTCGGAAGCAATGTTAAAAGATGCTGTTTTTTATTACGAAAGCTTGCTTGCTGCAAATTATTTGATTGCATCGGAATCTTCAACGACAATTTCTCGTGAAGGACAGTTGATGGTTGAAGATATCTGCAGACGTACTACGGACATGTTGTCTGAAAAATACTTTTGACTGAGGATGAACTTGCTCACGAAAAAATGAAAACTGGGAAGGTGAACCTATCGAAAAGTAAGAAGACCAGAGATAATCGGATAAATACACTCCTGGAAATGGAAAAAAGAACACATTGACACCGCTGTGTCAGACCCACCATACTTGCTCCGGACACTGCGAGAGGGCTGTACAAGCAATGATCACACGCACGGCACAGCGGACACACCAGGAACCGCGGTGTTGGCCGTCGAATGGCGCTAGCTGCGCAGCATTTGTGCACCGCCGCCATCAGTGTCAGCCAGTTTGCCGTGGCATACGGAGCTCCATCGCAGTCTTTAACACTGGTAGCATGCCGCGACAGCGTGGACGTGAACCGTATGTGCAGTTGACGGACTTTGAGCGAGGGCGTATAGTGGCATGCGGGAGGCCGGATGGACGTACCGCCGAATTGCTCAACACGTGGGGCATGAGACCTGGGACCGGACCACAGCGACGCACGGATGCACGCCAAGACCGTAGGATCCTACGCAGTGCCGTAGGGGACTGCACCGCCACTTCCCAGCAAATTAGGGACACTGTTGCTCCTGGGGTATCGGCGAGGACCATTCGCAACCGTCTCCATGAAGCTGGGCTACGGTCCCGCACACCGTTAGGCCGTCTTCCGCTCACGCCCCAACATCGTGCAGCCCGCCTCCAGTGGTGTCGCGACAGGCGTGAATGGAGGGACGAATGGAGACGTGTCGTCTTCAGCGATGAGAGTCGCTTCTGCCTTGGTGCCAATGATGGTCGTATGCATGTTTGGCGCCGTGCAGGTGAGCACCACAATCAGGACTGCATACGACCGAGGCACACAGGGCCAACACCCGGCATCATGGTGTGGGGAGCGATCTCCTACACTGGCCGTACACCACTGGTGATCGTCGAGGGGACACTGAATAGTGCACGGTACATCCAAACCGTCATCGAACCCATCGTTCTACCATTCCTAGACCGGCAAGGGAACTTGCTGTTCCAACAGGACAATGCACGTCCGCATGTATCCCGTGCCACCCAACGTGCTCTAGAAGGTGTAAGTCAACTACCCTGGCCAGCAAGATCTCCGGATCTGTCCCCCATTGAGCATGTTTGGGACTGGATGAAGCGTCGTCTCACGCGGTCTGCACGTCCAGCACGAACGCTGGTCCAACTGAGGCGCCAGGTGGAAATGGCATGGCAAGCCGTTCCACAGGACTACATCCAGCATCTCTACGATCATCTCCATGGGAGAATAGCAGCCTGCATTGCTGCGAAAGGTGGATATACACTGTACTAGTGCCGACATTGTGCATGCTCTGTTGCCTGTGTCTATGTGCCTGTGGTTCTGTCAGTGTGATCATGTGATGTATCTGACCCCAGGAATGTGTCAATAAAGTTTCCCCTTCCTGGGACAATGAATTCACGGTGTTCTTATTTCAATTTCCAGGAGTGTATGAAACTGAAGAAAAGAAAGCAAGAGAAGTAGGGCATCTTTCTTTGGATTACAAAATTGATGTTGTTCATATCGCAATGGCTCACCTCACGTGGAACTACAAAAAAGAGGGTGAAGCCGATTAAGAAAGAAGGAATATTAATCCCAACGGGAAGGAGAAATAAAAAAGGAGGTAATCGATTTGGTATGCAGCAATCAGTTTCTGTACGTATGATCGTTTTGTTTAAGGTCGGGAGAATTATCAGCAAGTGACTATGCGGAATTTACAATTAGCAGCAGCACAAGAGTTTACATATTTTTGAATTTAAAGCTTCCGACAGCTGGGTTCATAGATTGAGAGAGAAATACACGGACTTCGGCAGCAAAAAGTGACGAGATTTGTTTCAAGAAGAGAAATAATGACGATCGAAGAAATCTTGACTGCTGCAGACACTTTTTGAACCCAAACGTTAAAACTGATACTGAATTTCAACAAAGATTTTGTTATCAACACTGACCAGACAGATATTTATTGAAGGGCATCCAAAAATCCATTTTGCTCTCTATTTTTGAGATTCTCTAACAAAATATTGAAATTTCGGTTGTTTTTATTTCCAGGATGTCAGTATGAGTTACTGTACAACAGGACTCTGGCTGCCAAAAAAAGGCAACACTATTTTCGTCAAAAGACACCACAGCAATAAAGTGACGCATACACACATCGCTCAGTATGCTCTTACGCTGTCTGGAAACCACCTACTTCAAGCTTTTGTTTGCAAGAGGCAACTGGTAACTTTGGTCCCCGAGTTCAAAAAAGAGCAAAAGAATATGAGCAGAATTATAAAAACGTTGTAATAACATCTTCCAAATGTGTGAAGCTAATTACAGAACTGTATACTGATTTTCTCAACCGGTGTTTGAAGTCTTATGCGAGTCAAGAACAGTTTCTGTCAATTATTGACTCTTGGGATGGACAAGCAAAGCCTGAATTATACGACAAAATCTTTCAGCATTACAGGAAATCACAAGCCTGCACAAATAAAGTGATTCCTCTGAAATGTACTCCACTTGTTCAGTCATGTGACATCTACTTTTACACACAAGTAAAAAAATCTGATAAAGCATAAACGAAATTGAATTGGGCTTGTCTTATTGAAAGTAATAGGGAAATAAATTCTCGTGAAGACTGTATAAAATGCAATCATTTTTTTAGGAAATGATCCAATATGCCTGGTATGCTCCCAGACCTTCTGATGAAAGAGAAGTTTTCAGGAATGCCAACCAAGAATACTTTTCAACAGATCATTTTTTAAAATAAAAAACGTTCTTTCTGTAAACAATCGCCCCTCATAAATTGTGCAAGATGCCAAAATATTTTTTTTTTCAATGCTTTTATGACAATTATCCTGGTGCTTCCACATAAAATACAAAATTGACAAATGAACATGATGTTGTAAAAATATTTTATAAAATTTAAACTCCACCCAGATTTTTGTGACAATGGTAATTTATTTAACTCCATTAAAAATGTTATTGAAATTGTTCAACTTTTTAGAAAGAAAATATTGATGAGCATAATTCACAATTTAAGTACCGGTGACAGCGATTTTAAAAACAATATACAATTATTTATGATTTAACTGATAATACTTTAGGCCATTAACTTCACACTGTGAGCGGGGGTGGGAGGGGGAGGGATAGCACGGTGGGGTGGCAGACAATTCCACTGTCCAGCCACAAAGGAGCACTCCCCTTGTAAGTCAGTACTACCCAGGACTGTAGCAACTGAATTACATTCTCTGCCAGGATTTCAACTACCTCTCATCTTGCCCTGAAATGAGAAATGTCCTGCCCACTATCCTTCCCAACCCTCCGACAGTGGTATTCTAGCATCCACTGAACCTACACAATATACTCGTCCATCCCTAGACAACCCTCACTCCCAACCCCTTACCTCATGGCTCAAACCCCTGTAATAGATCTATATGGAAAACCTGTCCCATACATCCTCCCATCACCACCTACTCCAGTCTGGTCACAAACATCACCTATCCAATCAAATACAGAGTTACCTGTGAAACCAGTCACGTGATCTACAAGCTAAGGTACAACCATTGTGCTGCTTTCTATGTGAACATGACAACCAATAAACTGTGTGTCCTCATGAATGGCCACCGACAAACTGTCACCCAGAAACAAGTGGACCACCCAGTTGCTGAGCATGCTGCCAAACATGACATCCTTCATTTCAATGACTGCTTCACAGCCTTTGCCACATGGATCCTTCCCACCAACACCAGCTTTTCCAAAATGCGTGGGTGGGAACTTTCCCTGTAATATATCCTACATTCCCGTAACCCTCCTGGTCTCAACCTTCGTTAGTCATTGTCCTCACCCATCCAGCCTCCCTGTTCCCATTCCACAACTGTACAGCCCTCATTCCACCATCACGCATGGTCTTTTTACTTCTCTTCTTTTCCGACACCCTCCCCCCCTCACCATCTTTCCTCTGCCCTATGTCTAACCTCCCGACTACACATAGCTGACCTATTCTCTCTCTCTCTCTCTCTCTCTCTCTCTCTCTCTCTCTCTCTCTCTCTCTCTCTCTCTCTCTCTCTTCCCTGCACACTCCCCAGCAGCCTGTACTGTACACCACCCCTACCCTACTATCCCTCCTCCTCCTTACCCCCATTCAGTCACTACTTCCATCATGTATTGTTGTACTTACCTGAGATTCAGCATCTCCACTATATGGTGAGTGGCAACTTTCCTTTTCATAATATTGTTAAGATTTCTATGAGTGGACACCCTTGAGATATAGTACTAACCTGTGAAGTCTCATACTGAACTGAATTTCTGAGGCCGGAATCTCCCCTTTGAGCTTCTGATACCTACACAGAAAAAAAAAACCTAATGGTTTCCACCAACTCGCTTCCACACTTTGCTAAAGTGCTGCAACAATATTCAACTGGGTGGCATCTATGACAATTGCCAACGGTGCATTATGAACTATGTGAGACAGCATTATCACTTTTTGCAACATGCTCTTACCTTTTTGAAGGCTTGCTGCATGATCGGAGTCCAAACCAAGGGTTGCTTGCCTGTTGCGCTGCTCCCTGCCATATCATCCAGCAGCACTGCCTGCATGTCTGCTCCCCAGGTAGATGACACCTATAAAACTGCTGATCTCTAGGAATCATTGCAATTGCAAATCTGTCAGTCACAGAATATCATGTAGCACCTCCAACTTTTCCTTGATAGTGCGGATACCCACAGCTGATACGTTGAGCCTGAGAAATGTCATTTGTTTCATGTACCACTAGGCAGAATTTCCTTATTTTGTCAAGTCTGCTTTAAGGTGTTCTTCATGCAACTCAGATGTCCTAGAGAATATTAATATGTCATCAAAATAAACACAGCAGAAACCATATCCTCAAGTCTCATCTCCAAATCTCTGCCAGGTCTCACCTGCATTTTTCAATCCAAATGGCATATGGTGGAGTTCAGACAGTCCAAAAGGTATTATCATGACCATCTTGGGAATGTCTTCTTCTGTGACCAGAATCTGAGTATACTATTTTTTGCAGTTTATTGTAAAATCCCACAAGTTTGGCACTAGATAGCTGTCAGGTATTGTTCTTGCATTAAGCACCTAGTAATCTCTATCATGTCTCCATGTGCCATCTCTTTCTAACAAGATGCAGTGGTGATGTACTCGGGTTATCTAACCTTCATACAATTCCTACCTGCAACATTTTGTGAAACTCCACCTTCACCTCAGCAAACCATTGGAGGACTGGTTGGCCCACAGCAGTTTCAATATGATGCACAGTTTTACATACTGCCTTCTGTTTTATCTCATGTGAGACTGCTTCTTCTGGTAATGCAGCGCCTACGTATCATGCCCAACACAACTTCAATTCTCCACCAAACTTGTGCTGGGCTTAGCTGTAATCCCAGCTTTTGGCGGAATATGAAAACTCCTTCAAGAATTGGTTCATGCATGAATCTCCATTTAAAATTCTTCTTCGATGTGATATCCATGGCCTCTGCTCCCCACACATCCCCATGGGGTGAGTTGTTAGGGGCGTTTACATTGAGTGTTGTAACTACTGCCTCTTACTGTTTCTGCTCCAACAGAAGTACACTAATGTCTGAGCCAAAATCGATCATGTAGAACTGATTTGTGCCCTTGTGTGTCACATATAAGTAGTAGTAGTAGTAGTAGTAGTAGTAGTAGTAGTAGTAGTAGTAGTAGTAGTAGTAGTCGTCGTCGTCGTCGTCGTAGTCGTAGTCGTAGTCGTAGTAGTCGTCGTAGTCGTAGTCGTCGTCGTAGTAGTAGTCGTAGTAGTCGTCGTCGTAGTCGTAGTCGTAGTCGTAGTCGTCGTCGTAGTAGTAGTAGTAGTAGTAGTAGTAGTAGTAGTAGTTCATTCATCCAGAGACAATGTACATTGCATGGATTTTGTCAAAAAATACACAGTAAGTGTATATATACACACATAAAAGATGAACAATACTCTACACAATACAAATGTGCATAGTAGACTACACATCAGACCACATTGAAATAGCATGTGCAATTTTGATTAATTACATTAATGTATGAGAAAGACTTTTCACATGGAATACATAGTTGATATTTAGATGTAACACATAATAATTCTAACAATTTTGTACATATTATTTATTTAGGTCTTAGCAACAGTAGGATGACAATTTCTATTGGCACAGAGTACATAGATCTAATTGTTTTGTATGAAGCTATTCTAGGTATTCGTTTACACTATAATAGCAGTTGATCATTAAAAATTAGAATATTGCTTCTTTAAATGAACACAATTTTTTTTTATTTCTTTTATATTTACTGGTAGTTTGTTATACAATCTACTTCCTTGTATGTTTGTTTGTTTCTGAACCAAAGCCTTATTAACTCATTTAATATGAATGTCATTGCACTTTCTTGTGTTGTAAGTATGTAGATCCAAGCTGGACTGGAAATTGTCAATATTTCTTTTTACATTAACTACGCTTCTTTGTATATAGAGGCACAGTAGGGGTAGAATATTTAGCTGTTGAAATAGTTGCTTTGAAGGAGTTAGCCTTGAACTGTTGGTAATTATTCTAACAGCTCGTTTTTGTAGAGTGAAGATGGTTTTGAGATTTTTCCTACTATGACCCCAGAAGGTGAGGGCATAGGTAATAGCAGAATGTATATAAGCAAAGTAAACAGTTCTGCTACATTCCCTACTACATACAAAGCTAATAACACGTAATGCAAAGCAAGTAGAGCTTAACTTATGAGAGAGATACAGGATGTGGGATTTCCAGTCTAAATTTTCGTCTATATGTATACCTACGAATTTTGTGGTAGCAACTCTCACAATTTCTTTATTTTGTATTCTGAGATCCAGATCAGAGTGTGAATTTGTTTTCCTGTAATGGCTATAATTAGTTTTAGAGATATTTATGGTTAATTTGTTCATTTCAAACCAATTCTGCAAATATTCTATAACTCTGGTTGCAGATGTTGGCAATACCCGGTTTATGTCAGTTACTACAATTTTTGTGTCATCCACAAACAGGGTTATGTGAGTACCATTTACTGGAATCTTGATATCATTTATGTAAAGAAGAAATAGGAGAGGTCCTAGAACACTCCCCTGTGGTACCCCAATTGGCACAGTCTGACTATCTGGTCTGTAAACAATACTATGGTTTTTACTGTTTATTGTTGCAATTTCTACTACCTGTTTCCTATTAGGGAGATATGAAACCACTTTTTTGCCACTCCTCGTATAGCGACATATTGTAATTTGTCTAGCAGGATGTCATGTTGGACAGTATCAAATGCCTTTCATAAGTCCAAGTTTATTCCTGTTGCATTGTTGTTCCTATCTAGCCCTGTTACAATATTTTCAATGAATTGGGTGATGGCTGACTCTGCACTCATTCATTTGCGAGAGCCGTGTAGGTTTACAGACAATAGATTGAATTTCTCGAGGTAATTTGTCGTTCTGTTTTTCATGACTGTCTCTATTACTTTTGAAAATACTTATAATAATGCTAATGGTCTATAGTTTCCCACTTCATGTATATTGCCCTTTTTATACAATGGTTTTATTTTTGCAATTTTTAGACGTTGCGGAAAGACTCATTCTGACAATGATATGTTTATGATGTGTGAGAGTGGATCTGATATGACTGTAGCACATCTCATCATGGCTGAACAATGTACCTCGTCAATCCCTGAGGACATTTTATTCTTCATTGTTTTTATTATTCAATTAACTTCCTATTTGTTCATGGGAGGTAGCAATATTGAATTAACACTTTGTTCTCCTAGCATTGATGTTCTACTAATCCTACAACAATTTTTACTCAGATTGATTGGACTATTCATGAAGTAGTCATTAACGTAATTTGCTAAAGTAAGATTTCTGACTAGCACACCTTGATCATCTTTTAAAACAAAGTCATCTAGATTTCTAACATTTTTGCTTGGGCCTATTTCTTTTTTAATTACATTCCATATAGCTTTCGATTTGTTTGCTGACCCAGCAATTACACTGTCTTTGTGCACTGTCTTGGCTTTTTTGATGGCCTTCCTGTAAATTTTCTTATATGTCTTAACAAAATCTGTGAAGTGTTCATCTTTGTTGTCTTTTTTGAGTTGACTGATACGTTTTAGTGTTTGACTAGATACTCTAATAGCAGGTGTTATCCACTGGCTTGTGTTCTTAGGCATGAAATTGAACTTTGTGAGCTTTTGTGGAAAACACATCTCAAATAGGGACATGAATGTACTAGAAAAAGTATTGAAAGATTCTTCAGTTGTTGTTTGTGCAAAGACATCTTCCCAGGTTTCATTAGCTAACAACTGGATGAAAGTATTCACTTTTTCCGTATAGAAGTGCCTTTTGTACTTCCACTTATATTTTACTGCCTTGGGTACAGAGGAATTTATGTATGCTATTAGTGTATTGTGATCCAAAAGACCTAAGTTTACATTTAATGCCTGTGATACCATTATCCATATTTGTGAAAATATTGTCTAAGAGAGAAGATGACAGTTCTGTTATTCTGGTTTCATGTGAAAGCTGCTTAGTATACTCAAAAGCTGTCTTTTTCATCACTTTCAATTAACAGGTTAATATTAAAATCCCCACATAACAATAATTTCACTTCATTACTACAAAAAGTGTTTAGTGCTGCTTCTATATATTTATTTATTTATTTATTTTTTTAAGAATATGTTTTTGTCACCCACTGGTGATCTATATATTGTTATGACAACTAGTTTTTCACTCTTCTCCTCAGTTTTTAACTCTATGGCACATGATTAAAAATGTTTTTCTGTATTTAGATGGTCCAATTCTGTTTTCACTTTGAACTGCAGTCCTACTCTAGAGTAAATGTATACCCCACCATCTTTAAAAACACTTCGGCAATAATGCGATGCTAAATTAAAGTTGCTTATATTTATGAGACTTAATTCACTAGCCTTGCACCAGTGTTCAGATAAACAAATGCAAGAGACATCAGCAAGATTGTTTAAAGCCATTTCTAGATCTAGCACTTTGTTTTTGAGGCACTGAATATTCTGACACATTATCCTAACTGGTTTGCAAGTATTTTTTTCTTTTGTCATTACCTGGTAATGTGCTGCTTTTTCCATAGTAGTTGTGACTTATCTGCAAATTTTATTGCTGGTTTGTCACAATCTTTTCCTTTTCTTTGTTTGAAGCCATAAAAAAATCCTTATTTAATTATGTAGATGTACCTTGTCTTTGACTCCTCCTTAAGCAGTGCTAGCAGTGCTGTGTAGCTGCTATTGTTGTTGTTGTTGTTGCAGCCAGAGGTGGTAGTGGTAGTGGTAGTGGTGCTGACAGGATTCTTCATCCAGTTGCTGCCTTTGTTTTTTTTTTTATTGGCACTATTTCTGTTGGTGGTGGATTTGTTGTTGTAGTATCTGTTGGTTTTGCTGATGTTTCTGCCGATGGTTTTGTTGCTGTTGCTGACAGTGGTTTGACCATTTGTGATCATTTTACTGCTGCTACTGGTGATGATTTTGATTATGCTATTGCTTTTGTTGTTGCTACCTGGGATGAACCTGCTATTATTGATTTTTGTGATGTTACTGTTGTCAATGGTGCTGCAGATGTTTGCTGGTGCCTTTTTATTTCATCCACTACTTTTTGTGCTACAATTTTCTTCCCTAGGCCATCCAAGTAAAGAACATGAGAAGTGTGGAATCTCCAACCAATGCCACTACTATCAACAATACAAACATTTTCGAATTGACTGCATATACTGGAAAAACTCTCATTAGCAATACTAATCTCTTTGTTCACACAAGACCAGGGTGGCAGATCATAGCGATGTGGAATGTTGACAAAGAGAATTTTTTCAATTCTGAGCAGGCTGTAGAGGTTTCATTTTTATACACATTGTTAGAGCCACCAAACAATGCTACAAAGTCTTTTGAAGTCAACTTGATAATTTCATCAGTGTAAACATTCTTAATTACCTCCGAAAGGGCAGCCCCAGGCTTGACATAACTCGTGGATATCACAACTGATGCCTCATTATCAAGAGAGGCTATTGCGCATCCGTGGCTATCAGCTAAAATGTGCAGTTTTCCCATGTGATTATGTATTTTTTGCTGTGACCTAGGCTTATGTTGACATGGATTGCAGGGGGAGCAGCAACAGCTGAAACATGTACATGCGTATTTTCAAAAATATTTTCTGAAGCACTATCATCACTTACTTCGCTTAGCACTTCGTACCTGTTTAGTAGCTGAATAGGTGGGTTTAGTCTGACCCTGTAGACATTGGTATCATATTTCCATTCTGACGCTGATTTTTCGTGTGTTTTCAGCAATGGATCAACTTTAGCACACAAAGAACGGAACTGTTTCGCATACACCATTACCGCCTACTCTCCCGTACTTTTTACACACGTTATGTCTTGTATTTTTGCTACTATAGTGTATGATTCCTGAGTGAGGTTCACTGAACGATTTATTTACGACCGTTGTGTTCAGCTGTGGGGATTTGTTGCACTCGTGTTGTAAAATGCGTCTCTCTTCCACTAACTCTGCAATGATATTGTTTGTGCAATCCATCTTATTAAGTTTTTGCACAGGTTCGTCTCTGGTTTTTTGCAGTGGCAGGGATCTGAACCTAATGTTACACTTGTTTCCCCGAAAGACGATGTAGATGCTCCACATGTGTAATTCTCCTTATTACTTCTTGTGGTTCCACAGTTTTATTTCTGTGACTTTTTTTTATTATGTAGCATCGCATGCACAAGTTTTCTCAATACACACTGACTATATTGCACGATAAACACTTTTCCTCGCTATTTTTACACTTTTTTCCGGACTTTACACACTCGCGATCCTCACTCGGCGCCATTTGGTCAGTTGTCCAATGTGACAATGCAAGTGGGCAAGCTATCTTAGACATCTGTATATGTACAAAGAATACCCCTGAATGACTGTGCCAATCTTGAGTGTTGTATCCTGGTTGCCTTAGATCACATCACCATCTCTGTTGCTGTAATGCCTGTATCTTTGTCACTACTCTGGCATTCTAGTGCCGTGCCTACTGCAGACTGCTGTAGCCATTTGGGAATGAACAAGGCAATGTGCATCTCGTGGCCTGTGCACCAAAACTTCTGTGGTTCCAGCAAACTCTACTAACTACACTTTCAGGATCTTGCTTCCTTTGTACAAACGTACCACTGCTGCTTTTGTTCAGAAAAACAAGGGTATTTATGTGTGTGGCACAGGAGCAGATGAAATTGGCAGTTGTTTACTGAAGCACTTAGAGTGACATGCCACTCAGGGAGAGAAGTTGATAGCCACATCTGGCAATAGCGGAGGCCAAAACAAGTGGACCATTGTTGAAGCTTGTAGCAGATGACAGATTCGAATCTATCTCACGCACATTTCTGCAAGTAGGGTGTACAATGTTGCCTTCTGCTCACGATTTTGGTGCCGGGAAGTATGTTCAGAATCATTGTCAGTATGTATTCTCACCCAAGGAATGGAAAGAGGTCTGAAAAAGTGTCAGAAGAGGATACCTATGGTTGTGTACAGCATGAACACAGATGATTTTGCGAAGATTTCAGACTTGTAGAACAACTTCAATCAGACTCTGAAACAGAACGTGTGCTGATATGAGACTTCCTGGCAAATTAAAACTGTGCTGCATTGGTCTCAAATTCGAGTCTTGGTCCTGCACAAAGTTTTAATCGACCAGGAAGTTTCAATCAGCCTTGTACAACATATTCTGGTGAAAAGTATGGAATTAGAAATGTGAAGATGGGGTTTTCAAGTGAGGAACCTGAAAAATGATGGCATGTCATTCATACCCATGGGGAAATGGATTCTGTCTCACTAAGATGAGGTGGTCACCCAGTGCAGTCCCTCGAAGGCTTCAAAAGCTTTCTTCCAATTCTATTGCAACAGTTCTTTTATGATTGAGTCCCAGAAGTTAAGAGATCTGAGGCACCACCATTGTTTGACACAAGGTGAGGTAAGGTACTTTAAGGCCCAAATCATTGGAGAGATTCAAGTACCTGCAAGCCTGCTACGAAGAAAATACAAGCATATCTCAAGTCCTGTTACACTGGACAAACATCAACATATATAAAACCACTGTTCTGTTAGTCCTAAAAACTGACAGCCAGGATGATATATACACGAGAACTTTAAATTACTGAAATAGTAATAATGATGCTGAAGGCCTCTGAACCAGAGGGGGGGAGAGAGATGTAACAAATGACTGATGTTTGCAGGTGAGCTCAAAACTGATACAACATTGTTGGTGGTGGTACCGGCACTGGCACTTGTCTGTACCTTCAATTCTGACACGTTGTTCAGGCTTTCTTGTAACTTACTCAAGTCTCATCCTGAGCAATCTTCTAGGTTTCTGTTTGTGGTGTTGGTTTAGCATTCATACTTGTTCTCAGAGATTATATCTCATAAGCTATTTAGATATTAAAATATTCCCTTTGGACAGTTAAGCTGTGATCCTTCAATCCTTATCACAAAAACTATTCTGCCATCGGTACAGCATGACGTCAAAGGAGTGTGCCATTATATGGGACTGAGACACATAGCAGCCATCAGTTCAGCAAGCCTGTACCCAGCTAATACTAAGAGTTCCAAGAAGCACATAGAATTTAGCACAAACAATGAGCCACTAAAGTGCGCGTCATTTATGTTGGCGACCGAGTTTAGGTTCGTTCTGTGCATCTGCCGTCAAAAAATACAGTCAGCCAATGAACAGAGAACGACGTTGCCAGATCTCGACTGCAGAGCAGAGCACGGACGAGTGTCTTCAGTTTTAGAAACGTTCAGTCATAAATAAAGTAATATAACAAAAGCAATGTCTTGATAGCAGACTTAGTTTTTTGAAAGTTTGGAAAAACCATTATTTATACCAATTGCTTCTATTAATTAATTAAACCAAACAAGCAATAAGACTCTTAATTCAGGCGATAGCAAGGAAAGGTGTTTGTATCAATTTCACGAACCGCTTTTTCGCAATAAAGAACAGCGGTAATTGTTTATTTCCTATTGTGCTTCGACGAAGTGCGAGTAATTCATAGGCATACCAACAGTGTTTGTCAGCATTTTGCGTGACTTGTTATAGTCCTTATGAAGATACACTGCAGTACGAGTTGCGCTAGCGTAACGGTTAAGGCGTTGGGTTAGAAAGCGAAAGGTAACGAGTTCAAACCTTGTGCGATGCTAAATCTTTTATTTATTTAAAAACAATATTGAAGTCTTACTTCACAAATTTTATTCGTTTGAATGCAATTTTTTGAAATTTCTTGTGCTTTGTCTCTTCATTAACCCTTTCGCTGCTGCAGTCACATGCTCCGCGCTGTGCGCGATTTTGTCATCACTGCACTGCTCGCCTGTGCTGACACATGGTGTTTCTGAATGCTTTGCACCCTCATCACTCAATTTCACAAAAACTATTTTGCCCAAAAATTAGATTTTTACACATCATCTTGACTGATACCTTCCCCCCATAAATGACTTAATTTTGTTTCGATGTTCAACCCAGTTATTGTGCAGCATTAAATGCAGTAAACCATTGCACGAAATTTTGAAGAGTTTGCAGAAGTAAAAGTCCATAGCGTATACTTTCCGTATGGTCGATTTTAGTTGCCATAATGTTGAGAATGAAATGTGGACAAGGTACCTAAATTTCATAAAAAATTTACTGTATAACAATCTCATTTAATTTAAGTACCACATAGGTGTCGTATGAAATATTGAGAAATATTCCGTCTTTCGCGACTGTAATAAAAGTTTTATTTACACCGGGCGCGTTTGGCTTTATTTTAAAGCACTTCAATCAGTCAAAGGAGGTGGGGGGGGGGGGGAAGGTATCAGTCAAGAAGATGTGAAAAAATCTAATTTTTGGGGCAAATAGTTTTTGTGGAATCGAATGATGAGTGTGTCAAAGCACTCGGAAACACCATGTGTCAGCACAGGCGAGCAGTGCAGTGACAAAATCGCGCACAGCGCGGAATGCGGGGAGCACGTATCTGTAGCAGCGAAAGGGTTAATGCGGCCGTGGTGGCTTTACTTCATAAACTGCACGCTCCCCCCTAAACGTAAGCTTGCGAACTCTACTATACTATGGCGCTGCTTCTCTTGGCGCGTGCGTCGTGTGCAACTGGCAACGCAGCAATCTCCCGCGTCTGGGCGGGCATGCGCGAGCCGCCAAGATAAAAGAATTCAACTATAGTGGCTTAGCAAATGCTACAGATGCAGCAAGCAGTATCCCTCTACAAAAGATGCACATCAAACTGTACCTCCATTCATAGTTCATTCCATGATAATATACAAATGTATCTGAAATACAAGAACATGAGAGAAACCTCAATTTAATATTATTCATTCTTTCCAACAAACTGCATGGAGAAAGTTAGTATTGTAAGCAACCCTGCACAAATATAATACACACAGATTTCCATTAAAAAAAATCATAGAATAATTTCATACATGTTCTCCGTAATTGTGCTGCCAAAGCTGTCCGTACTTTAGTCTATTTAAATCAACACACACCTCAGGCACTGTTTAGGAATCATTTAAATTCCACTACGGTTGCTTTCACCAAACACGTTTAGGTGACTTGCAGTATGGGACAGACAGCACTAAAGCATCTTCTCCCAACCCTACACTGCTATCCCCTGCAGACAACAGTAACCAGGTGTGTGCAAGTTTACGTGTGTGTCACACATTTAGACATGTAACTATCAGTGTAAGATAAAATATTTGAGAATGTTTCTTCTCTTTTGAATATTCAAGTGCCTGGAAGCTTGTGGAGTACTGGTATTTTGACACACATCATCAAAACTATCAGGACAACTCAGTTTTCCCCAAGTGTCAACATAGTACTGAGATTCACAATGCAGATGGTCGCTAGTTTCTGTACATGTATGAAACTAGTAGGATTACTTCAGCTTGACTTTTTGTTATTATGGAATTTGTTCTTGATGGAGCTGTATCATAAGGCTGTGAATAGAACTAGATGCTACTGAAACTGTTTCAATGAATGTTAAATCACTCCACAAGGTGCCAAGTACTTTGAGTACTGAACTGCAAAGCAGGACCACCCTGTTCCTGAGTATGCCAAGCAACACAATGTGCTCAAGTTCCACGACTGCTTCACAGTCCACGACAGCTGGATTCTTTGCACCAACACCAGCTTTTCTCTATTGTGCAGGTGGGACCTCACCTTTTCATATATTTTTAGTTCTTGTGACCACCAGGCCTCAACCTCTGCTACTTGTCCCCTCCCCCACTCACCTGCCTGCCTTTGTCCTCGTTCCTAATCCTACTGCAGCCTTGCACATGCCTTCTGTACCCCCACATTATACCCTGCACAGTCATTTTCCTCTCTCTCCTACCCCCCCCCCCCCCCCCCCCCCCCACATACACAAACACACTACTCTCTCGATGCTGCAGCTAGCAGCCCGTCATCCTTACACCCCATGCCTCTGCACACTCCTACAAGCAGCACTACAGCATCTTCACCCATGCCTACACTGTTATCCCTCCTCTTCCTCCCTGCTCCATGCCTCTTCTGGACCCTCACTACCCACCCCAGTGGTGCCAAAGCACCTGGAGGTGACAGTGGCCACACGTTTTTGTCTCTCATCTGATGAACGACTTTGCCCAGAAGCTGATATTTTCACAGTTTACTTTTAAATGTGTGTCTGCTGCTCAACACTTCTTTTATGCAGTGAATAGCAATCTATCCAACTCATATTATTGTTCAAAACAATGGAAACTTCAGATTGGAATATCAACAATGTAGGAAAACATAGTTTGCTACTTACTGTAAATGTAAGTTGCAAACAGGCACAATTAAGGCACTTACACATAAGCTTTGGCCACAGCCTTTGTCAGAAAAAGAAACACACATCATTCATTCACACAAGCAAGCACTCCTCTCACACACGACTGCCCACTCCGGCAGTTCACACCACAATGCAACTGTTACATGGAATCAAAGCAGCAATCTTGAGGAAGTAGAGAAGGACAAGAGATAGCAGTGTATGGGTGGGGGGACAGAGCAACATTGTGCAGGAACTAGACTGTCAGCAGTCCCAGTGTGAGGAGGTTGTGGACAGGGAGATAGGAAAAATTGAACACAAAAAGAGAAGCGGGGAAAGTTGGGAGGGTATGTTGGGAGAGGGTGGCACACAAAGAAGGTAGGAGACAAGAATGGGGAGAAGGTGACAGAACAGAGGGGTCGGAAACTGTTGGGTGGAGGATATGGGAACAGTATGTTACCATAGGTTGAGACAGGGATAATTGCAGGAGCGAAGGATAAATCTCATCTGCACAGTTCAAAAAAGCAGGTGGTGGATCCAGATGGGTCAGGTGGTGAAACCATAGAAATCAAGCCCGTTATATTCAGCTGCATGTTGTGACAAATTGTGGTCTACTTTGCTCTTGGTCACAGTTGGGCAGTGGCCATTCATCCTGGTGGACAGCTGGTTGGTAGTCAATCGAATATATAAAGCTGTGCAATGACTGCAGCCTGGTATATGACATGGCTGCATAAGCCTGTAAGAGGACTTGAGTAAGAACAGCTGAGTGGATGGATTGAGCAGGTCTTGCATCAGGGTCTTCGCCTGGGATATGATCCTTGTGGCAAGAGGTTGGGATTGGGAGTGGCATAGGGATGGACTAGGATGTTGTGGAGGTTGGGTGGACAACAGAACACCACTTTAGGAGAGGTGGAAAGTATCTCAGGTAGGATGTCCCTCATTTCAGGCTATGATGATAAGTAATCAAAGCCCTGGCGAAGGATGTGGTTCAGTTCCAGTCTGGGGTGTTACAAGATGAAGTGGGCATTCCTTTGAGGTTGGTTCTTGAAGATGGTGGGGAAATTGGGGGTGTGAGGGGAAATGGCATGGGAGATCTGTTTGCAGACTAGGTCTGGGGGCTAGTGCCTGTCCGCGAAGGCCTTGGTGAGACCCTCAGTGAGGGAGTTTTCGTCAATGCAGATAGCTGTACCCAGGCTGTATGGGAGGGACTTTGGTGTGAAAGGCTGACAGCTGTCAAAACGCAAGTATGTTGATGGTTGTTGGATTTAATGTGGACAGAGGTTTGGATGGTGTCATCAGAGAGGAGAAACTCAACATCTAGGTAGTGGCACACTGGGTTGATGAGGACAAGGTTAAGCGGAGAGCAAGTGTTGTGGTTGTGAAGAAATGAAGATCGAGTGTCTTTGCTCTTGATCCAGATGATAAAGATATCACCAATGAAGCTGAACCAGACTAGGGTATTTTGGGAGGCTGGAAGGTCTCCTCTGGATGGCCTATAAACATGTTGGCACAGGAGGTTGCCCATGGCTATGCCATGGATTTGTTTGTATACCTTCTCTGCAATGGAGAAGTAGTTGCGAGTTAGGATAAAGTCCGTAAGGTGTATGAGGAATGGGGTAGTGGGTTTGGTGTATGAAGGATGTTGGGAATGGTAGTGTACAATAGCGGTAAGACAATGGGAATGATGTATGTTGTTGTCCAGGAAGGTATCATCAACAGTGATGACTAGAGATCCAGGTGGTGAAAGGGTGGGGGTGGTGGAGTGTCAGTGGAGTAAATGACGTGAGAGGCTGGATTATTGGCAATAGGTTGGTGGTGTTGGTGTGTGAGGGCTAAAATTCTTTCAGTGTGGGCACAATAAAAAGCCACAATGGGGTGTCCATGATTGTAAGGTTGGACTTCTGAGGTGGCATCACACTGGAAGAGTTTACAGGTGGAGGAATCTTAACTGGCACAGGCCTTGCACCAGGCAGCCATTGTGATTCATAACAACTTTCCCAGAACCTCCCCCTTGAATCAATTTCTCTCCTCACCCCTATGACACCCCCATTCTATATGCTCCCCAAAATCCAGAAACCCAACAATCCTGGGTGCCCCATTGTGGCTGGTTATCATGCCCCCATTAAAATAATTCTAAACCTCATTGACCAACACTTTCAACCTATTGACCATAGTCTAGCCTCCCACATCAAAGATACCAACCACTTCCTTCACTGACTCTCCATCACACACATGCCTTTACCTCCTGGATCCCTATTCATCACTGTTGGCAACACCTCCCTGTACACCAACATTTGTCATGGCCATTGTCTTATCACTATTGAAACTACATTTCCCAACTTCCAGACTCATTCCTCATACACCTTACTAACTTTTCTCCACTTAAGGGACAGTATACAAACAAATCCATGTCACAGTCATGGGCTCCCTCCTCTGCCAACCTGTTCATCGGCTATCTAGAGGAGATCTTCCTAGCCTCCCAAAATTCCAAAACTCTAGTCTGGCTCAGGATCACTGATTATATCTTCATGATCTGGACTCATGGCAAGACTCCCTATTTTCATTTCTTCACAACCTGAATAGCTTCTCTCCCATCCACTCCATTTGGTCGTCCTAAACCCAATGTGCCACCTTCCTAGATGTTGACCACCTGCTCTCTGATGGCTCTATCCACATTATACCCACCAACAGAACCTGTATTTCGATAGCTGTCATCCCTTCCTCACCAAAAAATCCCTCCCATACAGCCTGGCCACCCAGGGACAGTGTATCTGCAGTGACAAGAACTCCTTTGCCCAGTATGCTGAGGGCCTCATCAAGGCCGTCACAGATAGGCACTATCCCCCAGACCTAGTGCGCAACAGGATCTCCTGCACCATTTCACCTCACACCCCCAATCCTCCCACCACACCCAAAAACCACCCACAAAGGAGTACCCCTTCATCACTCAGTACCACTCCACACTATAACAACTGAACCACATCCTTTCCTAGGGCTTTGATTACCTATCATCATGCCCTGAAATGAGGGGCTCTCTACCAGAGATCCTTCTTATATCTCCTAAATTGGTGTTCTGTGGACCACCCAACCTCCTAGTCCATCCCTACACCACTTCCAATACCAACCTCTTACCACGAGGATCATATCCTTGTAGAAGACCCAGGTGCAAGACCTTCTCAATCCATCCACTCAGCTCTTCTTGTTCCAATCCTGTTTCAGGCTTATCCTACCCCATCAGAGGCCAGGCCAACAGTGAAAGCAGCCATGTCATATAGCAGCTCTGCTGAAGTCATTGCACATCTTTTTATATTGGTATGACTACCAACCAGCTGTCCACCAAACTGTGGCCAACAGCAAAATAGACCACTATCTGTCACAACATGCAGCTGAACATAATTTGCTTGATTTATATGGTTTCATTCCCCAGCTGTCAGGATTCTCTTCTCCACAACATGCTTTTCTGAACTGTGCAGATGGGAGTTATCCTTAAAACACGTTCTCCGCTTCAATAATTATCATGGCCACAACCTATCGTAACATATTGCCCCTACATCCTCCAACCAGCAATTTCCAACCCCTTTGTCCTATCACTTTCTCTGCATTCTGTTTTGCACCCCACTTTGTGTGCTACACTCTACCAGTGCACCCACCCACGGTTCTCCGCTATGGTCCTTTTCTGCTCTGTTTTCCCCACCTCCTTGTCCAATGACCCCCCAATGCTGCACCTGCTGGCAGTCTAGTCCCTGCACACTCCTCCAGACAGCACTCCTCTTTCTCCCAACCCATACACTGCTATCCCTTCCCATTCACCACTCCCTCCAGACTGCTGCTTCCATTCCATGTGACAGTTGCATTCTGGTCTGAGCTGCCAGAGGTGGCGGTCATGTGTGCGTAGGGTGTGCTTGGCCTGTTTGACTGATTGGTGTGTGTTCTCTTTCTTTCTCTGATGAAGGCTGTGGCTGAAAGCTTATGTGTAAGTGTTTTTTAATTGTGCCTGTCTGGAACATAACAGGTCATGTTTACAGTTAAGTAGCAATATATCTTTCCTGCATTGTTCATATTGTTATTTCAACTGTGAAGAAAGATACTTAAATGATTACAAAGTTTTTTGTGACAGAATCCTTGAAAATTCTGTTTATGGCAAGGCTCCCACGTTTAAGCCTCACGATGGCATCCGACTGACTGAACATGTCATGATGATATCAAGGAAATGGCATTCACTGAATGGCACTCCTTACGTCCACAGATTTTGTTTGTGGTCTCTATCCAATGTTGCTTGCAGCACCATTCATCGTATCAGGCAGTAAACTGCAAAATGTCTTCCTCTTTGCTTTTCCTGCATCAAGTGCATACTTCCATGTATTGATTAGTGTGTAGCCAGTGTCTTTATTGAAGCAATATTCATGAAATCCAATTTCAGCTGTTTCCTGTAATGACAGGTCCCAACAGGTTGATGCATGACCAAGCATTCTCATTTGTCCTAAAAAAATCTTATTCTTATATAACAGTCTGTGTTCTGCAACTGTTGATTTATTACGTACCTGCATTTAAGGTGATGCTGATGCTCGATGCAGCAATCGGCGACAGTCTGTATAGACTAGCACACAAAACTTTTGTCACACTCGCAAGGAATGTTAAAAATTCCCAGAACTCTCAGGCCAAAATTATCTTTAACTGGTCACAAAATTTCTTTAATTTTTCAAGGTGGCCAGAAAACTGGTCTGATTCTTTGCCTGTTTTTACAACTCTCCCTATCTTGCTAGTAGTTGCACTGCAGAATGGAAGCCACACTGTGTGCTGGTTGTATTGGCTTGTTTGAATGGAGTTACATCTTTAGTTTCCTTGACAGCAATGCTCTAGTATCATGGACGGAATACCCATTACTTCTGAATATTGTTGTCAGATGTTTAATCTTGGAACCGAGGTGGTCCTTGTTCAAAATAGTCCTGGCTCTGTGTACTGAGGTGTTCAGCGTAGGTCTCTTCTGGTCTGTATGGTGAAAGCTACGTCTCTTGAGACAGAGACCTGTATACATCCATTTCTGTACACATCTAAGAAAAGTAATTTCCCATTCCCCTCCACGTCCACTGCAAATCTTAAGTTGAATGAACACTGCTAAAATGATCAACGAATTGCTGCATCGTCTCACTGCATCGTAAATATATATGAAGAAGCATGATGGTCGGAAGGTGGCACTGGAACCCATGGCTGCTCCATCAGTCATTTCACAATAATTTCCACCACACCAAAAGAAAGTGGTCACCAGAATGTATCTATCCATGATATTAGATCAACACTTTCAAGGAAACGAAAACATAATGCCGTTCAAACAAGCTAAGAGGACCAACACATTGTGTGGCTTCCATTCTGTGGTGCAAGATAGGTTAACTTCCCCCCCCCCCCCCCCCCCCCCCCTCTCCCCACCCCAAACCAAGGCATGGGCCTTACCATTGGTGGGGAGGCTTGCGTGCCTCAGGGATACAGATAGCCGTATGGAGGGGTATCTATTGAGACGCCAGATAAACGTGTGGTTCCTGAAGTGTAATTGCAGAGGCAACAGTCTGGATGCTTGACTGATCTGGCCTTGTAACATTAATTAAAACTGCCTTGCTATGCTGGTACTGTGAACGGCTGAAAGCAAGGGGAAACTACAGCCATAATTTTCCGTGAGGGCATGCAGCTTTACTGTATGGTTAAATGATGATGGCATCCTCTTGGGTAAAATATTCCAGAGGTAAAATAGTCTCCCATTTGGATCTCCGAGCAGAGACTACTCAGGAGGACATTGTTATCAGGAGAAAGAAAACTGGTGTTATATGGATCGAAGCGTGGAATGTCAGATCCCTTAAGTGTGTAGGTAGGTTAGAAAATTTAAAAAGGGAAAGGTTAAAGTTAGATATGGTGGGAAAAAGTGCAGTTTGGTGGCAGGAGGAACAAGACTTCTGGTCAGGTGAATTCATCATTATAAACACAAAAAAAATCAAATAGGGGTTGTGCAGGAGTGGGTTTAGTAATGAATAAAAAAATAAGG
This sequence comes from Schistocerca serialis cubense, assembly GCF_023864345.2. Taxonomy (NCBI): domain Eukaryota; kingdom Metazoa; phylum Arthropoda; class Insecta; order Orthoptera; family Acrididae; genus Schistocerca; species Schistocerca serialis. The sequence goes on from NC_064639.1 coordinate 885,223,457, forward strand.
AGTGTGGGTAAGCTATGACGAACAGCATAGTGAATGCATTATTATAGCGAAGATAGACACGAAGCCCACGCCTACCTCATTAGTACAAGTTTATATGCCAACTAGCTCCGCAGATGATGAAGAGATGTATGATGAGAGGAAAGAGATTATTCAAATAGTGAAGGAAGACGAAAATTTAATGGTCATGGGGGACTGGAATTTGATAGTAAGAAAAGGAAGAGAAGGAAAAGTAGTAGGTGAATATGAAATGGGAGTAAGGAATGAAAGAGGAAGCCGCCTGTTAGGGTTTTGCTCAGAGCATCACTTAATCATAGCTAACATTTAGTTTAAGAATCATAAAAGAAGGTTGTTTGAGTGGAAGAGGCCTGGAGGCACTGGAAGGTTTCAAATAGATTATATAATGGTAGGGCAGAGATTTAGGAACCAGGTTTTAAATTGTAAGGCATCTCCAGCGGCAGATGTGGAATGACCACAATCTATTGGTCATGAACCGTAGATTCATACCGAAGGAACTGCAAAAAAACTGGGTATTTAAGAAGATGGAACCTGGATAAACTGAAAGAACCAGGGGTTGTGGAGAGTTTCAATATTAGGAAACAATTGACAAGAATGGGGGAAAGAAATACAGTAGAAAAACAATGGGTAGCTTTGAGAGAGAAAATAGTGAAGGCAGCAGAGGATCAAGTAGGTAAAAAGACGAGGGCTAGTAGAAATCCTTGGGTAGCAGAAGAGATATTGAATTTAATTGATGAAAGGAGTAAACATAAAAATGCAGTAAATGAGGCAGGCAAAAAGGAAATAATCGACAGAAGTGCAAAATGGCTAAGCAGGGATGACCAGAGGACAAACATAGTGATGTAGAGGCATATATCACTAGGGGTAAGATAGATGCTGCCTACAGGAAAATTAAAGAGACCTTTGGACAAAAGAGAACCTCTTGTATGAATACGAAGAGCTCAGATGGAAAACCAGTTCTAAGCAAAAAAGGAAAGGCAGAAAGATGGGAGTATATAGAGGGTCTATACGAGGGAGATGTACTTGAGGGCAATATTATGGAAACTGAAGAGGATGTAGAAGTGAGAGATACGATACTGCGTAAAGTGTTTGATAGAGCACTGAAAGACCTAAGTCAAAACAGGCCCTGGGAGTAGACAACATTCCATTAGAACTACTGATAGCCTTGGGATAGCCAGCCATGACAAAAGTGTACCATCTTCTGAGCAACATGTATGAGACAGGTGAAATACCCTCACACTTCAAAAAGAATATAATAATTCCAATCCCAAAGAAAGCAGGTGTTGACAGGTGCGAAAATTACCGAAATATCAGTTTAATAAATCACGGCTGCGAAATATTAACACAAATTCTTTACAGACAAATGGAAAACCTGGTAGAAGCTGACCTCAGGGAAGATCAGTTTTGATTCTTTAGAAATGCTCGAACACATGTGGCAGTACTGACCCTACGACTTATCTTAGAAGATAGATTAAGGAAAGGCAAACCTACATTTCTAGCATTTGTAGACTTAGAGATAGCTTTTGACAATGTTGACTGGAATACTCTCTTTCAAATTCTGAAGGTGGCAGGGATCAAATACAGAGGGCAAAAGGCTATTTACAATTTGTACAGATACCAGACGGCATTTATAAGAGTCGAGGGGCATAAAAGGGAAGCAGTAGTTGGGAAGAGAGTGAGACAGGGTTGTAGTCTATCTCCAATGTTACTCAATCTATATATTAAGCAAGAAGTTTGTTGTTGTGGTCTTCAGTCCTGAGACTGGTTTGATGCAGCTCTCCATGCTACTCTATCCTGTGCAAGCTTCATCATCTCCCAGTACCTACTGCAACCTACATCCTTCTGAATCTGCTTAGTGTATTCATCTCTTGGTCTCCCTCTACGATTTTTACCCTCCACGCTGCCCTCCAATACTAAATTGGTGATCCCTTGATGCCTCAGAACATGTCCTACCAACCAATCCCTTCTTCTGGTCAAGTTGTGCCACAAATTTCTCTTCTCCCCAATCCTATTCAATACTTCCTCATTAGTTATGTGATCTACCCATCTAATCTTCAGCATTCTTCTGTAGCACCACATTTCGAAAGCTTCTATCCTCTTATTGTCTAATCTATTTATCATCCATGTTTCACTTCCATACATGGCTACACTCCATACAAATACTTTCAGAAAAGACTTCCTGACACTTAAATCTATACTCGATGTTAACAAATTTCTCTTCTTCAGAAGCAAGAAGTAAAGGAAACAAAAGAAAAATTTGGAGTAGGAATTAAAACCCATGGAGAAGAAATAAAAACTTTGAGGTTTGCCAATGACATTGTAATTCTGTCAGAGACAGCAAAGGGCCTGGAAGAGCAGTTGAATCGAATGGACAGTGCCTTGAAAGGAGGATATAAGATGAACAACAACAAAAGCAAAACGAGTATAATGGAATGTAGTTGGAATTAAGTCAGGTGATGCTGAGGGAATTAGATTAGGAAATGAGACACTTAAAGTAGTAGACGAGTTTTGCTATTTGGGGAGCAAAAATAACTGATGACGGCCGAAGTAGAGAGGATATAATATGAAGAAGAGAAATTTGTTAACATTGAGTATAGATTCAAGTGCCAGGAAGGCTTTTCTGAAAGTATTTGTATGGAGTGTAGCCATGTATGGAATTGGAACATGAACAATGAACAGTTTAGACAAGAAGAGAATAGAAGCTTTTGAAATAAAGTACAGAAGAATGCTCAAAATTAGATGGGTAGATCACATAACTAATGAGGAGGTACTGAACAGAACTGGGGAGAAGAGAAATTTGTGGCACAACTTGACTAGAAGAAGGGATTGGTTGGTAGGTCATGTTCTGAGGCATCAAGGGATCACCAATTTAGTATTGGAGGGAAGTGTGGAGGGTAAAAATCACAGAGGGAGAGAGATGAATACACTCAGCAGATTCAGAAGGATGTTGTTGCAACAGGTACTATGAGATGAAGAAGCTTCCACAGGATAGTGAGCTGTATCAAACTAGTCTCTGGACCGAAGACCACAACAATAGGTAGAGTTCTAAACAGGCAAGGAATCAGAACTGTCTTCGAGGCACATACAAGAATTGTAGAAATGTTGCGAACAGCTACAGATAATTTCGGCCTGAAAGTGCTGGGAATTTTTGACATTCCTTATGAGTGTGGCAAAGTTATGTGGGCCAGCCTATAAGGGATGTTGAAGATCGCTGCGTTGAACATAAGCATCACCTTAAATATTAGCATTTGGATGAATCAGCTGCTGCAGAACACAAGGTTTTGTTTGAACAAAGGAGAATACTTCCTCATGTGTCAACCTATTGGGGCTCTGTGACCATGGAAACAGTTGAAATTAGACTGTGAATATAACTTCAGTGGACACACCAGCTAAGCACTTGATAAAGAAAAAGACACAGAGAAAGATTTCTTGCAGTTTACTGCCTAATGTGAGGGATGGTGCTGGATAGAGATTGCAAACAAAAATCTTTTGACACAGATGGCACAACCTCAGTAAATGCTATTTCCTTGTTGTCATCATCATGCAGTCCATCCACTCGGATGCTGTCCTTTGGATATAAAAGTGGGGGCGTCACCAATTTACAACAGTCAGTCTTAATTCCAGCGGACAATGATGGATGCAATCACTGAAAGCTTGGAATTTTATTGATGCGGCACATAAACAGAAAACTTTTAATGCAAGACACTGAAATGTTTGATCTTATGGTGATGGCTACATACCTTAATGTATTAACCACAGCAATAGAGTACTACAGTACTGTGAAAGATGGTAGAAGATTAACAGATCGAACTGTGGACAAGCACAGTGAGCAAATAGAATGCAAGATAGCAAACAAATGCAACACAAAGGAGAGATCAGAGAATATACATGTAAAATAATAATATGAGGAAGACAGAGCATGTATGGTCAGAATCTCAATAAGAAATGACCATGTTACTGAAGGTACCATGCAAGAAAGAAAGGTGAATATATATATATATATAATGGAAGGAAACATTCCACGTGGGAAAAATTATATATAATTATATATAATTTTTCCCACGTGGAATGTTTCCTTCCATTATATTGATATCATTAATTTGAATCCAACAATTACGTTTGTTATTGTCACTGTTCCATTTCGAAATCTTTTCTGTCGTCTTATTTTCCTCTTTCTGTTTTTGCCAGTAGTTTCACTTTGTATTCACCTTCTCCTTTTTACCGTAATCTGCTATACTATTTTATCCCGCCTATATATATACTCAACAATACGTAACCCACTTCCAAACCATAACCAAAAAATTTTTTTGCCGCTTTCAGCACTACCGCCGCTATAATATCCACCGTTTCTAGTTCACAAACAGCTCCTTTCACCTTTTAAACAACCATTTCGGCCAGTTCTAATAACTTTCGCTTTATTTCCATTTCCGTTTTTCCCACATCACCGATCATTTTTAGCCGCTTCCCACAGGTTTTAACGCCATTATTTCTTCGTCAGACAATTGTTAGCCTCATTTTCATAATCTGCCACCACAATACCACTCCTTTTAATATACTACATTATATATATATATATATATATATATATATATATATATATATATATATATATATATATATATATATATAAAAAAACAAAGATGATGCGACTTACCAAACGAAAGCGCTGGCAGGTCGATAGACACACAAACATATACACAAAATTCAATCTTTCGCAACCAACGATTGCTTCATCAGGAAAGAGAGGGAAAGACGACAGGATGTAGGTTTTAAGGGAGAGGGTAAGGAGTCATTCCAATCCCGGGAGCGGAAAGACTTACCTTAGGGGGGAAAAAGGACAGGTATACACTCGTACACACACCCATATCCAACCGCACATAGACACAAGCAGAAAATGTCTGCTTCTGTCTGTGTATGTGCGGTTGGATATGGGTGTGTGTGCGAGTGTATACCTGTCCTTTTTTCCCCTAAGGTAAGTCTTTCCGCTCCCGGGATTGGAATGACTCCTCACCCTCTCCCTTAAAACCCACATCCTTCCCTCTTTCCTGATGAAGCAACCGTTGGTTGCGAAAGCTTGAATTTTGTGTGTATGTTTGTGTTTGTTTGTGTGTCTATCGACCTGCCAGCGCTTTCGTTTGGTAAGTCACATCATCTTTGTTTATATATTGTGACTAAATACTGAAAAAGGGAAAGGAATTAGGGTTGACCATCCCAGCAATGACTTTGTCATTACATGTGGAACACAAACTCTGAGTGGGGAAGCAAATGTGATGTGCCCTGTCCAAAGGAATCATCCTAGCATTTTATTTAAGCAAATTATGGAACACAAAAAACTTAAATCTCGAAGGCCAGATGAGAATTTGGACCATGGTTCTCCAGAATTCAAGTCCACTGACTTAACCCCTGCACCATCTAATTCTGTTAAATAGCCGAATTACTTCCCTTGCAACTACCATTATATTGGTCATCATTACTGGCTACAATTCAGGAATGAATTGCATACTATGATTTTAATTTTTCTGACAGGTTGAATGCAACAAAATTACAGTATTGTTTCTTTTCAAACTATGTAGTGCAATATTAACTGAAAATGACTCTTGAGAACTTGTGGAACACTTTTTGCCTGTCTTCCATGCATGATCTTCATTCTTGCTGCCAATACTAATCCACCCAAGATGAAGTTCAACACACTAAACGGTATTGCAAATATTTTCCATTCATTCTGCACAGTCTGACAAATTATAAAGCATCTTGTATCAATCAGAGAATCCTCTTGAAAAAACTATAAAATATGAGAGAATAGCTGGCCAATAGGGGTTACTTATCTTCAGGAGAAATGTCAGTACTGCCAACAGACACATGTCAAAGGACATACATTATTCTAGCTTTTTGAACACCCAGTTCCTCCCATCAGGGAGGATATACGGTGGGTCCCTCCCATTTTGGGACCCGAGTGATGTACTCTTCCATTCTACCTCTCCCCTCCCTAATGGAGAAACTTATTTCCAGAAGCTAGGAAATGTATGTATTTTTATAAAATATTATATGTAAAAATAAAGACGCTGTAACTTACCAAACGAGAAAGTGTTGGTATGTTGATAGAGACAATAAAAAACACACAAACACACACAAAATTTCAAGCTCTCGCAACCCAAGGTTGCTTCATCAGGAAAGAGGGAAGGATGTGGGTTTTAAGGGAGAGGGTAAGGAGTCATTCCAATTCTCGGAGTGGAAAGACTTACCTTATGGGGAAAAAAGAACTTGTATACACTCGCGCACGCATGCACACATATCCATCTGCACAAATACAGATACAGGCAGACATGTGTAAATGCAAAGAGGTTGGGTAGATATGTCAGTCGAGGCGGAAGTACAGAGACAAAGATGTTGTTGAATGACAGGTGAGGTACGAGCGGCCGCAACTTGAAATTAGCGGAGGTTGAGGCCTGGTGGGTAACAGGAAGAGAGAATATATTGAAGGGCAAGTTCCCATCTCTGGAGTTCTGATAGGTTGGTGTCAGTGGGAAGTATCCAGATAACCCAGACGGTATAACACTGCCAAGATGTGCTGGTTACGAAGGTTAGGTGGACGGCGGAAAGACACTCTTGGTGGAGTGGGGAGGATTTCATGAAGGATGAATCTCATTTCAGGGCAGGATTTGAGGAAGTCGTATCCTTGCTGGAGAGTCTCGTAACCTCTTGGTTCATCCCTATGAAATCCCTAAACCATCTTCCCTACCCTCTGGCTCCTACCCTTGTAACTGCCCTTGGTGTAAGACCTATCCCATGCACCCTCCCACCACCACCTACTCCAGTTCTGTAACCCGGAAGGTGTACACGATCAAAGGCAGAGCCACATGTAAAAGCACCCACGGTGATTCACCAATTGACATGCCTACACTGTGAAGTCTTCTATGTAGGAATGACCAGCAACAAACTGTCCATTCGCATGAACGGACACAGGCAGACAGTGTTTGTTGGTAACGAGGTAGCTAAACATGCCTTGGTGCACGGCCAGCACATCTTAGCACAGTGTTACACCGTCCGGGTTATCTGGATACTTCCCCCTGACACCAACGTATCAGAACTCTCCAGAGATGGGAACTTGCCCTTCCCGTTACCCACCAGGCCTCAACCTCCGCTAATTTCAAGTTGCCACCACTAGTACCTCACCAGTCATGCAACATCTTTGCCTCTGTATTTCCGCCTCAACTGATATCTCTGCCCAACTTCTTTGCATTTACACATGTCTGCCTGTATCTGTATATGTGCAGATGGATGTGTGTGCGTGCGCGTGCGTGCATGCGTGCGCGAGTGTATACATGTCCTTTTTCCCCCTAAGGTAAGTCTTTCCGCTCCCAGGATTGGAATGACTCCTCACCCTCTCCCTTAAAACCCACATCCTTTCGTCTTTCCCCCTCCTTCCCTCTTTCCTGATGAAGCAACCTTGGGTTGCGGAAGCTTGAAATTTGTGTGTGTGTTTGTGTGTTTTTTATTGTCTCTATCAACATGCCAACGCTTTCTCGTTTGGTAAGTTACAGCATCTTGATTTTTATACATATTTTTCCCACGAGGAATTTTTCCATCTAATATATTTATAAAATATTATTATTTTATGTGAATTTTCAGATTTCTAGGATGCAAGAAATAATCCATTTAGTTGCAGACAACTAGCCACAGCTGCATGCCCCAAACCAAACAGGTTATTTTATTACTTTTCTCAGCATTTAATAAAGTGGTTATTTCAAATAATACCTGTAGTACACAATATATCCAACAGATAATCAGATCCAAGGAAGCAACACATGAAAGAAAGTATTTTTATACAACTTTATTGAAGTTTTTCACAACTGTCAGTTATGTGAAGTTCCAAACAGTGGCACAATTTCAGAGGATGTTCACATTCACAAAAAATATATACACACACAGCTACACTGACACTATTGGACAATTACCATCACTTTCTACACTGCTCCACATTTAGATCACTGTGTGTGGGGATTTACTGACTCTGAAGATTTTTTTTCTGTGGAACAAACAGCATACCATTAGCATAAGATAATTCATTATCAAAACCTGTCTAAACAGTCATGATTGCAAGTATAATACGAAATCAATTCCAATGACAAAATATCACATTACATGTATGCAAGAATATGTAAAAGAAAACCTTTCCTGGACACAAGTATGGTGCAGAATCTCGAAACAGTACACACTAAAATAAATATATGTGGTTTTCAAAGCTAATATTACTTACTTTAAAGAGATTACAAGCATCAAGAATAGAGCAAGGAGTGCAGAAACAAGGAATGGAAAAATTGCTTATTCTAATGAGTAGGAAAAAAAAAACATTGCGCAATGAGGTACAAAGTTCTCATGTCTCAGATGATAAAACAAGGCTTAACAATAATATTTAGTGTTGCAATACAGAAAAGTTAAATATAAAATCAGGGGAAAAATATAAGACTAAGGGATGACAATGAAAAGAAATCAAAACAATGAGATGTGAATGGGATCACCTTAAGCCGACGGGGGGTTGCAGTCTGTAACAGACTGCAAGGATACAACTTTGTAGAATTTTGTACGGTTATTCACACCAAGCAGCATTTAGATTTGACAGCAATTACACTGTCCAGTCACATAACTGTGAGAACCTGTCAAAGCATGAGATATGCAGGAAGAGTGTCATTGAGGTTCTAAAAGTACCAACAGGGATGTGGAGCTATGCCAACTCCAGAGCTGTGGCCAGCTGCGCTGCTTTACTTATTTGAGGATAGATGGCACTAACAGCCCAATCGAGGTGGTTGCATTTATTCTTGATTGGGTTTTAATCCTGTGAGTTTGATGGACAGGAGAGTATGGTGAACTCATCCTGGAACTCTTCAACTGACACGTGTACACTGTTAGCTGTGTAACATATTGTTCTGCTGGTGGAGGAGTCTCAAGAAAAAACCAAACTGCATACAGAGGTGGACATGATCCCCGAGGATAGGCACCTACTTGTGTTGATCCACTGTGCCTACCTTAATGACAGGATCATCCAAGGGTTATGCCACAAAAGCACTTCCTGGACCACAAGGCTCCCTTCTCTGGCAAGGACCCTTACGAAGATTGTTGCTGGCCATCTGTTTGATAGAGCATAAAATGTGATTCATCTGAAAAGGCCACCTGTCACTACATGATGGACATCCAGTTGTGGTACTCGTGTGCAAATTAAAGCCTTCATTGCTGATGAACAGCAGCCAGCATGAGCATATGAAACAGGTGCCTGCTACAGAGGCTCATACACAGCGAAGTTTACTGAATGGTCATTGAGGAGACACTGTTGGTATCCCCTCGATCCACCTGGTTGGTCAGTTGCACAAAAGTGCATGTCTGTTCACCCGTACATGTCTCCATAGATGTATTCACCAGTTATTTATGCCCTGTGGTGCACTACAGTTGCTTCGGCACTCGTTTTGGATAGTGCCATTTTGTAATGCATGGTATACTTAAACCATAGAGGCACACAAACAGAATACACACTTAGGCACACAGTGGACTCGCATTCAGGACGACAATGGTTCAATCCCGTGTCCAGCCATCCTGATTTAGGTTTTCCGTTATTTCCCTAAATCGCTCCAGGCAAATGCTGGGAAGGTTCCTTTGAAAGGGCATGGCTGACTTCCTTCCCTGTCCTTCCCTAATCTGATGACCTCATGACCTAGCTGTTTGGTTTCTTCCCGAAACAACCCAACCCCCCTCCCACTTAGCCATTTCAGAAATGGTGTGTGCGCTGATATGGAACTTCCTGGCAGATTAAAACTGTGTGCCCGACTGAGGCTCGAACTCGGGACCTTTGCCTTTCGCGGGCAAGTGCTCTACCATCTGAGCTACCAAAGCACGACTCACGCCCGGCCCTCACGGCTTCACTTCTGCCAGTATCTCGTCTCCTACCTTCCAAACTTTACAGAAGCTCTCCTGCCAACCTTGCAGAACTAGCACTCCTGAAAGAAAGGAGTGCTAGTTCTGCAAGGTTGACAGGAGAGCTTCTGTAAAGTTTGGAAGGTAGGAGACGAGATACTGGCAGAAGTGAAGCCGTGAGGGCCGGGCGTGAGTCGTGCTTTGGTAGCTCAGATGGTGAAGCACTTGCCCGCGAAAGGCAAAGGTCCCGAGTTCGAGTCTCGGTCGGGCACACAGTTTTAATCTGCCAGGAAGTTTCAAAGACTGCACTGTTTTCCGCATCGCCCAACATGCTTTATATACCCTCCACTGCTATTGCTGCCACCTGCCATCTATGAGTGGTTATTGCATGTTGAACACAGGTGATGGTCACATTAATGCAACTGAGCTGTGTATAAAGAGAAGGTACATGTGACTGAACCATGAGTAAAGGGAAGTAATATGCATATGGTTTTTTACTCTAAAACAACCAAGATACACTCGTGGATTGAACAATAAAGTTGTTGGCATTCATGCTTTTGTTTGTTAAATGTAGCTTGGACAAACATGGAGGGAAACAGTATTCTTGAAAGGGAACATCCTCTGCACTGTAGAATCCTCTGTTTCTTACAGAATTCATTCCAGGACAAATGATATACCACATGAACACCTCATCTACATAATCATAGAGCCGCTGTCATGTTTAATAGTAGAAAGGGACCAGTCTGAAATTGAATTTGATGTGACTGAAATTTGGTCTGAATATAGTCTATTAATCATAGCTCAGTGATCATCCTAAAGCCAACAAAGTTAGATTTTGCAGTACAGAATTTCAGCAAAAATTTGGTTGCCTGTAACAGGTTTATCTCATGAAAACAGTGAGTGCATGTAATTGGTTGTAATTTCAATAAAATTCTGAGACAAATAAATAGAACTAGAATACATATTGATCTCTATTTAGCACTGGAAAATCCTGGGTGGAACAACACCACCATGAAAAGGAGAGTTTGCTACCCCCCATATAAAGAAGGTGTTGGATTGCAGACAGGCGCAATGAAGAAAGATTGCTAAACATTTAAGTTTTTGGACAAAATTTCACAACAGAAAACACACACACAATATTTGTCATACAGCTGAAATGTTTAGCAGTCTTTTTGTTGTGACTCTTTGCAACACAATGCCTTCTCTAAGTGATGAGTAGCAATTTATGCTTTTGAAAGTGTTGTTACTGATCTCTACTGCATCTCCTGTCAAAATAGTGCTACAAATAACCCAAATTCAGGTTTTATCAGGGATTAAGTACATTGTGAATGCAAATGAGATTGTATACTAACTGGAACCAAAAAAGATCCTGTTTTAGTTGTACAGTATAAAAACTGTCCATGAAATACATTATGAAATTTTATTAAAGTTCAAAACTTTCCAAGAGCACATTGGTGCATTTCCTCTGAACCATTTTGATAAACCAGCAATTTAACCAGAAGTACACCTCTGGGTACGGAGTAAATCGCATAAAATAGAACCTTGGCACTTTACACAGAGGAAGGACTGGAAATTTACTTATACTTTATAAAATCACACCATGAGGTACTTCACAACTGTTTAGCAATTTTACATATATTTTGGAATATCAGAAAAAGGATTAAAATAAATCTACAAAATGAAACCACACTGTCAGTTTATTACAAACATGTGACCTGTGGAATCAGCTCTGGGAGAAAATCTTTGCAATGGCCTACAATAGTGTACATGTTCTTTTGTTGATGGTGGAAAATGAACACGCAATTTCAGCATAATGTGGAGAAAATCATTACAAAAATGTAGCTATGTCTTTTTACAGTATGCGTTCTTCCAGATACATGTTCAAATATGAAATATATTTTAAATTTATGTGAAAAAATGTAATTTAAGGATATTTTCATAAAATTAGCAAAAATAACCAAAATACAATGTAAGCAACAACTAAAAATAATTATGCACTAACAAAATCAGTTGGTGACTGAAAGTAAAGTTTGCACAAAGGAAAAAAGTAATGACCTGTGTAATGAGAGTAGCAAGTGCTCCTGCAGAAAAGTGTGTTAAAACAGCCTGTAAACTTAATCATCTTATACCATTATATGTAGTACTTATTGCCTATGAGCATGGTTCAGAACAACTAATATCCTCTCAACAGACAGGCTACTGAACAGTGTATGCACACACAGCAATAAATATGGGCAGCAAGCTTCTGTTTGTCAATAGAGAAATCACTGAGACAGTATTGTTCCCCCTTCTTTTGCTCACAGTGTAGTAATTTCTGGGTACTGATCACTCTACACTACACTGTGTTAAAAAAACCTAACAATCTTGAAGAGGGAGACAGTGATTAAATTTTGTGTGTCCATGCAATGAAAAGTTATGAAATGCTTAGAATAAATTACCCTTTTGGTGGTTCTTGCTTTTTGAAGCTTTTTTCCTTCTCTTTACAGTCTTAAAATTTCAAATTCTGTCATTTACATAATTTCATTTAGATTTTTACAACACAAGATTCATTGTTCCATTTTAGATATTCTTGGTAGTGCTATTGCAATTTTTACCGTATTTATGTATTTTTTATGTTCTTTTAACTTTAATGTAAGTGCATGTAAACTTCAGATGGTTACACACTTCATAAACTGTCAACACTTTTATTTTCTAAAATTAATTTTATAACTTGTCTTTTAGACAAACCTGTCAATTCAGGGACAGTGTTATATACTGCATATAAATTGTCACTGTCTGCAGCACTGAATTTGCTAGTGATAACTGTGAACCGTTAAATGCCTATATTCTTTTCTTCAGTTTTCAAGAACCAGAATGTTACCTCTTATACACCCTGTTTCAAGTCATTACATGTACAAGGGAATAACAAACTTTTATCTAGCATACCACTTCAGGAAAACTGTATAGCCTTGTCACATCAAACAAGTCTAAAACCCCAATACATAACATCACTACTCTGTTCAGCAAGCGCAACTAAGTTATTGTATGGACTTGAAACCCCAGCATCATTGGATTTGCCGCCAGGGATTGGAGAGGACAAAGGGTTTAAATCAACTCGCTCTGTTTCTGTTGTTTTACTTTGTGTTTGTGTTAATACCTGAGTATCTTTCTGAGCTGTTACTGGTGGGGCATCTGAAGAATGCTTCAAGTCACCGGCCATGGGATTTGATGATTGTGTATTTTCTGGTTTAACTGAAAAAATTACATGAAGAAATTGAAATTAGTAACTACACAAAGTAATGCTGTAAAGTTTCAGTATGTTTCGTTTATAAAACATTAAACTGATTGACTGTGTAACATTATTATTTTCATCTTGTCCAAAGGAATATTGTCTTTTATGGAAAAAGCTAACTAAATAACGAAGTTAATAACGATGCTTAAAAGTTGTGGACAATGAAAGTGGCAATTTAGATTGCACATGTATTGTTACTCAATACATTTGGCTGGCAGCAGCACTGTTAGTCTGTTTAACAATCAGATAATATAGTTTTAGTCTTTTAATGTGCATACACCTATGAAGCAAAAAACAGAATGATTCCTTGACAGCAAAAGCATCACAGGTTGGCTGGCCACCAGAGCAATGGTGATTGGTAACATGAACTTCAACTACAAATAAAACAGTGTGTGTTAGTCACTTGTTTATTTTGCCACTACACATTGCAATGGTTCACATCACCATATTCAGGTGGAGGATTGTTTATTAACAGGGCTGGTGTTGAAGAGTACAGACATCTTTTCAAAGTCGCAGACCAAGGACAGTGTAAGTTCAACATCAACATCTACATCTACACAGATACTCCGCAAGCCACTGTACGGTTCATTGTAGAGGATACTCTGTACTACTACTACCAGTCATTTTCTTTCCTGTTCCACTCACAAACAGAGCAAGGGAAAAACGACTGTCTATATGCCTCCTTATGAGCCCTAATTTCTCGAATCTTATTTTCATGGTCCTTACGTGTGATGTAAGTTGGTCAGTAGAATCGTTTGGCAGTCCGCTTCAAATGACTGTTCTCTAAATTTTTTCACTAATGTTTCTTGAAAAGAAGATTGCCTTTCCTCCAGGGATTCTCATTTGAGTGCCCCAAGCATCTCCATAACACTTATGTGTTGTTTGAACCTACTGGTAACAAATCAAGCAGCCCGCCTCTGAATTGCTTCGATGCCTTCTTTCAATCCAACCTGGTACAGATCCCAATCACTCAAGCAGTTTTCAAGAATAGGTCGCACCAGCATCCTATATGCTGTCTCCTTTACAGATGTGCCACTCCATCCTAAAATTCCTCCAACAAACCGAAGATGACCATTCGCTTTCCCTACCACAGTTCTCACATGCTCGTTCCACCTCATATCGCACTGCAACTTTATGCCTGGATATTTAAATGACCTGAGTGTGTCAAGCAGGACACTACTAATACTGTATCCAGACATTACTGGTTTGATCTTCCTCTTCACCAGCATTAACTTACATTTTTCTAGCTGCCACTCATCACACCAACTGGAAATTTTTTCTAAGACATCTTGTATCTTCCTACAGTCACTCAACTCCAACTACTTACCGTACACACGGCATTATCAGCAAACAACTGCAAATTGCTGCCCACCCTATCAGCCAAATATAGAGAACAGCAGCAGTCCTGCCACACTTGCCTCAGACACTCCTGAAGATACCCTTGTCTCTGATAAACACTCACCATCAAGAAGAACATACTGGGTTCTATTACTGAAGAAGTCTTTGAGCCACTCGCATATCTGTGGACTTATTCCATATGCTCATACCTTCGTTAACAGCCTGCAATGGGGCACCGTGTCAAATTCTTTCCACGAATCTAGAAATAAGCAATCTGCTTGTTGCCCTTCATCCATAGTTCTCAGTACAACATGTGAGAAAAGGGCAAGATGAGTTTCACACGAGTGATGCTTTCTAAAACAACGCCGATTCGTGCACGTAAGCTTTTCAGTCTCAAGAAAGTTTATTATACAAGGGTTGGGACTTAAATAGTGGCAACTATTTATTCACAACCGATACAAAAGAGTTGAATGTTTCCATCTGTTACTGTCCTTCAAAGTAGTCACCAGCGTTGTGTAGAACCCATTGCCAGCGACGTGGAAGGCATAGTATACCAAAAGTAAAGCCTGTCCAGTGGACGGTGCAAATGGAGCGGTTAACTGTCTCTCGAATCTCTGGAACAGTTATGAAGTGAATGCCACGAAGTGGTTCCTTCATCTTTGGAATCAAATCAGAGTCACAAGGACTTAAAATTTTTTACTGTTCGTTTTTGGAGCATCACCTGCAACCAGCTTTGTAAAAGAAGCAGCGACACTTTCTGCACAACCCGTCCATCATTTTGCACAAAACTGCGTGGGCGCATACAGCGAAAGCTGTGGCAGCTCTGTTCAGCTTCAGAACTGTTCCAGAGATTCGACAGGCAGTACACCGTTCCATTCGCACCACCAACAGAACAGACTCTGCTAACGGTTTACTATGCCTTCCACATCGCTGGCAAAGGCTTCTACAGAACGCTGGTGACTACATTGAAGGGCTGTAACAAGTGCAAACATGTAACTCTTTTGTATCGGTTGTGAATAAATAGTTGCCATTATTTAAGTTCCAACCTTCATATTCAAACTGAAAATATGTTCAAGGGTTCTGCAGCAAACAGAAGTTATGGATACTGGTCTGTAATTCTGTGGGTCCAATCTGTACCCTTTCTTTGCATGCTGGAGTTATCTGCACTTTTCTCCATTCACTTGCGACTTTGTGCTGGATGAGAGATTCATAATAAATGCAAGCTAGGTAAAGGGCCAATGCCGTAGAGTACTCTTTGTAAAATCGAACTGGGATTCCATCCAGACCTGGTGATTTATTTGCTTTCAAATCTCTTGGTTGTTTCTCTACACCAGGTATGCTTATTACTAAGGTGACCATATGGGAGCCAGTCTGATGGTACATTTGTACGATTCTCCTGTGTGAACAATTTCTTGAATGTGAAATTTAAAACTTCAGCTTTTGTTTTACTATCTTCAACTGTCACCACGCTGCTCAACAAGGGACTGAACGGAAGCATTAGACCCGCTTAGTGATTTTACATATGATCAGAATTTTCTCGGGTTTTCAGCTACATCCTTTGCTAAGATGTGACAGTGGTAGTTGCTGTATGCTTTGCACATAGATCTCTTCACAGATGCACGAACCTCTACTAACCTTTGCTTGTTGTCATTTACGCATTCCCTTTTGAAACCAAGAGTACAACAACCTCTGCTTCCTCAGCATCTGCCGAATTTTGTTATTAAACCATGGTGGGTCTTTCCCATCCTTTATCTACTTACTAGGCATATAACTCTCCAGACCATGATTTACAATCTGCTTAAACTTTGCTTGCAATTCCTCTACATCCACTTTAGTGGAACTAAGTGATGCCAATTCACTGTCTAAGTGAGATCTTAATAACTGCTTGTCTGCTCTATCTAGCAGAAACAACTCTCCTATCTTTTTTGACTGATTTATTAACTTCTGTCATCACAGTTGCTATAAAGACATCATGATTGCATTTCTATACTGACATTGTCAATAAGGTCCAGCCTATTTGTAGCTACAAGGTCTTTTGTGTCTTTTCCTAATATATAAATTGTTGATTTCAAAAAGGCACTTTAGAGATTAAAAAACATGAATTTATGACAGTGAATTGTACTTACAGAGACGGCAAAGTTGTAAAAGGTCTGAAAACTGTTGCCTGATGTACGTCCTCTCCACTGCACATTGCATTTACACTGTCGTTTGTTGTTTCAAAGTTATACATGTTACAGATATGTTCATTTACAGCGGTTAAAGAGATACAAGATTAAATGATTTCTACAAAAATAAGTATTTTTTTTTTAAAAAAAAGGGGGGGGGGAGGGGAAACAAAGATCATGTCCAAGACATCCTCCAAACATTCAACAAAATGCACAAGAATATTAAATCACCTATGAACAGGAAATAAATGATACCATCAAATTCCTTGATTTAACCATCTGCAAACAAGACAACAAATATGTCTTCCAAATTTATAGGAAAACAACCACCACAGACAAACACACGTGCTTCCTCCTGCACAAACCAGCAGCTTACCACTCAATGATCCACAGAGTTACGAAAACCCAGAGTGATGGGAGCCTCCAGAATGAAATAAAAATCATAAATCAAATCAAATAGCTGTCGCTAATGGGTACAAACCCACACTAACAGAAAGTTTAGTTTAAGAATAAAATTAACAAAATAACCACTAAGAACCAAAAGAATACAGTAAAAGCCTGCACACCCTCCCTCGGTAACACCTCCCAAAAAATTGACAATATCCTCAAACGACACAGAATAAGAACTTTAAATGCCCGGCTCAGTGCATAGATCAAACAGGCCATGACTTCCGCACCAGATTCAAGGAACACATCAATGCCTTCAGATACAACACACCACATAAATCTGTAACAGCCTCAAATATAAAAGATACAGGACATCCATTTGACAATGTAGTAAACAACCTTGAAATACTGCAGACACTGAACGAAGGACACAGAATGTGTCTATATGATGAGCTAGAAATCTATGTACGCAGAAAAAACTTGGGGAACATCTACTCCATGATGACAGTGGAACAGGCTCAACCAATTTTTCCAAAAGCTTTGACAAAGTACTTAACACATTCTCATAATTTACAGTTTCAATGTACAGCAATTAATGCAATCACTCACATTCATCCCTCAATAAGTTCAACATACAATGTATATGTATGATCTGTTGTAATCCTACGGTGACAGTGTAAATGTAACGTGCAGTGGAGAGGACATACATCAGGAAAAGGTATGCAGACGTTTTACAACTCTACTGTCCCTGTAAGTATAATTCACAGTCAGAAATTAATGTTTTGGGTCATTCCACACCAAGTGGTCTAAAACTGAAAAAAGTTCCCACCATCATGGTCTCCAATTTTCGTCAAATTTTAACTGTAGCTTTAGTCAAGTGTTGAAGTAAGTTTCCCAAGATTTCAGGCCTCTAGCTGCAATAGCTGCTGATCTAGACCCCCTTGTCTGAAGTGTACTTAGTCCGTGTGCATGCAACATAAAAAAAATGTCATATTTGGAGTCTAATAAAATCGAAACTAATTCATAAGAATGGTTAGTAAGATGCGACCCTGTACAGTTTTTTTTGCTGATTCCAACGAAATTATGTATAACATTACTCATGCAAACCCCGGTCAAATAACTCGACTCAAAGTATACTTCAAAATTTGTCGTGACACAACGCGACAAATTTTGACCAATATTAAGACTGCAATGATTTCCTTGCAGTTGAAGATATGGACTTGAACTTTTGGCCAAGCTTCATGCTTGTGCTAGACATAATGCAGCCGGATTTGCAATGATCCAGGCCATATGGTCGCCCTGCAGTATCTCTTCAAATTAGGCAGTGTCAGCACAAACGGTAAAATTTACCAAAGTTTCAAGCCAATTACTAAAAAATAGTTGGCCTGAATCTGCTTGTGAATAGTATCACCTAAAAGAGAAACTCTTGCTCTACAAGACTGACATTTGTTTTTTTTGCAACGCGACCATTAAGTACTCATTAACTCACATCAAAGTTGTTATATTTTGTATGCGCGATGCACTAATTTTTCTTCATTTCTAGGAATTTGAATCTTAATAGTCGCTTAGAATTACTGATATAATTGGATATTTCATTCGTGTTTTATTCAGTGATTGGCCAGTGAGAGATGTCAGAAGTTAATGAAGAAGAAGAATCGTTGGCCCCCTGTTCAATTGGAAAAGATGCTGCTGCATCGAAGTGCCATGTTATCTTCTATGCTAAGAAGACTGGATTCAAAGCGTTTAGTGATTTCACAGAATGTGACCAGAAATTGCTTGTTTCGCGTTCAGAAGCCAAACTTGACGAAAATTCCATCATTTGCTTCCACCATGAAGCCCTCTTCCTACACGAATATCAAGCGATGCAAAAGAAATGTTGCAATCCATTCAAGAAGAGGAATCACAATGTAAAAGCTGGACTTAGACTGCTTGATAATGAAACAGCTGCCAAACTTTGCCTGTTAAAGAAAAAAGAAGTGATTGATATAAAACCTGGTCAGAAGCTTTGCCCTCGCTGCATGTCGGCACTGAACCAAAAGCTAGAAGATTCATCATCACTATCAACCCAATCTGAACAAGATTTCACAACGGATGAAACTGAACCAGCCATCAACAAAAGTTTATCATTTATTGGTGCTTCACCATTGAAAAGAAGACAACTAAGTAAAAGAGATAAGCAAAGCTATGCAAAAAGAAAGATCTTGGATGCACAAAGTTTAATTGGGAATCAAATTGCTGCTGCTGTAGGAATCAATTACGATGAACAGCCAAGTTCAAGTAAAAGTCGCCCATGCAATAATTGTGCAGATCTTGATAATCTTATAGAAGAGTTGAAAGAAAAATGTAAAGTGTCAAATCGTAGGACAAAAGTTCAAATATTGACCTTGGTTCCAAGAAGCTGGACAATTAAAGATACGACAACAGCATTTAATGTATCAGAAAGAATGGTAAAGCAAGCGAGAAAACTGAAGAATGAGCAAGGTGTTCTAGCTTTTCCAGCAAATCGGCAAGGAAGGAAGCTTTCAGATGAAGTTGTTCAGAAAGTACATGACTTTTTTCAAGATGACGAATTCAGCAGACTTTGTCCAGGGAAGAAAGACTGTGTGCCTGTGAGAATTTCAGGAACAAAGGTGTACAAGCAAAAGCGGTTGTTGCTTTGCAATTTGAAGGAAATGTACGTGTCTTATCAGAAGCAAAATGGACCAGAAATTGGCTTCTCAAAGTTTTGCGAGCTTAGACCAAAATGGTGTGTTACAGTTGGCTCTGCTGGAATGCACTCAGTTTGTGTCTGTACAATACACCAAAATGTCAAGCTTATGCTCACTGGTGCATCAATCAATGAAGACTACAAGGAAATTCTTAGCAAAGCTGTTTGCAGCTTGGAAAACAAGGATTGTATGCTTCATCGTTGTGAAAACTGCCCTGGTCCAGAAGGTGTAGAAGCAGTTATTGCAACATATTTTGAAGATAATGACCCTGAAGAACTGATTGAGTACAAACAATGGATTCATACCGACAGGGATACTTTAGAAACAAAGCAGCTTTCAACAGAAGAGTATGTTGAAGATATTGCAGCAAAAATTTGGAACCTGTCTTGTCATCACTACATTGCCAAGCATCAAAGCCAGCACCTGAAAGCTCTCAAAACTGATTTGAAAGAAGGCGAATTCATAATACTAATGGATTTTGCTGAAAACTATTCATTTATTGTTCAAGATGCAGTGCAAGGCTTTCACTGGGAAAACAGTCAAGCAACAGTTCATCCATTTGTAGTCTACTACTGTGAAAACGAAGAGGTGCAATGTGTGAATCTTTGTGTTATTAGTGACTGCCTTCGACACGATACGATTACTGTCCATGTTTACATTGGAAAAGTAATCAATTACCTGAAGATGCAATTTTCCAAAATAAGCCACATCCACTACTTCAGTGATGGTTCAGCTGCACAATATAAGAATTTCAAGAATTTTCTCAACTTATGCTATCACAAAGAAGATTTTGAAATAACAGCAGAATGGAATTTCTTTGGAACAAGCCATGGAAAGTCGCCTTGTGATGGCATTGGAGGCACAACAAAACGGTTGGCAGCAAGAGCAAGTTTGCAACGTCCATATGAAAACCAGATTCTAACACCCAAAGATCTTTTCAACTTCTGCAATGATAATATCAATGGAATCAAATTCTTTTTCATCAGCAAAGAGGAAGTTGAAGAAGAAAAAGCTTCTCAAGAAGAAAGATTCCTGCAAGGGCACACTCTAGCTGGCACAAGAGAAAACCACCATTTTTTGCCCATTGATATGACGACAATTAAGGTCAGTAGAGTTTCTAATGATGCGACATCTTTTTTGGCCAAAATTAGTGCTGCTGAAGTAGTAGTTCAAGTCATGGATCTTCAGCCTGGGCAGTATGTTGCTTGCATTTATGAAAAGAAATGGTGGATTGGAAACATCGTTGAAATCTCAGTCGAACAGAAAGATGCTTTCATAAGCTTTATGCATCCTCATGGTCCTGCAAGTTCATTTTATTGGCCCTTAAGACGTGATACTTGCTGGATTCCAGAACAACTTATCATTGGTGTTATTCCAGCTCCATCAGTGACATCATCTGGTCGGCAATACAGTTTTCCTGAAAGCATTCTCTTGCAAATCAACGATGCTTCCAGAATGATGAAGTAACTGAGGAAGACAGGCTTGGGAACCTGCATAAAGAAACCCACAATCAGGCTTGGGATCCTGTGGTAAAGACACCCTGTAATCAGGCTTGGGAACCTGCAGTAAAGATACCCACCCGTGGCTGTTACTGCATGGCTATCGGGCGTGGCCCCTATGGCGATGGGGATGCTGGTTTTATTGTGATAACCAGTAATGGCTCAGCCATCATGGACCAACGCAGGGCACTGCGCACACAAAATATAAGATACTTTGACCTGAGTAAATAAGCACTTAATGGAAGCGTTGCAAAAGAAAAATATATCCATCTCGTAGAGCAAGAGTTTCTCTTTCAGATGATACTATTCACAATTAAATCCAGGCTGACTATTTTGTAGTAATGGGCTTTGAACTTTGGTAAATAAAGCCATTTGCGCTGACACTGCCAAATTTGAAGAGATTTTGCAAGGCGACTATAAAGCCTGGGTAGTTGGAAATCCAGCTGTATTATGTCCAGCACAAAGATAAGACTTGGTAAAAAGTTCAAGTCCATATCTTTATCTGCAAGGAAATTATTGCAGTCTGAATATTGGTCAAAATTTGTCGCATTAAGTCACGACAGAATTAGGGGTACACTTTGAGTCGACTTGTTTGACCGGATTTTGCATCAGTAATCTTATAATTAATTTCGTTTGAATCAGCACAAAAAACTGTACAGGGTCTCATCTTACTAACCATTCTTATGAATTGGTTTCAATTTTATGAGACCCCAAAAATGGCATTTTGTCTGATGTCGCGCGCATGCGAACTTACTACCCTTCAGACAAGGGGGTGTAGATCAGCAAGTATTGCAGCTAGAGGCTTGAAATCTTGAGAAACTTAATTTAGCACTTGACTAGTGCTACAGATAAAATTTGAAGAAAATTGGAGACATGATGGTGGGAAGGTTTAGACCACTTGGCATGGAATGACCCTTTTTTAACCTCTACAGTGTCTTTTTTAAATCAACAATTTTTATCATTAGCAAAAGACACAAAATATCCTAGACAATCCTTGCTCTGTGACTTTGAAAAGATGTCTGTACTCTTCACCAACACCAGCCACCTAAATAAACAATTCTCCACATGACAATGACTGTGTGAACCATTGAGACACACAGTAGGGGGCAAAAAAGGTTGCAGCCCTCATAATGCCATCCGTTATGGATGAAATATTCACAAGCACTTCAAATATTACATTTTCTGAATCATTTCAAATTGAAAGCATCCTTATCGTGGTTAGAATATGGAGACCTTAAGTTAAATAATGGAGCCATATACTTTTTTACAAGCCTGGCTACTCAACACCACTGGTAATACAATGAATGGTTGTCTTTTCTCATACCATGTTAACTAGAAGATATTTTCTATGCATTCTCCTTTGATTCCTGAACTATGAGATTAACAGTAACTGCTTTACAAAATGAATGGTTATGTCAAATGATTATCAATAAAGGAATTTATAATTTTTCAAGGCTAATGGGAAGCACAGTGTTATGGTTAGTATACTTACTGAAAACTGATTCAGCAGTGTATAAGACCATTAACATGAAATGAAATTGTGTCATGCATGACAGTCTGATTTCCACAATGAGGCAGTAGAATATTCTGCGTAGTTGCTGAGAATACACACCATTTCTACATATCAATAAAGTTACAGCCGTTCATGAAATGGGAAAATCAACAGATTTTTTGGAACCCTTAGGGAAAAAAGGTCATCCAAGATGTTATGTTTACCTGACGATCAAGAGGTACAGTAAAACTGGGCCTGCTGAAGATCATCAGAGGCTTGGACATCCATCACTCATTCACAGAAATCCTGTCAAGAGGCAATCAGTGATGGCACGTGACCTGGAAATATTAAAAAGTTTGATGTCTCAGGGAGTCAAACATGATCTGAGGGCGAGAAGTTTTCACTGAAGAATTGGTCACTGTGTTAGTCCATTGCTGAGGAAACTGAAATGAAAATTCCTTCTTCATAAATACACAGAAATCATCTCAGATCACCAGTTTTTCCCCACAATTGTAGTGGCTTTCACAATTTAAATAATATTTTAATGAACTCAAATGACAAGTGTGAGATGCAGTGAAAGAAAAATTTGTTTTGAATGTCCCAATACCTTCTGAGGTCCTTCAGATGCAATATGGTCCAACAGCAAAAAATAATTTGTTGTCACAGCCATTTTTGTCAGTAATTGTGGTATATTTCACTCACATCTACTACAATGTAATGCTGGAGTCAAGTATGACACACTTTAAAAATAAATTATTCAACACTAGAAAGGAAGTATGCAATAGTGGCTAGCAAAAGGATGCAGGCCAAAAACTGATCAAGGCCATCTCAAGAGCATGGGACTTTTATCCCTTGTATTGTCCTCCCACCAACACATAGTTCATCTATTCTGGAGTAGTACTAAAGAACAAGTGTCGCAAGAGTAATATCCTGTAAGCTGTAACAAGAAACTCTACCACATTCACCACCCTCAAGAGATCAAGCAAATTTTTCCACATAAAATCCAACAAAAGTTTAACACTATGTAATTTTGTATGAGCATAAATCTGCAGTGGAAGATAAATAGTGTAATGAATAATGACAACCACTCATTGTGTGGCAGAAGTGTTGAGTGATGCATAGCCACATAAACACGAGGTTCTGTAGTGTAGTTCAGCATTTGAACATATATTGTTCTTAAGTGTTCTATGTCCCAATTGGGCTAGGTAAGGTAATACTGTCAATATCATGTAGAAATGGCTAGTAAATTCATAGCAGCTAATCCTGGATCAATATTAGTTCGTTTTTTCATTTCTGGCTAAAGTTCCCACAAGAACTGTACAGGGAGATTTTTATTATTATCATTGTTATTATTACAAGAACTGATTTATTGCTGAATCAATTATTACTGTAGTTAAAGATGCAACTCTCTAATGTATATGTGTTATCTAGTAGCTTTCTATGATCCACATTCTGATACATGAATGGTATTTAACTTCATAAATCATTAACTACAATCCCACAACAGATTAAACTAAAGACAAACCATACAGCATGATCGTCTTAATTTCCTTCAACAAGAGATACTTTGAACTTTTTTGGTATTTTAGTAAATGTTATTTAATCAAAAGATGACTTGAGTGTTGTATAAAATTCAATGCTAAAGCTTTCAAAGCTATACTTAGATGATATAATACTAAAGATACCATACCATCTTTCTAAATGCAGACTGCATTTCATTAACTATTTCAAGATTATTGATAACAGGATATCAAAACTTCAGAATACATCTTGCTAGTGGTACAACACACACATACAAATTGAAAAATATTAGAAAAATTTTAACAGGCTGGTTAGTTTTGGTGGGACTGTTTACGCTATTTTTCAAAAGAATAACATTACTTTACAAAACTTTAATATCTCAGATATACTATAAATTCCATTTTAGTAAATGTGGTATAGAGTGGTTTACAAATAAGATGAAATTGATTTTTAAAAAATGTAGCTGAGAGGCAACAATAATCCTCTCTACTGGAGTTTCAGAATTCAGAAACATCTTTCGTAACCTGTTTGGGTGTAACGCAATGCAATTAAAACGAAGCACCCAGAAAGCTAAGTAATGAGAAATCACTTTGGTCTTCGGGTCTTTTGTTGATCTTCAGGAGTCAGCTTTTAACATTTCTACAACCTTTCTGGTGACTGCATAGTTTTAAAGGAAGCCCAATGAATAGAATTTGAAAGCCAATATTTTCAGAGGTGTAGTTGAAAGAATCCCATGGAAAAATAATTCTCATTATTTTCTAAAAAGCTTTTAGAGTACCCTTTTGTTCTATTGGTACTTAAAAGGCATCAAATTTATCATCATACCATCTTACCTCCATAAATAAAATTATACGTAACGGCAACATATTTCTTTGCATAGGTTAGGGCTTCTTGCGACACTTCTGACGCTTGCCGAGGGTAGCACAAAGCAGACATTGCCAACGACCCAGCAGCACCATATGTCAGCCTCCGGAACCAACCACCTCGCAGGCCAAATATGACACCCGTAAGGCCTCCTAAACTGATGGCACCAATGCGTGGCAAATAGTTCCCCTCCTCCTTCAGAAATGCCAAAGTCGCTGTTAATAGAAATGCAAGTTTGAAAAAACTATTAATTTTCAAATCACAATATTTATCAAATTAATGGACAGGACATGTTTTCACATTTACATCTACATTTATACTCTGCAAACCACTGTGAAGTGCCTGGCTGCAACTTTCAATTTCAACATGATGATCAGCATTAAGTAAAATGATGTTTAAAAAGCACAAATGCACAATGAATTTTCACAATTAACACACTTAATAAATATAATACAGCAGAAATTTTACACGAAAATACAAATATATAAGTAATAAAATTACATGAGAGAGTTCCCAGCCAGCATTTATTTTAAGGAGACAAAATGTTCAGTATTACCAACAGGCACTTATAAAGGTACAAGACACTACCTCTTTCTCCCCTCGTGCATAATGACAGGTGGCCAGGTCTCTCTCTCTCTCTCTCTCTCTCTCTCTCTCTCTCTCTCTCTCTCTCTCTCTCAGGTCAAAGTGACCTGACTTTCCTTTTTAACCTTTGCTAACCTATCTCTCTGTCATCCCTTTGCAAGGAACTAATAATTGTGGAAGTCAGAATAGTGTCATGTATTTGTCCCTTTATGCCCATTGGCAGTACTAAATATATTACCTACTTAAGTACTGGCTACCGATTCTGTCTCATGAATTTATAGTTTTCTCAAGCGAATTTTCCTTTTGATATAAATAAAAAAGAATTCTGTCGTCAACTCAAATGCTGGACTGAACACCACAGTGCTTTACTAGGTCTGGTCGTATTGAAGGTGGCATGCCATTGTCTTTACCTTGTTATACATCACACCTCTGCTGGCTGGGACAGGAGTCTTTCCATTTAATTTCAAATAATGTTTACATCTTATTTATTTCACTTGATCAGGTGCTCAATTTAGCAGTTTTATACCTGCTACTGTCTCATTTTCTGTTTTCTTGAAATAAGTGAAAAAACAAAGAAGCAGATGCTTTTCTTCTTCTCTTGCTGGATGCCAAAGTGAGTGTTAAGTTACCTTGGTGTGGACTACATTAATTATCAATCTTATCAATTATTTTATATTTATGACATTGAAAACAATCACTTATGGGTGAAATTATTTAACTGGATGGATAAAAAAATCCACTCACCAAGCGGTGGAAGAACACACACATAAAAGACTGATGTGACTGGCAAGCTTTCGGAGCCAGTGGCTTCTCCTTCAGGCAGAATTGTTTAAGGGGAAGGGTGAAGGGTGAAGGGTGAAGGAAAAGGACTAGCACCCCTGACCCACAGTTCTGGGTGACTTTCACAAAATCTACCCCTTTTCCAAAACCTCTTCAAGTCCTTTTCCTTCACCCTTCTTCCTTCCCCTACAACCCTTCTGCCTGAAGGAGAAGCCATGACTCCGAAAGCTTGCCAATCACAACAGTCTTTTATATGTGTGTTCTGCTGCCGTTTGGTGAGTAGATTTTTTTTATCTATACAGTTAAAAAAATTTATATTTATGTTGTTATATGCACAGCAGAAAGCATTATCCAACAAGGCAAAGGAAAGATTTCTTCTGTCAGTCAAATTTAAGTTGGATATGATAATCTGACATTTGAACAGACATACCCGTCCAAGTTAACAGGGGCACCACCCACAGTGTAACATGAATTCAAGTCATGATGCAAGTCAGGCATTTTTCATATTGGTAAGTCATTGCTAGACCTGGAAGTGGTGATATGTATGCAACGCAAAATATACAATAAATTTAACTACAGTCCTACAATGGACATTTAACTTTCCCAATAAAGTAGCCTGCATTTAAAGCACATATCCTTCTGACATGCTATGAAGAGCTTTATGGTGGCCTTGCTTGTGCTTCCAGTGACAATATCACGATCGTAATCAGGTACAACAATAAAGCAAATAACTCTATAGCAGATATCCCAATTAGTGCAACAATGAACAAAGTCAAATATCCAGTGACAATCTACAGCATGGGGAACTTCAACAGATAATGTTGAAACAGGAGTTAAATCAGCCAAAACTAGCAGTAAAAATACAGAAACATGATTCCAGAAAATGAAGACACACAAGCCAAATTAAGAAGATGGGTTACTGTATGCTGTTTACAGAATCTTTAGCTCAGGCATCTCCAATTGTTTGGCAGCATTGCAGACATTTAAAAAAAATGTCAAACATAATCCAATAACAAAGACAAAAGATTAATAGAATGTGGAAAACGAATATTAAGGGTTAACATCATGTTGTCCATGATATCATTACAGATGGAATTCAATCTTGGTGGGGGTATGGAAGGAATAGGCAATCGGCTACAAAGAAAACCACTTTAGTATTTGACTCCAGCTTTCAGTAACTATGGAAAACCTAAATTGGACAGGAAGACAATTTTAGCCTCATTCTTCTAGGGGCAAATCCAATTCTTTCATCACTGTGCCTCTTCAGTCAGTAGCACAACAATGTTAAGGAACACAATAAGTAATACTACAGCCACAGAGTTGTTCTTGATGAATTTGTTGTATGTACTGTTCTTAGTGTGTTTGCCACATTAACACACTATGCTATCCTGACAAATACAGTGATGGTGATGGTTGCTGAAAGCTCTTATTTTCTTAGTGAATTAATGTGATAAGTACACCACAAACAGTTTCTGTAATAGGTTCTACTACAAAATACACGAATGGCAGAGGTACATTATGTGATCAAAAGTATCTGGACACCTGGCTGAAAATGACTTACAAGTTTGTGGCACCCTCCATCAATAATGCTGGAATTCAATATGGTGTTGGTCCACCCTTAGCCTTGATGACAGCTTCCACTCTCACAGGCATTCATTCAATCAGGTGCTGAAAGGTTTCTTGGAGAATGGCAGCCCATTCTTCACAGAGTGCTGCACTGAGGAGAGGTATCGATGTCGGTCAGTGAGGCCTGCCGCGAAGTCGTGTTCCAAAACATCCAAAAGGTGTTCTATAGGATTCACGTCAGGACTGTGTGCAGGCCAGTCCATTACAGGGATGTTATTGTCATGTAACCACTCTGCCACAGACCGTACATTATGAACAGGTGCTTGATTGTGTTAAAAGATGCAATTGCCATCCCTGAATTGTTCTTCAACACTGGGAAGCAAGAAGGTGCTTAAAACATCAATGTAGGCCTGTGTTGTGATAGTGTCACAACAACAACAAAGGGTGCACGCCCCCTCCATGAAAAAACACAACCACTCCATAACACCACTGCCTTTGAATTTTACTGTAGGCACTACACACGCTGGCAAATGATATTCACCGGTCATTTAACATACCCACACCCTGCCACTGGATCGCCACGTTGTGCACTGTGATTAGTCACTCCAGACAATGTTTTCCCACTGTTCAATCATCCAATGTTTATGCTTTTTACACCTAGCAAGGAATCATTTGGCATTTACCAGCATGATGTGTGGTTTACAATCAGCCGCTTGACCACAAAATCCAAGGTTACTCACCTCCCACCTGTCATAGTACTTGCAGTGGATGCTGATGCAGTTTGGAATTCCTGTGTGGTGGTCTGGATAGATGTCTGCCTATTACACATTATGACCCTCTTCAACTTTTGGCAGTCTCTGTGAATCAACAGACGAGGTCAGCCTGTGTGCTTTTGTGCTGTATGTGTCCCTTCATGTTTCCACTTCACTATCACATCAGAAACAGTGGACCTATGGATATATAGGAGTGTGGAAATCTCGCATACAGACGTATGACACAAGTTACACCCCATCACCTGACCACGTTCAAAGTCTGCGAGTTCCGCAGAGTGTCCCATTCTGCTCTCTCATGATGTCTAATGACCACTGAGGTCGCTGATATGGAGTACCTGGCAGCAGGTGGCAGCACAATCCACCTAATATGAAAAATGTTTGTTTTTGGGGGTGTCTGGATACTTTTGAGCACATAGTGTATGTTCAATCTACATAATTTCTTTCGTAGTTACTATAAGTTCACAAGTAATTTAAACTATGTAATGGAGCAGTTTCTCTTACTATCAGTGGATATGAATTCTTAAAGTAAAGACTTCTAAACTGATTGAAATAAAACTTTCTAAGTTGACAGGCCATATTTTATTTCTTCCTTTGGGCTTATTGACTGCATCACACAACATTGGTCTTTCTCAGGAATTCTTCAAATGGACAAAGACGGTTGAAAGAGACAGTGTAATTGTTGGTATTATTATGTGCTATTTGATGTGACACAATGTACGGCTTCTTCACTTGTGTTTTTGACCTGATGACAGTCTGCCAAAATGCATTATCTGTATGACAAAATAAAGTGTAATGCACACAGACAATTTTGTATAAGTGCATTATGGTAGCAGACGTCTACAAAGAGTTCCTGCTTTGCATTATCAAGATAATGTAATGAACCTATAGATAGAAGGTTCTCCTTCATTTGTTAGGTCACTCCAGGCCAACTTGTCTATCCTCCAGGCCAAAGACACGTCTGGAGACGCACCGGACAGTGGTGGGATGCCAACCTGGCTGTCACCTGCCATACGGACCGATAACAAGGAGACATGTTGTGAGGCTGCAATTTCATTTCACAACAGGACTCCTTTGGTTTGTTATCCACAGTACCCTTAAAGCATAGCGGTACATCATTGATATTCTACACCCCGTTTGGGTGCCCTTCATGACGAGCCATCCTGGGCTCATACATTTCAGCAAGATAATGCGTGCGTGCGTACACACACACACACACAATATGACAGTTCTTACTGCCTGTCTTTGTGATTGCCAAACCCTACCTTGGCCAGCAAAGTTGCTAGATCTCTCCCCAACTGAGGACGTCTGGAGCATTTTGGGCAGGGCCCTCCGACCAAGTCATGATTTTACCAGTCTAACACACCAATTGGATGGAATTTGGCAAATTATCCCTCAGGAGGACAACCAACAACTCTATCAATCCACACCAAGGAAAATGACTGCTTGCGTAAGGCCCAGATGTGAACCAACACATTACTTACTTGCTCAATTTTTGAAGCTCTTTCTCTGGAATAAATCATCAGATTTTCTGAAATTGTAATAATTTTTTTGCCTGTACATATACATCACATTTACCGATTTTCATCCCATTCAGACAATTCCTTCATGGCACGTCTTTTTGTCTTAGAGGTTAATTACTTACTTCCAGAATTTTCTAAGGTAAAGTGGGTTTCAAGAGTAAATCTTAAGCCAGTTTAAAGTCCTGTACCTCAAAAAACACATCTATACTTTTTCAGCTCTAACGGGCATTTGTTTCATGTGAGCTATCTGTGAATAGTATTTAAATGACAAAAAAGAGAATGTTGTGTCATTGTTGGCTCTGCTGCAATGGATTCAATCTGTGTGTTCACTATTGATCAAAATATAAAACTGGTATCATCTGCCTGCAAATTTTTAGTGGGTTTCTACATTTGCAGTATAAAATCAAAAGACTACTTGCTTCACCATTGTGACACAGGCAAATAAAAAGCAGGAGTAAAACAAACTTTCTTCAGTGCACAAAGGGTGAATATCCTGAGGATATCACTCAGTTTAAACAGTGCATTCAAACCGATCAAGCTACACTAATTGAACAGCAACTAGCAACTGAATATTTTGTTGAAAAATTGTCAGACAGAGCTGCAAATCTTTCAATCCACCATTTTGTGTTAAAGTACTACACTGAATACCTGGAGGTTGTAACAGAAAACCTGAAACTCAATGAAGTAGTGGCACTGATGCATCTTACAGAAAACTATTTTTTGCTGTTTAGAATGCTTTTCAGGGTTGTCACTGGAAGAACAGCCAGACAATATTTAATCCCACTGTGACATATTCTGTTGTATTGATCAGTACCAGTGCAAAAACCTAAACACATGGAACTATTGCAGTGCATGGCTCTGTTCAGAGCTTAGTCTTTTTCCTCCCAAACTGATTTTTTTTCCTTTATTCAGTGATGGCTCTGCTGTCCAGCACAAGAGCTTTAATAACATTTCAGATTTTTCATGGATCAAATTCTCACACCGTATGATCTGTACTCATTTTGTGATGATGGTTAAATAAACAGAGTTTGCATTTGCTGAAAAATCAGTTTGTATCTGCTTCCACAGTTGCTCAAACGATGGAAAAACCATCCTGCAGATTTGTATGGTATTCAGAAGAGTAAATTTTCAGGTGACACAAGTTTATTTTTAATGAAGCTGTATGATGCCAGTATTGAGCTAGCAAAAAGATTTTTCTGTTGCTTGCATTTACAATGACAAATGGTGGGTTGGAAATGTGTGTGATATCTTGTCTGAGTAGCAAGATGCACTGATAAATTTTATGCATCCTTCTGGACCATCACATTCTCTCCACTGCCATTAAGAAAAAATTCATGACCGTTTTCTGGGCAGAATCTTTAGGCTTCTCCTGCACAATACCACCTTGATGGTCCATCAGTAGAAGGACCTAGTTCCTCTTTGATAAGTCCCCAAAACATAGTTTTTTTTTAAAAAAAAAAAGCAGTACCCAGTGCCTGTTCACCGAATTTTTCTCCCTTAAGAAATATGGTGCCTCTGGGCTTAAGGGGTTCACCATGGATACATGATCTATCTGTCCATGCCTTTTTAAGTCTGTGGTTGCAAGACAGTTCAAAGATTCAGTCCAATCTGATAAGACTCAGATCCTCGCTGGGGTTATTAAACAGGCTGTACAGAGATACGAGAAGAAATTATTAAAAATGACAATAATTCTAATCAGACAGAGGGTGCGAAACTGGATGGTATCTGGATACCTGAAAACAAGAACCACTCTTCCATCATGGGTCAATCAAAATAGCTTATGGCAACAATTGATAACAGCCAAAAGCACTCCAGTTTTGTAAACATGTGATGTCCCGCATTTGTGCAGGAGCATGCAGAAACTAAATTCACCTCAGTCAGCAGTGAACCAGGGCATCTGTTAAACCTTCATACAAGGTTTCCTCAATAAATTCAGTTTACTATGGCAAAATAGCTTAGAATATTTAATAAGTACAGCAGTGTTCCATGTTGTGAAACTTTTTGGCAGATTAGAAGTGTGTGCCAGACAAGAAAAACATTCCCCTCTGCAACGTTTCTATTCACAGAACTACACAGGCACAAATAAATGACTGTGCACTTTCTTGTG
The DNA here is from genome assembly GCF_023864345.2 of Schistocerca serialis cubense. Lineage (NCBI taxonomy): Eukaryota > Metazoa > Arthropoda > Insecta > Orthoptera > Acrididae > Schistocerca > Schistocerca serialis. The sequence goes on from NC_064639.1 coordinate 885,255,951, forward strand.
TGATGTCTCCTTCATGAAATTTCCAGTATCTTCATACACCTAATACAAATTGTGGGAAAAAGATAAAATTCAAGTTTTCTTAAGGAGATAGCTATGTGTTTGTCCCTGCTGTAATGCATTCTTATAGAACACTGACTAGTAGTTTCTAATTTTATGTAACACATTATATTAGGTCTGTATCTCAGTTGCAGGCATTTACATTTTTTAATATCATCATCCAATGTTTAATGTTTGTTTGGCTTTACATGTCATGAAAAAAGTGGGGGATAGGTTTTTTTATCTATTGCCATTTTTAAGTCCCTCTTTTCATTCTTTACAATTCAGACATGATACTTCATGGCACACTCTGGTTATTGCAAATGACTGACATTTTGGGATTGTAGCAATTTTCATGACTGGCAATGAAGATGGCACTTTATTAACTTCATGTCTACATAATTAATCTTATGGGCCTGTCCACTGCTCACTAGATCTTTCATTGATATATTTTCGTACTAATATTCTATTTATTAAGCTACATACTTCAGACACACTACTTTGAACATGTTACTAAAAGTGATAGTTTCTGAAAAATTTTAATAAGTATGAGATCCCTAGATTATCAATACACCCCCCCCCCCCCCCCCCCTTGTATTTGGCAACTACTGAAAATCCAATGCTATCCTTTTAAGAGGCCTTTTTGAATGCTACTTTATCATCACATTATAATATTATACCTTACATATAACAAAACTCTGAGAAATATTATAATTATCATACCTGGCATGTGGGAAATCATGAAGGAAATACACACATTAATTTATGTCACCAAATGTGTTATCCAAAGAAAAATGGCCAGAAAAAAATCCATCTTACTTCCTTCTGCTTCACCAATGAACCAGATTTAAAAATAGATGATTTATGACTCCAAAGTATTATTCATTTTTGATGTCCTTAAGTTTCTTTAGTTTACTTTTACACTTCAACATTGATTTCAACTCTTGGTCTTGACCAGTGCAATCACATGAAGACTTCTTTATCACTGTAAACAACATTTTACAGTATTTGATAATCATCTATATCTATGTGCCAAAGGCGGTATGTTACTGCAGTAATACTTATATTTATTACTCTCAACTCACTCTCTAAATCTACATCTACATTTATAGTCCGCAAGCCACCCAACGGTGTGTGGCAGAGGGCACTTTATGTGCCACTGTCATTACCTCCCTTTCCTGTTCCAGTCACGTATGGTTTGACTGCCGAAAAGCCTCCATGCAGGCTCGAATCTTTCCAATTTTACATTTGTGATCTCCTCGGGAGGTATAAGCAGGGGGAAGCAGCATATTTGATACCTCATCCAAAAATGCACCCTCTTGAAACCTGGACAGCAAGCTACACTGTGATGCAGAGCGCCTCTCTTGCAGAGTCTGCCACTTGAGTTTGCTAAAAATCTCCATAACGCTATCACACTTACCAAATAACCCTGTGACGAAACGCGCCGCTCTTCTTTGGATCTTCTCTATCTCATCTGTCAACCCGACCTGGTACGGATCCCACACTGATGAGCAATACTCAAGTATAGGTCGAATGACTGTTTTGTAAGCCACCTCCTTTGTTGATGGACTACATTTTCTAACGACTCTCCCAATGAATCTCAACCTGGTACCTGCCTTACCAACAATTAATTTTATATGATCATTCCACTTCAAATTGTTCCGTACGCATTATCCCAGATATTTTACAGAAGTAACTGCTACCAGTGTTCGTGCCGCTATCATGTAATCATACAATAAAGGATCCTTCTTTCTGTGTATTCGCAATGCATTACATTTGTCTTTGTTAAGGGGGAGTTGCCACTCCCTGCACCAAGTGCCTATCAGCTGCAGATCTTCCTGCATTTCGCTGCAATTTTCTAATGCTGGAACTTCTCTGCATACTACAGCATCATCCGCGAAAAGCCACATGGAGCTTCCGACACTATCTACTAGGTCATTTATGTGTATTGTGAAAAGCAATGGTCTCATAACACTCCCCTGTGGCACGTCAGAGGTTACTTTAACATCCGTAGACGTCTCTCCATTGAGAACAACATGCTATGTTCTGTTTGCTAAAAACTCTTCAATCCAGCCACACAGCCGGTCTGGTATTCCGTATGCTCTTACTTTGTTTATCAGGCGACAGTGCGGAACTGTATCGAACACCTTCCGGAAGTCAAGGAAAATGGCATCTACCTGGGAGCCTGTATCTAATATTTTCTGGGTCTCATGAACAAATAAAGCGAGTTGTGTCTCACATGATCTCTGTTTCCAGAATCCATGTTGATTCCTACAGGGTAGATTCTGGGTTTCCAGAAATAACATGATACGCGAGCAAAGAACATGTTCTAAAATTCTACAACAGCTCGATGTCAGAGATATAGGCCTATAGTTTTTCGCATCTGCTCGATGACCCTTCTTGAAAACAAATTACCTGTGCTCTTTTCTAATCATTTGGAACCTTCCGTTCCTCTAAAGACTTGCGGTACACGGCTGTTAGAAGGGGGGCAAGTTCTTTCGCGTACTGTGTGTAGAATCGAATTGGTATCCTGTCAGGTCCAGTGGACTTTTCTCTGTTGAGTGATTTCAGTTGCTTTCCTATTCCTTGGACACTTATTTCGATGTCAGCCATTTTTTCGTTCGTGCAAGGGTTTAGAGAAGGAACTGCAGTGCGGTTTGCCTCTGTGAAACAGCTTTGGAAAAAGGTGTTTAGTATTTCAGCTTTACAGGTGTCATCTGTTTCAATGCCATTATCATCCCAGAGTGTCTGGATATGCTGTTTCGATCCACTTACTGGTTTAACCTACGACCAAAACTTCCTAGGATTTTCTGTCAAGTCGGTACATAGAATTTTACTTTCGAATTCACTGAACGCTTCATGCATAGCCCTCCTTATGCTAACTTTGACATCGTTTGGCTTCTGTTTGTCTGAGAGGTTTTTGCTGCATTTAAATTTGCAGTGAAGCTCTCTCTGCTTTCGCAGTAGTTTCCTAACTTTGTTGTTGAACCACAGTGGGTTTTTCCCGCCCCTGACAGTTTTACTCGGCACGTACCTGTCTAACACGCATTTTACGATTGCCTTGAACTTTTTCCATAAACACTCAACATCGTCAGTGTCGGAACAGACATTTTCGTTTTGATCTGTTAGGCAGTCTGAAATCTGCCTCCTATTACTCTTGCTAAACAGATAAACCTTCCTCCCTATTTTTATATTCCTGTTTACTTCCATATTCAGGGATGCTGCAACGGCCTTATGATCACTGACTCCCTGTTCTGTGCTTACAAAGTTGAAAAGTTTGGGTCTGTTTGTTATCAGTAGGTCCAAGGTGTTATCTCCACGAGTCGGTTCTCTATTTAATTGCTCGAGGTAATTTTCAGATAGTGCACTCAGTATAATGTCACTCGATGTTCTGTCCCTACCACCTGTCCTAAACATCTGAGTGTCCCAGTCTATATCTGGTAAATTGAAATCTCCACCTAAGACTAACATGCTGAGGAAATTTATATGAAATATATTCCAGATTTTCTCTCAGTTGTTCTTCCACTAATGCTGCTCAGTCGGGAGGTCGGTAAAAGGAGCCATTTAATAATCTAACTCGGTTGTTGAGTATAACCTCTACCAATAATAATGCACAGGAACTATCCACTTCTATTTCACTACAGGATAAACTACTACTAACAGCGACAAACACGCCACCACTGGTTGCATGCAATCTATCCTTGCTAAACACCGTCTGTGCCTTTGTAAACATTCCGGCAGAATATATCTCTGGCTTCAGCCAGTTTTCTGTACCTTTAACAATTTCAGCTTCGGTGCTTTCTATCAGCGCTTGAAGTTCCGGTACTTTACCAACGCAGCTTCCACAGTTTACAATTACAATACCGATTGCTGTTTGGTCACCGCATGTCCTGACTTTTCCCCGCATCCTTTGAGGCTGTTGCCCTTTCTGTACTTGCCCGAGGCTATCTAACCTAAAAAACCGCCCAGTCCACACCACACAACCCCTGCTACCCGTGTAGCTGCCTGTTGTGTGTAGTGGACTCTTGACCTATCCAGCAGAACCCGAAACCCCACCACCCTATGGCACAAGTCAAGGAATCTGCAGCCCACACGGTTGCAGAACCGTCTCAGCCTCTGATTCAGACCATCCACTCGGCTCTGTACCAAAGGTCTGCAGTCAGTCCTGTCGACGATGCTGCAGATGGTGAGCTCTGCTTTCATCCCGCTAGCGAGACTGGCAGTCTTCACCAAATCAGATAGCCGCCGGAAGCCAGAGAGGATTTCCTCCGATCCATAGCGACCCACATCACTGGTGCCGACATGAGCGACCACCTGCAGATGGGTGCACCCTGTACCCTTCATGACATCTGGAAGGACCCTTTCCACATCTGGAATGACTCCCCCCTGGTATGCACACAGAGTGCACATTGGTTTTCTTCCCCTCCCTTGCAGCCATATCCCTAGAGGGCCCCATTATGCGCCTGACATTGGAGCTCCCAACTACCAGTAAGCCCACCCTCTGCGACCGCCCGGATCTTGCAGACTGATGGGCAACCTCTGGAACAGGACAAGCAGCCATGTCTGGCCGAAGATCAGTATCAGCCGGAGACAGACAAACTGGAGAGGCCTTCCGTTCAGCCCTCTGGAATGTCTTTTGCCCCCTGCCACATCTTGAGACGACCTCCCACTCTACCACGGCTGAGGGGTCAGCCTCAATGTGGGCAGTATCCCTGACAGCCACAGCCATAGTCTGATTGGGGGATGCGTGGGACGAGCTGGCCAACCCCAACAAACCCCCGTCCGGACCCCCACAGTGATGCCCATTGGCAACAGCTTCAAACTGTGTGACTGAAGCCAACACTGCCTGAAGCTGGGAGCGAAGCGATGCCACCTCAGCCCGCATCCGAACACAGCAATCACACTCCCTATCTATGCTAAATACTGTTGTGCAAAGAACGTCTGAACTAATCTACAGAGAGCACAAACAATTCAACACAGAATTTAAATAGTTACAAAAATACAAGACTGCCTAGTAAATGCAGTAATGCTGCTACTTGCACACTGCTGACACACTGCTCGGCGGCAGAAGGCTAACTGTGCTGTCAGTAACGTAAAAAGACTATTTGAAAGAAATAAACAAATAACAGACGACTACGCGACTTTACACATCATTGTTGTTGTTGTGGTCTTCAGTCCTGAGACTGGTTTGATGCAGCTCTCCATGCTACTCTATCCTGTGCAAGCTGCTTCATCTCCCAGTACCTACTGCAATCTACATCCTTCTGAATCTGCTTAGTGTATTCATCTCTTGGTCTCCCTCTACGATTTTTACCCTCCACGCTGCCCTCCAATGCTAAATTTGTGATCCCTTGATGCCTCAAAACATGTCCTACCAACCGATCCCTTCTTCTAGTCAAGTTGTGCCACAAACTTCTCTTCTCCCCAATCCTATTCAATACCTCCTCATTAGTTACGTGATCTACCCACCTTATCTTCAGCATTCTTCTGTAGCACCACATTTCAAAAGCTTCTATTCTCTTCTTGTCCATACGAGTTATCGTCCATGTTTCACTTCCATACATGGCTACACTCCATACAAATACTTTCAGAAACCACTTCCTGACACTTAAATCTATACTCGATGTTAACAAATTTCTCTTCTTCAGAAACGATTTCCTTGCCATTGCCAGTCTACATTTTATATCCTCTCTACTTCGACCATCATCAGTTATTTTGCTCCCCAAATAGCAAAACTCCTTTACTACTTTAAGTGTCTCATTTCCTAATCTAATTCCCTCAGCATCACCTGACTTAATACAACTACATTCCATTATCCTTGTTTTGCTTTTGTTGATGTTCATCTGATACCCTCCTTTCAAGACACTGTCCATTCTGTTCAACTGCTCTTCCAAGTCCTTTGCTGTCTCTGACAGAATTACAATGTCATCGGCAAACCTCGAAGTTTTTATTTCTTCTCCATGGATTTCAATACCTACTCCAAACTTTTTTTTTGTTTCCTTTACTGCTTGCTCAATATACAGATTGAATAACATTGGGGTAGGCTACAACAATGTCTCACTCCCTTCCCAACCACTGCTTCCCTTTCATACCCCTCAACTCTTATAACTGCCATCTGGTTTCTGTACAAATTGTAAATAGCCTTTTGCTCCCTGTATTTTACCCCTGCTACCTTTAGAATGTGAAAGAGTATTCCAGTCAACATTGTCAAAAGCTTTCTCTAAGTCTACAAATGCTAGAAACGTAGGTTTGACTTTTCTTAATCTTTCTTCTAAGATAAGTCGTAAGGTTAGTATTGCCTCACGTGTTCCAACATTTCTACGGAATCCAAACTGATCTTCCCCGAGGTTCGCTTCTACCAGTTTTTCCATTCGTCTGTAAAGAATTCGCGTTAGTATTCTGACTTATTAAACTGATAGTTCGGTAATTTTCACATCTGTCAACACCTGCCTTCTTTGGGATTGGAATTATTATATTCTTCTTGAAGTCTGAGGGTATTTCACCTGTTTCATACATCTTGCTCACCAGATGGTAGAGTTTTGTCAGGACTGGCTCTCCCAAGGCCGTCAGTAGTTCTAATGGAACGTTGTCTACTCCCGGGGCCTTGTTTCGACTCAGGTCTTTCAGTGCTCTGTCAAACTCTTCACGCAGTATCGTATCTCCCATTTCATCTTCATCTACATCCTCTTCCATTTCCATAATATTGTCCTCAAGTACATCGCCCTTGTATAATCGCTCTATATACTCCTTCCATCTTTCTGCCTTCCCTTCTTTGCTTAGAACTGGGTTGCCATCTGAGCTCTTGATATTCATACAAATGGTTCTCTTCTCTCCAAAGGTCTCTTTAATTTTCCTGTAGGCAGTATCTATCTTACCCCTAATGAGACAAGCCTCTACATCCTTACATTTGTCCTCTAGCCATCCCTGCTTAGCCATTTTGCACTTCCTGTCAATCTCATTTTTGAGACTTTGTATTCCTTTTTGCCTGCTTCATTTACTGCATTTTTATATTTTCTCCTTTCATCAATTAAATTCAATATTTCTTCTGTTACCCAAGGATTTCTATTAGCCCTCGTCTCTTTACCTACTTGATCGTCTGCTGCTTTCACTACTTCATCCCTCAGAGCTACCCATTCTTCTTCTACTGTATTTCTTTCCCCCATTCCTGTCAATTGTTCCCTTATGCTCTCCCTGAAACTCTCTACAACCTCTCGTTCTTTCAGTTTATCCAGGTCCCATCTCCTTAAATTCCCACCTTTTTACAGTTTCTTCAGTTTCAATCTGCAGTTCATAACCAAGAGATTGTGGTCAGAATCCATATCTGCCCCTGGAAATGTCTTACAATTTAAAACCTGGTTCCTAAATCTCTGTCTTACCATTATATAATCTATCTGATACCTTTTAGTATCTCCAGGATTCTTCCAGGTATACAACCTTCTTTTATGATTCTTGAACCAAGTGTTAGCTATGATTAAGTTATGCTCTGTGCAAAATTCTACAAGGCGGCTTCCTCTTTCATTTCTTCCCCCCCAATCCATATTCACCTAATATGTTTCCTTCTCTCCCTTTTCCTACTGATGAATTCCAGTCACCCATGACAATTAAATTTTCATCTCCCTTCACTACCTGAATAATTTCTTTTATCTCATCATACATTTCATCAATTTCTTCATCATCTGCAGAGCTAGTTGGCATATAAACTTGTACTATTGTAGTCGGCATGGGCTGCGTTCACTATGCTGTTTGTAGTAGCTTACTCGCACTCCTATTTTTTTTATTCATTATTAAACCTACTCCTGCATTACCTCTATTTGATTTTGTATTTATAACCCTGTAATCACCTGACCAAAAGTCTTGTTCCTCCTGCCACCGAACTTCACTAATTCCCACTATATCTAACTTTAACCTATCCATTTCCCTTTTTAAATTTTCTAACCTACCTGCCCGATTAAGGGATCTGACATTCCACGCTCCGATCTGTAGAATGCCAGTTTTCTTTCTCCTGAGAACGACGTCCTCTTGAGTATTCCCCTCCCGGAGATCCGAATGGGGGACTATTTTACCCAAGAGGACGCCATCATCATTTAATCATACAGTAAAGCTGCATGTCCTCGGGAAAAGTTACGGCTGTAGCTTCCCCTTGCTTTCAGCCATTCGCAGTACCAGCACAGCAAGGCCGTTTTGGTTAATGTTACAAGGCCAGATCAGTCAATCATCCAGACTGTTGCCCCTGCAACTACTGAAAAGGCTGCTGCCCCTCTTCAGGAACCACATGTTTGTCTGGCCTCTCAACAGATACCCCTCCGTTGTGGTTGCACCTACGGTACGGCCATCTGTATCGCTGTGGCACGCAAGCCTCCCCACCAATGGCAAGGTCCATGGTTCATGGGGGGCTTTACACATCACAGATATTAAAATGCAAATCTGCCCCTGCTAAATACGAAACTACACAATGATTTGGCGGATTTACCTGAACAAGTGTGCTAAGAACAATCAAACAAATTTCCAACTTGACTACAACACTTGTATGAACGCTAAATAAGCCACTTGCTGCTACTTGCGCACTGCTGACACACACTCAGTTGGGGCACATAAAAAGGAAGTCGCTGAGAGTTTTCTCACCTTTAAATACAGTTAGCACTTGTTCCATGAATCAATGTTAACCTGGCCAAAATACAGATTGTCTGTTTCCTTGTGAGCACTTACGGAGTTACATCACAGGAAAATTTAACTGAGAAAATTGTTTAGTTATAAGGACGCAGAGTGGCTGGACAGTAGTAAGAGACATGTTAAATACCAGTGACAGAAACACTATAAAAACAGCAGAGAAAACTTTTCAAGCATTCAGAACTTTTGTGTTCTTTTGTCAGAGAGGAGAAGGTAGATTGGTTGGGGAAGGTTGCATCAGAGGAACAGGCCAACCAGATCCAAAGTTGAGAGAGATCCAACTCCCCTTCCTCCTTGCATGCACTATGTTGGTCCAACAACCTGCATGTCAGCTGTTTGCCCATCCCCTGCCAAAGTATGCCCGTCAGTGCCTCCCTGCCCGCTAGTGCACAATGTGAGCTGAAACGGGCTGATTTACAATGAAAGAAAATCCAGTTTTCACCATTCTATTAACTTTGTAAAGTCTTTTAATCAACTAATTCTTTGTGATCATCCCAAATATTGTTTACAGAAATTACACACGAGAGATTTATGAAGTTTAGAGTTACCAATGTTAAGAGACTCCACATATCAAAGTCTACAAGATTAATATAGGTGGAGGAGGGTGTGGGGGAAGGAGCGGGGGAGGGAGTGGATGTTGTAGAGAGAGGCAGGCGTGTGTTAGAAGGAGGAGGGGGGGTGGTAGAGGGAGGGGGGGGTGGTAGAGGGAGGGGGGGGGGTGGTAGAGGGAGGGGGGGTGGTAGAGGGAGGGGGGGTGGTAGAGGGAGGGGGGGTGGTAGAGGGAGGGGGGGTGGTAGAGGGAGGGGGGGAGGTAGAGGGAGGGGGGTGGTAGAGGGAGGGGGGGGGGTGGTAGAGGGAGGGGGGTGGTGGTAGAGGGAGGGGGGGTGGTGGTAGAGGGAGGGGGGGGTGGTGGTAGAGGGAGGGGGGTGGTAGAGGGAGGGGGGGTGGTAGATGGAGGGGGGGTGGTAGAGGGAGGGGGGGTGGTAGAGGGAGGGGGGTGGTAGAGGGAGGGGGGTGGTAGAGGGAGGGGGGGGTGGTAGAGGGAGGGGGGGGTGGTAGAAGGAGGGGGGGTGGTAGAGGGAGGGGGGGTAGTAGAGGGAGGGGGGTGGTAGAGGGAGGGGGGGTGGTAGAGGGAAGGGGGGGTGGTAGAGGGAAGGGGGTGTGGTAGAGGGAAGGGGGTGTGGTAGAGGGAAGGGGGGGTGGTAGAGGGAAGGGGGGGTGGTAGAGGGAAGGGGGTGGTAGAGGGAAGGGGGTGGTAGAGGGAAGGGGGTGGTAGAGGGAAGGGGGTGGTAGAGGGAAGGGAGTGGTAGAGGGAAGGGGGTGGTAGAGGGAAGGGAGTGGTAGAGGGAAGGGGGTGGTAGAGGGAAGGGAGTGGTAGAGGGAAGGGGGTGGTAGAGGGAAGGGGGTGGTAGAGGGAAGGGGGAATGGTACAGGAAGGGAGAAGGAGAGGATGAGGCGAGTGGTAGAGGGAGTGGGAGAGTGAGGGGTCATGGTAAGGGGAGGGGAAGTGGATGGGAAGTGTTGGGTAATGATGAGGAGGGGTGGGAGAAGGGAGGGGATGGGAGCGGGTGGGAATGGTGGAGGAGTGGAAGGAAGGGGAGGGGGAAGAAGAGGCTGGAAGAGGGATTGGAGATAGGGGGATGCTGGCTAGTAGTTTGGAGGGAGACTGCCAGTTTTTCAGCTAGGAATGCAGGAGATGGAGGTGACAGGTGTAACAGCTTGGCATAAAATGCACTGCTGTAGGAGCTGGTGGAGAGCTTCACATGCTGAAGGTGATGTGGGGATAATAAATGGGAGGGGGTGACAGGATGAAGTGGAAATTGTTGGGCAGAGGGGGCACCCCGTTTCCCACCTCCCTCTCACTCTACCCACCACACTTGACACCACCCCCACCACAACCAGACCATCTGCCAAAATGCAGCACTGACACTTAAAGTCTAGCTGGCACTATGTAGGGGCATAGGCAGTCGGGCGAGCAGGAACACGCATGCTGGTGTGTGTGTGTGTGTGTGTGTGTGTGTGTGTGTGTGTGTGGTGTTTTACTTTAGGTTGTAAAAGAATTACTCCAAAGTGAGAGTAAAGAAGGTTTTTCTATGCTTTGGTTACCAACAGTGTAGAATATTATGTCAAATTATATTTTTCTATTGGTAATATACAAATAATGTGATCAATATCCCCACAAAAAAAAAAATGTTTGTTCACTTACAAAATGAGCACAGTTTCTGGGCTTGTACGTACGAATTACGATTTAAACATTGTGACCACATTCTCAGAGTAAATATCATCATCTTGGAATTGTTTGTACTCAGTAAACATCTTTGGCTAGGAGCTTTATTGCAGTACATTGCTCTATTAACAACTTTGTGACATGGCAGATCATCAGCACACCTTTCAATGCTTACTGTGCACAGGTAACAGAACTACAACAAAAAAAAATTCTGACAGACTACTACTACACAGTCAGGATTCACTCAGAGGTGTGACGCTGATTAAATCTCAAACATTTACAAAAGATCTTGTTTGAGTAACTGTTGTTTCAGTTATTGAGGCAATAATATCCACTGAGACAATAATACCCAAATGTGAATTAGAGGAAATCAGAAAAAAATTTAATAACACCAATATCTCCCACTGGTGATTACATAATGATTAAGGTTAGCAGATTAGACAACCTGGATAATATTTGCCAATAGTATTCAAATGCGATTTATCAAAATGTCAAGATGATAATATACTGCTAACAAGCAAAGAACAAAGCCTATATAAAGTTTCTTAACAGATATACAGCAATTTGTTTCATCAAATGACTAATAATAAAACCCGAAAACAAGCACTGTGTACCGCAAGTGTAACAAAGCTGTCACCCTACAAGATGTAAATCTTTACAGTGTGACAGGAAACAATCTGTGTAGACCTTGCTTGATAATACAGAAGTCACATGAGTAAAATAACGATGAACTACAACTGATTGACTCCAGGAAAATGAAAACAAGGCTATTTTTTTGATTTTACTAATCTGTACACAAACAAACATACAAATTATCTATTGAAATGATCACACACTCAGACTGCTAAATGCTGGCAGGTAAGTAGTGAAAAGAACCATCTGGGAAACGAAAAAGCAATTAAGGATGATCTAAAAAAAAAACAAAAAAAAATTTGCAGACAGTTGAACATGAATATTAACAACATTTTAGCCATTGAAGCATCCACTGACCAACTGATGCAATGGGATCCGTCTATGTTCCAAATGCCGCTGGAAAACAAAGTAATGTGTCACAGTACAATAACATCAAAGTATGTGAACACAACACAATATGTAAGTATCAGTTTAGCTACAACAATCAAAAACTTACTGCACTATTCAACGTCATCTGAAAGGAAATATAAAATAATTCTTGGGGGAAGCACTAACTCCAGCTCATTCAAACATTGGCAAAATGTAGCTTATATGAAAGACAAGTGGCCCATTATTCAAAGTTATTCAAGTCTAAAGGAACTCTACCAAATCTGACAAAGAAGTTCTGAATATTTTGAATATACACAATCAGATTCAAAACAGGTTAATTCAATTAACATAGAATTGTCTTTGCAAGCACTCTTTTCTTCCAACCAAAGTGCATGCATTTCGCAACACAATGCTCTGCTTACAGAACCTTGAAAGCTTCATAGGAAATTAAAATCATGATGTGTATGTTCACTCTACTGTCCGATTACACTATTCACTATGAGAAACCATCCAGAACAACCTCATGAGAAATAAATGTGTAAAACAGTAAGAAAAGCAGAAGCCTAGCTCAGAAACATTAAAAAAATCTTGAAGGAAAGAGGGGGGGAGTGAGTGAGTGAGAGAGAGAGAGAGAGAGAGAGAGAGAGAGAGAGAGAGAGAGAGAGAGAGAGAGAGAGAAAGGGGGGGGGGGAACGGAGAGGGGGGGACGGAGAGGGGGGGGGACGGAGAGGGGGGGGCGGAGACATTCAGCACATTTTGAATATACAGAAACAGATTCAAGACATGTTAATTCAATTAACATAAAATTGTCTTGCAAGCACTCATTTATCTTCAAACCAAAGTGCATGCATTCCACAACACAATGCTCTGTTTATAGAACCTTGAAAGCTTCCTAAGAAATTAAAATCATGTGTACATTCACTTTACTGTCCGATTACATTATTTACTATGAGAAATCATCCAGAACAACCTCAAGTGGAATGACTGCATAAAACAGTAAGAAAAGCAGATGCCTAGCTCCGATTCATTCAAAAAATCTTGAAGGGAAAAAGGGGGATGGGGAGGGGGGAGCAAGAGTGAGTTGATGCCCATCACAAAGAAGTACACTGTTGAAATTATGAGAGGGTACGTTCCAAGAAGAGTCAGGCAACATCTTACTTCCTCTCAAATGTATCTCACAGAACGATAACAATGAGGGAATTAAAACAATTAGAGCTCATATGGAGATTTATAGGGAGTGCAAATGACGATGGTACTACAAGTATGCTCTGTCAAATATCATATGGTGGCTTGCAGTGTACATACATTATAGTAAAAATAATCATAGTTTCTGAAGAACAAGCGAAGCACAAAATCAGAGCCAAGGATAATTAGTGGCTCACACATTTATTTTGCACATGGTTGTTTCAATCAAGCCATCTTAATAGCTTTCAGCAAACACAATTAGGAAAACCCTAAGAACTTACTCATAAACACACACTTGGCTCGTATTACCTCGATTTTGTCAACTCTTAGCCTTAATTTTGCTACCCACTTTTGTCTAGACAACCATCCACATTACTGATTGGAAGTATAGTGTAATAACATTCCTCAAAATACACCAACTCAAATAGTGCTCCCATTCACACGTATATCCATCCAACTACTACCGGTAAATTAAGCACTTGTTGTTGAACACAGAACCATTCGTTGATGGACAGTAATAACTATAAGCATTTTTAAGAGTCCACCGGATGACAAATTGGACACTTGGCATGTTAAAGCCAAATGTGTCCTGACAAATGGCAACAAATATGATAAGAGGTGGATGAGCATTTGGGGGGAGGGAGGTGGGGTGGGGTGACGGGTAGCTGTTTGGGGATATAAACCATATACAGTCTACACTGCAATGGAATAGAGGATGGAGGGAGTACACATCTAACTCATTACGCATGGCCAACATGACTGAGTGACAAAAATGAATACTGTCTTCCAAAATACAAAACTTCATCTTGTGAAGAAAGTAGTGGATTTCCTACACTGTCATCTGTATATAGCAACCTACCTGCTTACCAGAGTCAAGTTTTGTTCTCCCTCCCTTTACATTTTTTACCCCCACCCCCCACATACTACCCTTCACAACCAAATTGACTATTCCTTGATGTCCTTTGAAGGATGGCCATTTAAATGAATGTGTGGTAATTGCTGTGGAACAATTGTGCCCATCTCAAGTAGAGCATTTTTGGATGATGCCATTATCTAACATGATGATTATGCATTGGATGCAGGTAAAGGTAGACAATATCTAGAGCCAGCTTGCAAATATTTATAAAATTTTTGCAGCACATTCTCTAGCTCTGGACAAAAGTGTTGGCATCATGGGCACAGCAAGGTGCAAGAGGAGATCCTTGATGTGATAGCTACAAAGAACATAAAAACTGAAAGTGACATTTTAAGCTGTATTGAAGAAAGTGTGGAAAATACAAGACTGTCGCGGACTTCTGTAGTTTGTTTCTACAGACAGTGTGCCAGCAATGACAGAAAAGAAATAAGGGTTCATTCCAATGCTGAATCAGAAAATGCAAAAGCTCTCTGTACTGAATGAAATCAGGGTTGCTCACTGCATGATTCACCAACAGATCTTACATGCAAAGAGAGTTAATCCAAAAAATACGATGAATGGGGGTGTTCGTACAACCATTATTTAAGGAAGCATAGTCTACAACATAGGCAATTTAAAAACTTTCTTGAGGATCTTGAGAGCCAATGTGGTAGCCTACCTTACTACAATGGAGTTTGCTGGCTTAGTCGTGGCGAATTATTAAATCAATTTTTTTGTCTATTACATGAGATAAATATGTTCATAGAAATAAATAACGCGTGTTCATGGATTGAAAGAGCCCTTATAGTAAAGTGATCTTGCCATCTTAGCAGATTTAATTAGTCATCTGAATGCTCTCAACATTTCACTGCAGGATAAGGATCTGCTGATTACTCATTTCATTGACCGAATACAAGCTTTTAAAATGAAATTGACATGCTGGGTGAGCCAGCCAGAAAAAGGAAATCTAGCTCATTTTCCTAAATTATCGTCTGTGCAAGATGCGGTTGTTCACAGAGTCATTCAATGTTAACCACATATTTTAGTTTCCCTTAACAAAGAGAGTGAGCAACGTTTACAAGATCCAGTGGCACTAAAAGTGATTTTGATCTGTTCTCCTCGCCACATTCAGCGAGTGTTGAAGAGACTCATCCTGAACTACAACTAGAAATTATTGACCTGCAGTGTAACAGAATACAAAGACAAATTTCAGAACAAGAAAAAAATTTTGGAATTCTACAGAAACTTCCCTCCAGATAGATTTCCTTATTTCCACAGACTGGTGGCTACAATAATATCAGTGTTGAGTTTCAAGAATGTTTGTGAACAATTGTCCTCTGCAATGAAAAGTAATAAGACACACCTGAAAAACTTGCTGTCTGGCCATAATCTAAACTGCACACTGCATATTCAATGCACAAGAACAATTATTCTGAACATAGAAGCAATTGTTAAGGGAGAAAAGTGCAAGACAACCAAGTATCCTACCCTTAATGACTTCATCTTTGTATAACAGCTCACAAAGTACATTACAAAAAAAAAAAAATGAAGTATGCATTAATAAAATTATGTAGCATGTGTATATTTTTGTTTATTGTTTCATTTGTAGTAATAATAATTCACACAGTGCCGTTGGCCATGGATTTTAACTGACTGACGAACATGAGGCGGCAGCTGTTCTGTCCCCCCATTTGGCCTGGCCTTCTCTGCTCTGTGCTCCCCAAGCTCCATGCTCACACCCTGCTGCTCACAACGTGCTCCATGAACACATTTGTTGTGAAGCCAAGCTTTACAGCTAGACTTTGCTGCTGTCAAAAAAATTTGTTCAAGTTCACTGCAACCATTTCAGGTTTCTTTACAATACTGTCATCTTGTTTAATTTCTGTGTGTATCACAAGTTGCCCATTTTTCTGTCAATTCCCCTTTTTGTCACATTCTTAGGTTTATTTATTTTCTTCTTTAGGGTGCTTCATGAAGTTTTCTGCCATTTCTTTGAGGTATTGCCAGTTCTGAGACAACTATATATAATCCTCTTTGCTCTGCAAGATTTTTTTATCCCCATAGTGAGCCACATTTTCTTGTTAGCACCTACATAACTGTTTCTAATGACTGTTTTGGGGAAAGGTAGCATCAAAGACAGATAAATCCATTTAAAATTGATTACACTTTTCATTTACACCTGTTTCGCTGAAAACTTGACTCCAGTGTATCTCTTGCACACTGTAGTTGAAATTTTTAATGGTTTTTATCATTTATTGTCCTAAAATGATTTTCAAGAACGCACAGAACTGTTGCACAGATATGTCGGTGAGCGTAAACAATTGACCACCATGGTCAAAAGCCCATTGACAATTTGATGTACACTGACACTGTTGATTTTTTACTCATCTATAAATATATTGCCCATCAGACTGTCATTTATCAGTATCCGTGGTCAGAAAATGTACTACTGTCATAAAGGTACAAAAACTCATTGGAATGAGTGACTATTCCATCAGTTCTTTGTAGAATACTTTATACATTATGAACAAAAACACACACAACACTGGTGCAATATTCTACAATATTTATTTTTTGTTTTGAAAACCAGTTTTCAGCTGTTACACCACCATCAGGCACAAAGATAAGGATGTTGTGGTGCAATGAAATTTTGTTGGATCAAAGATTTTGAACTACAGCTCTACAGAGTATTTCCATTTCCTGAGATGAACAATTTGAAAATTAGATTTAGGAGTAAAACAAGAGGAATTATTTCAGTGTTAGTGTGATATAAGATTATTTAACTAACATGAATTACATGACACATTAACTAATGGACTATATACAGATTACAATGGTTGTCCATAGAAGAAAATAAACTGAACACTGAACTTTGGTAACATGTTCCACAGGCATGGCTGAACAAAATAATTTTGTCTTTAACAGGTCCTACATTACAAACAGATAAGATATACTAGTGTGATTAAGCAGGTAAGCAAAGCAGGGGAGGCTGTCATCCCAATGAGTAAAGACAACTTCCAAATGGAATTAATTGCAAATCAAACAAATAGCATCAAACAATGGCTACCCTTCTAACTTGGTGGACTCCAAAATGCACGAAAGACAGAAACAACAGATGACCACTCTTCTTTGTTATTTTTTTGACCCGTCACCTCAAGAACACAATAAATGTTGCACAATTCCATATGAGGAAAATTCTCACTGGATATAGCCAGAAAGCTTAAATCCAGAAGAATAGAAACATCACTTCATGTGTGCAACATTGTTGGACACTTTTGCCCAACAGTAAAGACAGCACTCCGGCTTTGGAAAAGAGTGGAATTACTTTTAACTGTGGCAAATTCCATATAGGTCAGTCTGGCAGGGAAATACACACCTGCTTGAAGGAACACCACAGAAGATGGAAACTTAGAAAAGGAGATTCTACTTTTGCAGACCAACTGCTTAAAGAAGGCCATGATTACAAGGTGAAACGAAGTATTACATCACATCCATAAAGGAAGGATGGTTGACTATCTTGAAATAATGGAAATTAAGAAACATATGTCAGCCCAAGTTTAGTACTGAATGACTAGACACAGTTCCCTAACTTGCCACTTATAACTGCAGATACTGCTCATAATCCCATCCAGGCCATGTTGTAAATTACCCATCTTACTCACATGCCCTATTCCC
Source organism: Schistocerca serialis cubense (assembly GCF_023864345.2). NCBI lineage: Eukaryota > Metazoa > Arthropoda > Insecta > Orthoptera > Acrididae > Schistocerca > Schistocerca serialis. The sequence continues at coordinate 885,273,638 of NC_064639.1, forward strand.
TTCTCAACTAGTGTTTCGCTTTCCTGTTCTACAGTCTGGTTTCTGTACAAGTTTTATGTAGCCTCTTGCTTCCTATATTTTATCCCTGTAGCCTTCTAAAATTCAGAGTATGTATTCCAGTAAACACTTAAAAGTTTTCTATAAATCTGAAAATGCTGAAAATGTAGGTTAGGTTTTCTTCAATCTATCTTCTAATTATTTGCCACATGTCTTTCTATCCAAACTGATTTTCCCCAAGGTCACTCATCTACAAATCAAGTGTATCAGTATTTTGCTGCAATGACTTATTAAACTGATGGTTCTATAATCCTATCAGAAATGGGAACAGAACCTGCCTTCTTTGGAATTGGAATTCTTACATTCTTGTTAAAATCTGAGGGTGTTATTTCTATCATATCTTGCATACAATGTGGAATAATTTTGTCATGGTATTTCCTCTCTAACATCCTAATAATTCTGAGGGAATATTGTCTATTTCAAGTGCTTTGTTTCAATTTACATCTTTCTGTGAATGCTTTATCAAAATCTCCTCACAATATTGCATCCTCCATCCCATCTTCATCCTTTCCGTAATACTGTCCTCAGTTTTCCTTCCTTTATATAGTCCCTCTATATATTTCCTCCATCTTCCAGCCTTTCCTTCTTTGCATTACATCTAAGTTCTTGATATTCATACAGCTGCTTCTCTTTTCTCCAAACATTTCTTCAATTTTCTCATACTCAACATCGACGTTTCCCACAGTCATGCATGCTTCTACAGTCTTGCACTTCTCTACCTATTTTTTGCTTTGCCATTTTGCATTTCCTGTCAACCTCATTTTTAGGTGTTCGTATTCCATTCTGCCTGCTTCATTTGTTGCATTTTTATATTTTCTAATTTCACCAATTATATTCAGTACACTGTGCATTGTTTGAGGATTTATACTGAACCTTGTCTTTCTGCCTGTTTGATCCTCTGCTGCCTTCACTATTTCATCTCTCAAAAGTATCTATTTGTCCACATCTTACTTCCTTTCTCATTTCAGTCTTACATTCTTGTTAAAATCTGAGGGTGTTATTCCTATCATATCTTGCATACCATGTGGAATAATTTTGTCATGGTATTTCCTCTGTAACATCCTAATAATTCTGAAGGAATTTCAACTTATCTAGTCCCATTCCTTCATTTTGTACCCTTCTGCAATTAATTCAGTTTTCATTTACAATTCCTAGACAATTGTGGTAAGAGCCCACACAGAAATATTCTGCAGTTTGTAAGTCTCTGTCTTGCCTTTACATAATCTTTCTGAATTCTTCTAGGTCTTCAGGTCTCATTCACATACACAACCACCTTTTCTTATCATTACGTAAAAACGCACCCTCCTTTTTAACTGAAGTATTTCTCAATACTCCTGTCCTCGACTTATTAATAAATTTCTCACCTCTTTATCTTCCATTTACATCTGCAGACCATACTTTCATTCAAGTTAAACTTAAATTTTAACCAATCAGTTCCCTGTAGCTCATCTAATCTTTTGACCTTTGCTACTATTCTACTTTTGCTTCCAATCCATTACTGCATCTTGTTTTTCTCCTGAGTCTGAATTTAGAGCTACTTTTCAGCTCTTCAAGACCTGATCCTCTTAATTTCCACCCCTCCCCCTCCTCATCTGTGTCTTCACTCTGCTGAAGCAAATGCTTAACAATGTTCAGAAAGTTAAGTCCGTATTACACGATGTGCCTAAACCATACACCTGCGCACCAGCACCCCTAATGTGCATACCTGTAACTCCAGACGATAAACACAAGCAGCAGTCGATATGCGCGAAAAGAAAATAGAACTGTATGATGTCTTGTAAAGTTGTTCGTTCTACCGCGCGCAACTCAAGGGCGACTGTATGATATACTGGAACGTCATACGTACAAATTATTTCTGTGAGCTAATAAGAAATTGTTTTTTACCATTATTTACTAACTAATTGTTTTTCTCTTATGTAGGTTAGTACTGTAGTGAATTAAATACTCAACAGTTTTATATTATGACACTTGGTATACGTATATCGAAATTTACGTTTACGCAGCATATTGCACATGGAGGATTCACTGGTTTTTGGAGCTATTGCCCTGGCAGACAGTAAATCTTCGGATTAGGGCAGAACAGTGACGAAAACGAAAAGTCACACGTTGTTGGGTTCGACCCTGGCTGAAAAGAAAGGATGAAGGCAGGGGAATATATTCACTGTTAATGAAAGAACTGAGGCCCTAAGATCTGCAAGAATTTCAGAACTTCATTAGGATGGACATGGCTTGTTTCGAGAAGCTGTTGTCTACAATAGAAGATGGGATCATAAAGTGTGACACAGTAATGAGGGAGGCTATCTCACCCACTCAAAAGTAAGAATTGTATGTTTATACGTTTTGTAATGATACCAGCCTAGATCACTGATAAAATACCGGTGAATGCCCTGTTATGTTTCAGGTTGGTTGTAACATTATGTTTCCTGGCAAATGGGAAATCTTGTAAGAGTTCGGCTTTTAGCCACAGCACAGCCCAGCCCAGCCCAGTCCACCATTTCAAAAGTTGCTGTGGATACATGCACTACAACTTGCAACACTTTAAAGGACCAATACTTAAAAGTGAACTTATGTTATTTTTTCCAAGTTTGGACTATATATATACCTTTCCTCGGTGTAAGCCTTATTCAAGACGCTTAACGCCTCTTTGCTCCATTTTATTTCTAGAATACGAAGCTGTCAAAAGAAAAAAATCCTTTCACTAAAAGCTAGTATAAAACAGTCTACTGAAAAAAAGGTCTCTTTTCTGCGTTTATGAAACCTGCTTACTGGGAAAAAAAAGAAGCAGAAGATCCCAAAGATCCCAACACGAAAAATTCCCAACACAAAAATCTGAAATTAGCCACTAGCCACCTAACAATAACCAAACAACAAGCAGAAAGCACTGTGGTACACCCTTTTGCGCATGCGCGAGTTATCGCTGCCACTGTACATGAGCGGCTGGATGGCAGTTTAGAACTGCTCTCTATACTGGCGCATGAATAATATGTCTTGCTAATTTTCATAGTTTCACCCATTCTACCGCTAGATGGCTGTTGCACTAGACCAGTACCATTCGCAGCAGATCATCGTGTAATACCCACTTTAGAAATTCAGATCTCCCTACCCCCTCCTCCCGCCCTCGATTTGTAATCTGATACCTCACGCATACCTGATACCATTTCGGACAATGATAGACAACAATCCCTCTTCCATTTCAAACACATTCAATAATCATTTTTATACAAATCTTTCAATTTTATAGCATCCAACTTCACCAACAGTGGATTTTTGGGTACCATATATCACTCTTCCCCCCCAATACTTTGAGAGTTTAATAGGATAATGTGACTTCATGGTGTTGAATAAAAATGATAAAGTCACAGTCAATTATGGATGACAGAGAAACACAGCTAAAGTAGATAATCAAACGAAACAAATATTTACCCATACCACTTTGAGTATGACAAGTTCTTCAGGGATAGAACTTCGGTGTGGCGGAACTATCTGCACTTGAGTTAGCACTGACATTCCCAGAGATCACAAATTACATCATTTATTGTTAAATACTATACTTATTAACTGTAAAATTAATGTTAGTAAAAGCTGCAGAAAGAATATGCTGGAAGTCTCAACACAAAGCCACGAAACAAACACTGTTCTACTCTATTTTCAGCATAAATACTTGTAGCTGAACAACAGAACAGGATCTCTAAATAATTGTTAACATGTTACACATATGACAATGACAAGCCACTTAGCTTACATTCACTATGAGCTTTCGCAACCTCAATTTTTTCCACTAGTTTGTCTCTATATCCTTTGTACTGATCGTGCCAGACCCACAGCTCCTTCCGGATCACACGTATTTGTTCTTCCAAAGCACTTGAAGTTTGCTGTTCTAGAGCTCCTAAATGTGCACCGCCCTTTCTCTTCGGCCTGAAATAAGTAAAAAAATTCTACTTAAAACTGACAGGTTTTCATGTTTGAAATAGAGCCGTATAATTCCTCTCCCCCCAGGCAAAACAATTCACTCAAAAAAAAGGAGACAGTACAAGAAAAATAAAATTCGTTAAATTCAACAAAAGCCAGACGGTTTTAATAGTGTAACTCCAGTAACAAAACTTTTTAAAGGATGCCATTAATACAACTGTCTGATTTCTCAATAATTTTTGAACAGATGTGCAGTGGAGTATTCACTTATTACAGTGCCTACAACCTTCTAACAGTTGGGCTTCCAGAACTGCTGTCGCTATTGACACAGCTATTCGTTATTTCTTCCATTACAAATAGATGGTATAACCTCAGAACATGGAATGCTTAGTACTTCTGATAGACACACATAAAAGAATACGAAACTATGCTGTCTTTCAGCATTATTAGTTTCTGCCCCAGAGAGGCCAGAGGGCTGGATTGGGGAACATCGACAATTATCACCATCTCTCTCTCTCTCTCTCTCTCTCTCTCTCTCTCTCTCTCTCTCTCTCTCTCTCTCTCTCTCTCTCGTGCAGTTCTTCTGGACTGACCACCACTCAGTTGTAAGTGAAATGCCTCTTCTCACTCTTCCTACTACCTTTGTTTTATTCAGCCACCTACACTAGCAGTCGCTCTCTATCCCTACAACATCTGTTCAAATGGTTCAAATGGCTCTGAGCACTATGGGACTTAACATCTGAGGTCATCAGTCCCCTAGAACTTAGAACTACTTAAACCTAACTAACCTAAGGACATCACACACATCCATGCCCAAGGCAGGATTCAAACCTGTGACCATAGCGGTCGCGCGGTTCCAGACTGTAGCGCCTAGAACCGCTTAGCCACTCTGGCCGTCTACAACATCTGCAGTACTGTCAGAATATAATCAAATATTCAATGTATTTCTCTCTTTTTATTTCAACACTTCCTTTCAATGCCCATCCTCACAAATCCTTGGCCAGTCTCCTTCTTTTGTGCCTGTACAAATTGGTGTCAAGAAGCTGACATACACCACTGTTTTATACAAAGAGAGAGTTCATAAAACTTCGGTTCACATTCAATGCTGCATGGCTGATGAGAAAACATCGCCACTGTTACTCTGTGCGATTTGTGGGTGGAGGCTGCATGGAATGCGCCACATTCACACGTTCTTTCACTGGCCGAGATAAAGTCCAGCCCGCAGCACTCTTGCAGCTGGCCACCTGGTGCTGGATGGAGTCATCCTGTCACCACACATCAACACTGCCCAGTCGTCGTCGTTAAGTTGTCTGAATTCATGAGCACATTGCATGCAAATCATACTATGAGTCTGTGATGCTTCTGCAGCCTTGCCAGTGTTTGCCTGTGAAGGGGCAAGTGCACAGGGGCAATATACAGTTGGCACAGCTTGCATGCTGCCTGTCGCCCACTAGTGTCACCTATCTACCACTGCTGTAGCACAGGGCATCATACACGACAAAATACAAACACATAGAACACAACAGTGGAACCAAACACTTTAAGGGCTGGACACCGCGTGACCTGGCATGTGGCAACTAGCCCGACACTTCACCAGGGAGAAAATGTACACCCAAACACTCCAAGCGCCTGACGGACCTGCATACTCAGCGGAGGAGAAAGCAGAACTAATAGCCCCCATACTCGCAGTGTCATTCACACCGAACCCATGATTGCCATACTAAAACACCAACACTTCCCCACCTTTTGGAAGACGGCCAAGGTCCTGATGTTCAGGAAGCCGGGGAAAGACCACAGCCTCCAACAAAATTACCGACCCATCAGTCTTCTAAGCTCACTCAGCAAGATTGTTGAGAAGGTGATTTTTAAACGCATCAGTAGGCACTGCATTAGAAATGACATCCTGAGACTGGAGCAATTCAGCTTCAGGAATCACCACTCGACAACAACTCTTACAGGTCGTTGAACATATACCGTATTTACTCGAATCTAAGCCGCACTTTTTTTCCGATTTTTATAATCCAAAAAACCGCCTGCGGCTTAGAATCGAGTGCAAAGCAAGCGGAAGTTCTGGAAAATGTTGGTAGGTGCCGCCACAACTAACTTCTGCCATTGAATATATGTAGCGCTACACAGGCATGCTTTGTAGGCACAAAGATAAATACTGGTGCCAAAACCTCTGCGTCAGTAAATAAATTTAAAAAAAAGGTGGAAGACGAGCTTTTTTTTTTTTCTCCGCCCCGAGTTTCGACCACTGCATTTTCATACATTATCCAACGAAGTAAATACAAATTCCTTATTGTTCATCTTCGAATGTAGGAGAATTTCAATGTACTACGAAAATCCGACTGGCAAGACTGTTTGGGATGTTTGTCAATATGGCCAACTCTACGTTCTGAATTTTTTCCTACCCGTGAGAAGAGATGGTTGCTAATAGGAACCTGATGAAATGTGAATCACATGCAGTATTCTCTTCACCATAAGAATAATACGAATAGAGACATTGTGCCATGTATTCTTTCATGTTTGCTGCTATCTCATTTAAATCCTGTCTGCCTAATAAACTACGAAACTAGAGTGACACAACAGCAAACGCGGAAGAATATACGTATCGTGTCATGTTTATATTCGTATTATTCTTATGCCTAATACTGATACAGTCAGAAATGAAGTACGGCAACTGACTAGATTTTTAAATCTAAGATGACTAATTTCTATGCAGAATTTGATGTACTAAAGAAGCGGCCACAAAGATTTTCAAACGGAGAAAAATTTTCGCCTAACTCTCGTTCAGAACATGTTCTATCATACGCAGTCTATTATTTGGTTCTTGTTGATCATTATGAAAGAAAGCAACAGTGTAAGTAACAACAAATAGCAGTCTCTTGCCATTGTTTCGCTAATGAGACGATTCCTCTCTTTTTTTAAATTGTAAGCAGCGGTAGCGCGCACAAAAGCAAAACATGCCGCGAGTGGCGACAGGCCATAAACATGCACTATCAGAATGCGACAAACAATGCACGACACTGTACAGCTTAGAGTGACGTAAACACCTATAACAAAGAAAACGGCACTTATCAGATCAAAGCAAAATAAGCAAACGATTCAAACCAGACGAAGCACGTGAAAAAGGAAGGCTACCCGCATAAATACGGACGGAGCGCCTGACGCATAGCAGTGGCTACCTGGTAAAGCGTAACTGCTAAGATTACGATTCGAACCAAACTACTGTAGCTGTATCGTCATTCATTCGACCTAAATTGTGTCTCATATTACAATGGACCAACTTTGTTTCGATTTGGAGGTGTGGCCTAAAACTTTTCTCTCCTCTTGAATTTCGAGTCTCAAATTTCAGGTGCGGCTTAGATTCGGGATTTTTTTTTTTTCCCCCTTTATTTCGAGTCTCATTTTTAAGTTGCGGCTTAGATTCGATTGGGGCTTAGATTCGAGTAAACACGGTAACACATGGCTTCAATACAAACAAAGCAACAGGGGCGGTGTTCCTAGACATCAAAAAGGCTTTCGACCGTCTATGGCACAACGGCCTCATTCGCAAACTCAGCGACACAGGGTTCCCCGACGGGCTGGTGCATCTCATATACTCATACCTCACAGACAGGAGTTTCAACACTGACGTGCTGGGAAAACAATACGACACGGTAAACATGCGGAAGTACCGCAGGGAAGCATCCTAGGGCCCCTACTGTTTAACCTCTACATAAACGATCTCCCAACCAAACAAAACACAATGATGGCAATCTACACGGATGACACAGCCATCCTCGCGCAAGATTGGAAACCATCAAACATTACATCATGCTTACAGACCACACTCGAGAGTGGCTGAGCCTTGGTTAGAGAAATGGTGTGTCAGAGTAAACGTCGACAAGCGCGAAGCCATTCTGTTCACTACAAGACCGAAGCAACTGCGCAAACACCAATACTGCAGGCCAAAAACCCTACATGCACGCCCAATACGTTTCCGCGAGAAAGTCAAATACCTCGGTGTCTGGATGGACCAGAAATTACTCTGCGGGGACCACATACAACACATGACCAACCAGCAAGCGCGAGGCTCAAACAGCTCTACCCTACGCTCAACAGGCGTAGCACACTGAACAGAAGGGTGTCGAAGTCCATGTACATGACACTTATTCAACCCCTGATGACGTACGCAACCCCTGTCTTGGGATATGCTGCATCCACACGCCTGCGCCGTCTGCAGATCATACAAAACAATGTACTCAAAATCATAAGCAATGCTCCAAGATACACACACATCGTGGACTTTCACGAGGAATACAGACTTGAGACTCTCACGAAGGTAATCCACAAACTCACCACAAGACTATACAGAAACTCCAGACATTCGCAGAAACCATTTCTTCTGAATCTGGGGAACTACAACCACAACCATAGATGGGAACATAAAAGACCAAAAGACATACTTTTAAGGACCTAACATCTATGGCCAAGTACACGCAAACACAATGGTACATGTGAGCCCCTGTTAATCAGCCACCACTACTGGATATCAGTTGGAAGACACTTGCCGAATAACTGGCACCACACAGGGAAGCTGTACCGTACACTACATGCAGACAAGCTCCACACACCCCCCACACAGTGAGATGACCTATGGCCGATCTCCCACAAATATATAACGATCCCAATTGTTCCAGGAATGCAGCGGCTGCAGCAAACTCTGATACATCGCCATCGCCTGCCACGGTAATGATGCATGATATCCATACTAAGAAACCCAACCTTGCATGAACTATCGCAGCTAGTAAGCCACTACTGCTCTTACTACCCATCCCACTGTCGCAGAGGTTTTTTCCCATGGCACGAGCCTTGGCACTTTTTTCCCTCTGCTCTTCAAATTGCTACCCTCATTCGCATTTCTTCCACTCTCTATCACCTGATGGACCGTGTTAATGCGTAGTCTTATCCAGACGCACAGATAGCATCACAGCCCAGCATCCTGTGGTCCACCTATTAGATAACTAACATGTTGACGGATGTGACAGTAGAACTTTTGGTTCGGTCACCACGTTGGTGCGGGCATGGCAGGTCCCCATCTCTATTATCCACCATGGAATTAGTGGAGACCATGGAGGAGAGGGCCCCAAGGGACCCCTTCCACACGAGAAGAGCCAGAGGAGGCTGTTGCTTCTCCGGCAGGGGGGAGGGGACAGATGCCCCCTGTGTTGGGGCCTTGTTCCTGAAGTAAGTGCTTTGGGAGCAACAGAGGAAGATTTGCCCCCTACCACCTAGGGGGCGGATGCATTCTGGTGGCCTGGAGGGCCCTCTATTCATGGCACAGAATGAGGAATCACTGGCACTTGGGACAGTGATAGTGATGTAGCTGCAGCGTATGTCGACGTCAACCAAATGGGGTGTAATCTTTCGAATTTACGTTTACCCTCTGTGTTAGTCAACCTGTCCATGGTCTTGTACTCCATGATTTTTCACTCCTTTTGGAGTACTGGGAAGTCTGGTGAGCAGGGGGAGTGGTGCTCTCCACAGATGATACAAGTGGGAGGTGGTGCACATGGAGTATTTGGGTGCAGTGGACGTCCACAGTCTCGACATGTGGCGCTGGAAGTGCAGCAGGAAGACATGTGCCTGAACTTACAGCACCACATAGAGAGAGGGACATATGGTTTAATATCACAGCAGTAAACCATCACCTTGACCTTTTCAGGCAATGAATCACCCTCAAAGGCCAAGATGAAGGCACCGGTAGCAACCCTGTTGTCTTGGGGTTCCCTGTAAACACGCAGGATGAAATGAACACCCCACTCTTCAAAATTGGTGCGGAGCTCATTGTAAGACTGCAAGAGGAGATCATGATGGAAAATAATCCCCTTGACCACGATGAGGCTTTTATGAGTAGTGACAGAAGCAGGAATGTCACCCAGCTTGTCACAGGCGAGTAGCGCTCAGGACTGGGCTAGGGATGCTACTTGAATTAAGACTGTGCAGTTTCACATCTTGGACAGCACTGTCACTTCTCCAAACTTATCCTCAAGGTGTTCAATGAAAAACTGAGGCTTCGTAGGTAGAAAAGAGTCCCCATCGGTTCTGCTACAGACTAAAAACCAAGGCTAATATGGCTCCCTGTAGTTCTACGTTCCTCCCAAAGTGTAACGAGGGAAGGAAACTATTTAGGGTCATACCTGACGGCATTGTATTCTTTTTTGCCCTCCTTAGAGACTGCAGGTGCCTTATGGTCACCAGCAAGAGATGACTTAGTCCACTTCATTGCGGGTCACCCACCCTGATGCCACCCACTCCAATCAGGGGCTCTCCCCATGGGCACCACCCAGCCACAGCAAAGGCCAACTGGCATGATGGCCGTTGCTGGGAGTCCTGATGGCCCAGGAAGACAGACATCTACTCCCTGGCATACGTGGGGAGTTTACAGTTCAAGCATCAGCAGTGTGATCCCTGTGTTGTCAGGGGGCTCCCACCAAATGGATACACGACAGCCCCACCACAACGGTCTGACTACTGTGCTGGATATTGGGCGCAGAGAAATCCAGTATTGTCACAGGGACGAAAGAGGACAGGAGACAACAGAAGAAGATGACATACCACGGAAAGTGTCCTCGCCCAAGTAGTTGAATCGCAGGTGGAGATGCAAAGCCATGACAAGAAATTCAGGAGATTGAATCTAGGGCACTCATGCACCATGTAAGGCATCCTTCCCCATATGGCCCACACTTCAGTAGAATTTTGAAAGTGGCAGGTCAAACCATAGAATGGGACCTGAACTCATAGGGCCGAAAAGTGGGAGACTCCTTTTACTTGCCTCTTATGACAGGCAGCAATACCTCGGGCCTATTCTAACCCCCAGACCCGCAGGGGGTTCTGGTGTATGATTTGGAGTTGTAGCTTAACTGGTTCTCACCTTTTTAAAGATGAACAAGGAAGGGCTGTCCCACTGAATGGAGTTTGTTATCATGTGATGCCCACTGCTTTCCTTTGGCCATGTTTTGATCAAATGAACAATGAGAATTTATGGTCCCAACAAAACAGTGCAACTTGCCACTCTTCAGGAGAGACAATCACACTGTTGTGTGACAAGTTCCCGAGCAAACTAATCCTGTTACAAGGTGACCAAACCTACCCACCTTGATCTTGTGACATGACACCTTGTGGCTTTTCCACACCACACACCACCCACCCACACACACACACACACACACACACACACACACACACACAAACCTATTGGACCAATGAGCTACAATTTGGCTTGGGCTTGATTATGTCCTGTACGTTATCTCTTGATGATGGACCTAACCAATTTCTGTGCTTATGCTTGGACAGTCAGTGGGCTGAATAGTTCAGCTAAAAACCATGTGTGAACATGATATGCCCCATTCGAGTTTGTCTACTGTGATGAATAAGCACATTAAGGGGAGCCGGAACAATGAAAATGACAAAACTAACATTTTTTTAGTTTTTTCATTATAAAATTATTTGGAGCTTTCTGAATAAAGCAAATCAAGTTCACCCTTCTAAGTGTCTTTATCGCTGCAAAGTTGACACGCCGCGTAAACGGTTGTAGCGACTTGGTGTGTCACCTCTGACAGTGCCTCTTGCTGGCTGCAAGCAGGGTATCTTTCTGGAATTAGACAGTGTTTTGTTTTCCAACGTTGTATGGCTTTATCTCTGTGACAAGTGACTGTTCATATCAGTAACCATAAACGCTATACCGTGTGTGTTGACTAGCAGAGTTTGCTTTGTGTTGTTTAGCTGTTCAATTTTGCGTATTTGATGAATTTTGCTCATGCCTGTTTTATGTATTGGTTTGTGGATATCAATATGCCCCGTTTCAGCAATTGAGTGTTTAAGAAAAGGCGCAATGAGTGTACGAAGAAATCTTTTGTTGTTTCGAAGGGAGATGCTGCTCAGACTGCTTCACCAACTACTCCAAATGAATGTGATAGAACTACTTCCAGCAAGAAACTTTGTGACAGCAAAGAAAAATTTGAAAACAATGAAAGTGACAGTAATGATGTGAATGAAATAATTGACATTTCCTTGCTCTCTAATATTTCGAAACATAACGTGTTATGCCAAGTTTGCAAAGAAAGAGGACTGGAATTGAAAATAACTTCACACATTGGTTGGGCCTGTAAAATATTATTGAAGTGTAACAAATGTGCTGCAGAAGTTTCGCTTTCTAATTCTAATAGTATTCCTCGTAGTTGTAATAGTGTAAAGAAGGTGCATGCTATAAATGTTAGGCTAGTGTATGGCTTGCGTTACATTGGCAAGGGCAGTGCTGCAAGGACAAGGTTATGTGGAATTATGAACCTGCCAAAACCACAAACCAAGTTTGGATTTTATAATGAATTGGTGGGATCTTCTGCTGAAGATATTGCTCAAGCAACAATGAAGAAAGCAGTTGGAGAAGCTGTGACAGATAATGGGAATTGTAGAGATTTAACTGTTGCTCTGGATGGATCATGGCAACGTAGAGGTCATAAATCTCTAAATGGAGTTGTGACAGCTACCAGTGGAGACAGTTGCAAAGTAATTGATGTTGCTATTCTCTCAAAACATTGAAGATGTAAGGGCAATACCAAGGATGATCATAGCGAAAGTTGTGAAGCAAATTTTCACGGCACGAGTGGAGCGATGGAAGTAGAGGGAGTAAAAGCAATTTTTTCCAGATCACAGGAGTGGTATAATGTACAATACACCATCTAGGAGATGGTGATTCTAAGGGATATCAAGCTGTAGAAGAACTAAAACCTTATGGCAATGCAATTCACATTAAAAAACAGGAGTGCATTGGACATGTGCAAAAGTGCATGGCGGCTCGCTTGTGCAAACTAAAGCAGACATAGGGATCCCAGAAGCTTAGTGATGGTAAGACCCTTGGAGGAAGAGGGAGATTGACAGATGAAGCAATTGATAGATTGCAGAGGTATTATGGGTGTGCAATTAGGCAAAATACAAGTAGCATTGAGCATATGAGGAGAGCAGTGTGGGAATTATTTTTTCATACTGCATCAACAAATGAGCACCCATAACATGCACTGTGCCCAACAGGTGATGACTCATGCTGTAAGTTCCAATCAGGAAAGGAGTATGTCCATAAAAACAGTTTGCCAAATACTGTAATTGATGTAATTAGGCCCATATTCATAGAATTATCACAGCCAAGTTTATTAGAAAAGTGTTCACATGGGAAAACACAAAATCCAAATGAAAGTGTAAATAATTTAATCTGGATTAGGATTCCCAAAAGAGTGTTTGTATAGATAAAAACATTGCATTTTGGAGTGTATGATGCAGTGGCGACATACAATGAAGGAACATTATCAAATGTGATGTGCTGAAACATTTAGGTTTCCAACCAGGACACCACCATTTCCACAATGAGCCTAATTGATGAAGACTAAGAGGTGCAGGAAGAAGAGACAAAAGCCTACAACATGCAGCAAAAGGTAAGAAAAGACCAGTGAAAAGGAAATTAACACTGGAAAAAGAAGAGGACGCTGATAATCCATCATATGGGGCATGAATGTATAAAAAACTGGAAGCCATTTCCCGTATGTTTAAAATTTTCATCTTTGAGGAACATTTTCTCAAAAACTGCTAACAGTATATCAATGAAATTTATACACAATATTGTTTACTTCTTTACCTTCATTTTTATAACAAATTGTAAAAAAAATTATAATTCAAGAGTTATAGAAAATGTGCAAAATTTTAGAGAAAAAAAATAAGCACCTGTTTAAAAAAATTGTAAAACAAAAATCAATAAATATTTCTTAACGTGGCATTGTAACTTTGTGGAGAAATATTCACTGAACATGCAGTCCAAATTTCAGAGGAATATGTTTAATGGTTTTAGAAAAAAATGTTCCTTCTATTTGCTAAAATTAACATGGAGGAAATGGATCGTTCCGGCTCCCCTTAAACATACAGATTTTTGACTTCATGCTGATGTCTTGTATTTTAACAAAATCAAAAGAAAATAAAAAGTAAAAAGTTTAATACATATATGGGTTTAAGGTTGTGTGCAATTTCAATGGTTGCCTTCTTGTCACTGCTTGTGCTTCAGATGGATACAGGTGTGACAGCGCAGTGAACTATGGTTTGAAATGAAATAATACACTGAGTATTACAAGTTTCAGTCGTATGCACGTTGATGGCTATTTCTTGGTTTCTATGTGGGTCTTGGAATTTTTTCTGACATGTAAGATCACACAGACTCCTGGCAATGTCCTGCCCTATGGTTCATATTGCGCATAAAACTTCCCATCTTCTGCTAAATAATTTATTTCTACTTCCAATCTTTCAAATATTGTTGGGATGCAAATGAAAATTACTGCACTGCTTTAATGCCACGCACATCATATACTTACTGTTCATTACAAATATAGATTAGTGTCATACTAGTCAATATTTGTAATGAAGAAGCTGTGGGCCATTCCTTTAGTACTCATTTCTTGCATTCCATTACACTGTGAGGACGAAGTTAATTCAATGCTTTAGCCATTGCCACTGCCTCGTTAATGACAAAGAAAGCCATTCTTAACTGGATTTCTTCAGTTAGCACACCAACCAAAGCAATTCCTAAACCAAAGCAATTCCTAATTTCAAATCATCAGAGCCTGTAGCTGAACATCAAACCAATTACTAATAATGAATGCTGTTATCTGTACAACAAGTGCAAAACCTTATTCTGTAAATGAGTAAAAATAGAAGTACAGATTTAAAAGAAAGCAACAATATTTGTATTATAATTTCTGTTTTATGAACATCTCATAGTTTTAACATCCGTTTTTGGAACCAAGATCGGTTTGCAACTAAACTGGATCTACTTTTATGTTTAGTTTCTGATTAACAAATAAAAATAATAATAATACTGCACAAAAAAAGGAAATAACTTGCTCAAAATAAAACAATTATTTTATTTTTTATTTATTTATTTATTTTGCATTCACCTGCATCCACAGCTGTCATCCTCATAAAGTGGCAGTTCGCTCGGACGACATGGTTTAGCTTCTGTACTGTCTTTGCCACTTTCAGACTTTATTACAGCCGCACCTAAAGAAGTGGGTATGACAAACTTCTTCAAAATCTGTAAAAGAAGTTATGTCATTAAAATTTTAAAATACAAATGTAGACAGTGACAGCTTTTACCCCAGCCAAAATTCAAGCAAACTAATAACCATCCATTCCTGTCAGATAAACTTATAGAGGCACAAACATTACAGAAGCCAGCCACTGCTTGTTTCACAAGCAAAATACAAACTAAATATTGTAATTCACGAACTACATATTAAGAGAATTATTTACTAGTAAATGTTTCCATAAGCTTATGATTTTCTTAAAATGTGGCAAATCCGTATTAAACACAAGCCTAAAATTATGCCTCACAAAAAAAAGCAAACTTCCATTTTCATTCAGCTCTTTAATAATAATATTTCTTCAGAGAACTGTCAGAGGAAAACAAGCTAAGTCATTGGGTCTTTCCCTTTATGGGTAGCATGCTCTATGAAAATTAAAATATTATCATAAGAAACCAAATATTTACATTTAACACGAATTCGTAAAATAATCTGCTACACTGTGAAATTGAACCCCCAACCCCCTTGAAATTCTTGATGCGGTGACAGTCTGAACTTCAGCATAGCTCAACGCCTAGGTTAAAAGGTGATAATCTGATTGCGAGATGGCGAAGCCAACAAATATGTTTAATAAATAAAGGTGATGTAACAACAAAAATAATCAGTTATTGACAATATGACAAACGGATAGATAAAAAATGGAATCCGTCTTTCCTTCTCATCCCATCCGGTAAGCCTCCCCTGATCTGGGTTCTTGCTGACTTTTCTGAACTGTACCCCTTTCCCTAAGTCTCTCCAGTCCATTTCCTTTACCCCTCTTCCTTCCCCTTCAACTCTTCTGCCAGAAGGAGCCACGGGTTCTGAAAGGTTGTAAAAGATAAACCTTGTGTGTGTGTGTGTGTGTGTGTGTGTGTGTGTTCTCCTGCCGCCACTTGGTGGGCAGATTTTTTATCATTGAAATGAAGGTTGTGGTAACAGATTGAACTGTATCATATGCTAAGGCAATAATTCCCGAGATCACTTGCCAACAACATATATCAAGCACACAACTGCCATGGTGCGAGATAATTGATTAGTGTTGCCGACTACAGAACACCATCTAATGGTGAACCTGTCAGCAATGTTCTAAAGATGTGTGAAGCTGGTGCAGTGTCAATCAGTGGCGGATGCAGAAAAACCTCAACGAGAGGGCGCTAAAATTATCTCCAGCAACCTTTACTTTTAACGTAATAAAAAAGTAATTAAGTCACATGCAAAGCTTAAGAAAGTTTTATTTGAACTGATTATACACATATACAAGGCAATGCCATCATATGATATAAAAAAGTTACAATTGTGGTTCTCTTCCTTAAATGATGAATTCTATGTGCCTATTCTTCCTGGCAAATTGATTAATTACATCATTAATAGGACAATCAATGTCAGGGTGAGTGTTCAACAGAGCTAAGCCATTAAGTTGATCCTCCACGAAGATTCCTCCATCACTGTCGACCTCAGTCATGTCTCTGTATGCTGCAATATCAAAAAACTTCTTTCTACTGTAGCAATAGATGCAGGTAGACAAGCAAATATTTTGTACAGTGAGTGCGAAGTAGCATAGTGAGATATAAGCTGCGCGTGCTGCGTAGGAAAGTACAACTGCTCGATAACTCTATTCAGTCGAGTCAACTGACGAAAGACATGAACGAACACCGAGTGGGCTGACTGGCGGTGCGGGTGGCAATTAGGGCAGCTCTGCAAGGCAGGGTGGAGTGTGCACTCCCCACATGTATCTGTCACTGGTGTCAATGTGCACTACTGTTACCTGGTGGAGGTTATTTCCAAGATTGTGTACTGCGGAAAGGGATTCAGACTTCATCTACTGCCATATCACAAGATTGTGTACTGTGGAAAGGGATTTAGACTTCATATATTGCCATATCGCAATTTTTGGAACTGTGTGGACTGTCATGAAGAGATGTGTCAAACTTTGTGAAAGATACAGCCACAGCATACCCCAGATAAGGCGAAACAGGAGTGCTCCTGCCTATTACACAAAATGCGGAGTAGTAGTTGATGGAGACCTGAATCACAAGTAAGGTAAGTTAAATTCCTGGCAGTAATTTTGGTACATCTTTTGCCATTACTTGTTAATTCTGTAAATGAAATCGATATCTGGCACCATTACAAGCTGCGCGCTTGATCATCGTTGTCAATGCTGTAAACAAAACCGATAGTTGTGCTCCGACAAGTCACACTCTCAGTACATATCATTCGCAAGTAATCTTGGAAATTACCCCTAAAACTTATATTTGCTTCATATTTAACACGAGTTCTGTCATAAAAATCAGAACTGCTAGGTGAATTCAGAAAACACGTTATGTGATAATTAAGACTGTGACATAAGCCCATGAACAACTACTGGCCTGACTGCAGGTCACGTGCAGCCTTTCTACTTGCTGTGGGACTAGGAGGTGGAGAGGTAGCAGGCCCCTCAGACGATAGACTTTTATCCTCGAGTAAAATTCTCAGTAATATTTTGACAGCAGGCTGAGTAGACCTGGGGCCATCCTGCAATCGAGAAGTCTCCATCTCTTAGCAGGATTCAGCCCAGGTCTTCCAGGGATAAAGTCTAATGCTCTATCCACTAAACCAACACAACCATCTCACATTTATCATACGCCAACTTTGAAAAAAGCAAGGAGGGCCACTAAGTAAATACAACCAAATAACCAATCTTAAGTCCTATCACTTGTTTTCAGGTATTTGCAACAACCAAAATAGTATGTACATCATTTACAGTAACTTCAACAATCAGTACCCTGAAGTCACAGTTGACATTGTCATAGTGTAGTTGCAGTAGTGTAGTCCAAAGAGAATTTTACAATGATGTACAGACAGTCAGCTTAATGCAAGCAGAAACAAAAGCCATGCAACAGACGTATGAATATACACACACATTTAATGAGGAGAGGACAGATGGCAGGTCATAGACTTGTTGAAGGAACGAATTTGGCATTTACCTGAAGTGGTTTAGGAAAAACTAAATCAGGAAGGTGGGAGAGAACACAAAGCTCCCCTCTATCAAATCCGAGGTCAGCGTCTCAACAAATATGCTACCTTATTCAGTTGTACCTAATGTAGAATTCTCTGCTGTATGTACATATTTGGAACAAGTTAGCTTCACAAATGATGATACTGTAAAGCAGGAGACTGCTTTCCTTCAGTTTCCAAATTTTTTGAAATGATGATGATTTATTTTAGAATAGTATCTCACCTTAACAACAGTATCCTCAGTAAGTCACAATCTGTTTTTCAAGAGAGTTGCTCTACTGAGAATGCCATTTATATGTTCACTCAGTAAATTTTACAAGCATTAAATAATTAAATAGTGTCAGTTCATATTTTCTGAACCTGTCTAAGGCATTTTACTGTACATCATGCCCATGGGCACCTACATGGCTCCCTCCTATGCCAATCTGTTTATAAGCCATCTAAATGAGACTGTCCTAGCCCCCAAAAACACCAAACCACTTGTCTGGTTCAGGTTCGCTGATATCTTCAGGACCTGGACTCAGGGCCAAGACACGCTATCTTCATTCCTTCACAACCTCAACACCTTCTCTCCCATCCCCTTCACCTGAGCCTGCTCAACCCAGTGTCTCACCTTCCTAGATGTTGACTACCTGCTCTCTGATGGCTCCATCCACACTACTGACCACATTAAACCCGCCAGCCAACAACATTACCTGTATTTTGACAGCTGTCATCCCTTTCATACAAAAAAATCCATCCCATACACAGCCTGGACACCCAGGGATGGCGTATCTGCTGTGACAAGAACTCACCTGCTTGGTATGCTGAGGGTCTCACCAAGGCCTAGTCTGCAAACACACCCCCATACCTCCCACCAGCACCCCAAGAACGAGCCACAAAGGAGTGTCCTCTTCGACACTCAGTACCAGGCTAGACTGGAACAACTGAAGTACATCCTTTCACAGGGCTTTAGTTACCTATCATAAGCCCTGAAATGAGAGATCCCACCCAAGATTTTTCCAATCTATGCTAAAGTGGTGTTCTGCAACCCTCCCAAACTCCACAACAGCCTAGTCCATTCCTATGCCACTCCCAATCCCACCCCTTGCCACAAGGATCATATCCCTGCGGGAGACCCAGGTGCAAGACCTGTACAATCCAACCAACCAGCACTTCCAGTCCTTTCACAGGTTTATCCCACCCCATCAGGGGCCAGGCCATCTGGGGAAGCAGCCATTTCGTTTACCAGCTTTGCTACAATCACTACACAGCTTTTAATGTTGTTATGATTACAAACCAGCTGTCCACCAGGATGAACGACCACTGCCAAACTATGGATACGAGCAAAGTAGACCATCCACTGGCACAACATGCAGCTGAACATAACATGCTTGATTTCAATGAATGCTTCTCAACCCGAGCCATCTGGAGATTCCCTCCCCCCCCCCCCCCCCCCCACCCAATCAGCTTTTCTGAACTACTCAGATGGGAGTTATCCTTACAGCACATTCTCTGGTCCCATAATTTTCTCAGCCTCAACCTACTGTAACATACTGCCCCAATACACACTACCCAACAGTTTCCACCCCCCTTATCATCTCCTCCCCATTCTCATCTCGCAGTCTCTCTGTTTGCAGCCCTATGCCAATGCACCCGCCCATCTCTCCCTGCTGCTCTGCCTTTTTCCTCACCTCCCTGCCCCGCATCCTCTTGATGCAATGCCTGTTGGCATTCTAGTCCCTGAATACTCCACCACACAGTGTTCATCTCTTCCCCCACCCATATATTACCATACCTTCTCCTTGACCATCCCCTCCAGACTGCTGCTTGTATCCCACATGATAGCTGCATTCTGGCCTCAGATGCCAGAGTTGGTAGTGATATGTGCAGGAGGTCAGCTGTCTGCTTGCTTGTGTATATGAATCGTGTGCGTTTCTCTTTCTCCGATGAAGGTTGTGGCCGAAACCTTTATGTAACTGTGTTTTGCAACTTAACGGTAAGTGGCAATCCATATTTTCCTACATTGTTGGTAAATCACAGCATTCCCCTACACAGAATGAAGTTTTACGAGATTGATAGTATCACCAACCCATAGATAGTGTCATATGTAACCAAAGGAATGCAGAAAGTTGTATTCAGTGCTTCAACAAACATAGTCCAGGGACGTAATTCTGACTGGAAGGCATTCACATATGGGGTTGCCAAGGTTCAACTTTTGGCCCACTATTGTTCCTCATATGTAAATGATCTTTTATTTAACATACAACAAGCAGAATGTTCTTTTTGAAGATAACAAGTATTATGATCAATCCAGCACACATACCAAAACAGAGGAAATGGTGAACAATGTTCTTAAAAGTATCATTGAATGGTCTCACCCTCAATTGCAAAAAGACAGGACACATCAAGTTCTGCACATTTACGGGTACTCCTCCAATGATAAGTGTAACACATGGTGAGGAAATAAAGAACAGCGGGGAATCTTCAAAATTATTGGGTTTTAATACTGATGAGAATTTAAACTGGAAAAAATGTATTTTGGAATACCTAAAGCACCTTAGTTAAGACACATTTGCATTTAGAAATATTGCAAATCTTGGGAAGAGGCAAATCAGCAAGCTGTCATATTTTGCATATTTTCACTCAATAATGTCATACGGAATAATGTTTTGGGGTACTCATTTACAATAAAGAATGTCTTCATTGCTAAAAACAGTTCTGTACGAATAATAGGTGGTGCTCAACGATGATCATCTTGTAGAAACCTGTGTAGCAGTTAGGCAATTTGAGTACTGCTTCACAGTTTATTTACTCTATAATGAAGTTTGTTGTAAATAACCCACTGCAGGTATAAAGGAACAATGACATACACTATATAATTATAATACCAGAACAAGAAATGGCATCCACTACTCCACATTAAAGTTTGTTTGGCACAAAAGGGGTGCACAATGCTGCAACAAAAAATTTTATCACTTACCCAGTGAAATAAAATGCCTGACAGGCAGCAACATAAAACTGATAAACTGAAAAAGTTTCTCCTTGACAACTTTTATTCCGTAGAAGAGTTTCTATTATTGTAATGTGTAAGAGGTAGTGGGTAGTGCTCACATCTATGCTATACAAACTCACATTTATGTTTCTTTTATAAAAAGCACTTAGAGCTTTCAGCATATTTACAAATTAATTTGTGATGTGAACATAAAATGACTGTCTACATCATTATGATTTATCATACAAAACAATCTATGGAACATGAAAGTGTGCAAAATGATGATGAAACATCTGCTCATTAGCTGTGTTCAGTAGATATAGTTCACAAGGATGAGCCACTTGCTTAATATATCACTGAGTGCATTATTAACTGTCAAAGATATAAAATAAAATCTCTAAGATACAGCAATTTGATTTTAACAATTTCATAAACTGAATTTTTCTTCATATATAAAGGATGTAAGTTGTCACATGCAGCTAATAGCGTTTTCATTCTTGAATCTAGACAGTCAGATCATTTATTGAGGTCATTAATAAAAATTTATTCAGTTTTCAGTGAAAGTTACTAAGTGGCCCCTTTTGTATTTTTCATAATTTATATAATTATTGATAGATGTATTTAACATCTGTCAAGATACTCTAATGCAAAATTTTCTGAATTTGCTTTGCGGTTTTAGTTTTTATAACTAAGTGCCTTAAAAATACCCTGAATGTTAACATCAAGCTACACTACAGGTCCAGGTATTGCCACAATCTATATTTGGCATTCACATTCGTTTGACCTCACAAACCAATTATCGCCTTTCAACTAACCTAGACTTTGAGCTATGCTACACATCAGTTTTATAGCATGCTTCTTGGTAGCTTTTTACAGATTTTTGCACCACAATGCACAACACATCGAACACAAAGGGGAAAGCAAAATCTACAATCATTTGTCATTTTTGGCGATTGTGTAAAGTTACTACTACACTGAAAATGGTCATTAGCCAAACATGATTAAAAAGCAAATATTATGGGAAGTTACTAGAACACTTCAAAGACGTTTCACGTGTCTTTTTCTAGTTTTCAAATGTGTGTTTCATAGAACAGTTTTTTTGTACAATGTTTTTATCAACATTATGCTCAGAATATAATACCAAGGAACAAGATCGTTGAAGTATATAAAATAATACATGACTCTGGCCGTGGGTAAATATCAGAGAAATCACACCGGGCCTCCTTCACAGAATTTTTTATACTCTCTCGTGTGGATTACATTTACACGAATTCTCATCTCTCTAATTTTCGCACAGGAACGATTTTCATAAATAAAGTTCACAGCAAGATCAATGTCAAAAAAGTGGCTCTCCTGTGCAACTGAAGGGAATGTTTTTAAAAGACGAAACTGAAGAATTCGGTGACATCCTTTAGTTTACATACAAAGGACTATTCTCAGAGGCATAGATATTTTCTGAAAGATAATGTTTGCTACTTTTGGGATGCCTTAAATTTTGTGTTTGTTCAAGTCGTCTCGAGCTCATTTTATGGATTAGCTTAGTAGCATTTAACTTTTGTTTTGAGAATTTTGGTCCACATTTTTAATTTTGAACGGAATATCTACAGATACTCGTCTAGCAACAACCCACACAATATATCCACGCTGGGATGATTTACATCCCAGGCGCATTCCTTCCACTTTATGAGTGTTGACGCAAATTTCAAACGAAATGATATTCTCACGACAAAATATCGTCTGCAACTAACGTTCTCGTCGTACAATAGAGTGGTATAAATGCAATAAACCAGTTTTATGAATCCCCAGCATTGATTCGGAAAGGAAAAGTAATCACAGCAAACATTATGAAGATTTGGATGTTAAATTTCTCTTTGTACCTGAAATCGAATCATTCCCTACCACTGTTTACAACTTCACTACGACCACTTCTCTGTTCTCTCACTCCATACAAAGTTGTGAGCGATGAAGTTACTACATACGCCGCGAAATTCTACAATCGATATTAGGATATCGGCTACACTCGATGTAACCGTGATCTGAGCAGACAGATCGTTGCGTGTGAACAGAATATCTGCGCAGATGTTAGATGTTCGCAGAATTTGGAGTTGGAAGTTTGAGTGAATTTGCTCAAATCTGTGGGTTCAAATCACATCTGTGCAGACAAGTTGGGGCATGTGGACAGGATATCGCCGCAAATCTGACACTAAAGCGTGTTTGAGACAGCTGGTTGTTCATTCAGGTGTTTCTCGTCTGCTTACGCAGAGTGAATTTTAAAATGAAAGATACCGATCAATCGTCTAGATAGTTCATTTCTGAATTCATCGAAATGTATGGGAGCCATACAAGTTAGTGAAAAATTACAAGCAGCGAATACAACTATACGGAGATGAAGGCAGCTGCTTATAATTTTTAAATCAGGAGCAGTTTGTCTTACGGCTAGCAGATAAATTATACATAATTTTAAAAATAAAAGATTGATTGGAAACGGGATACCGCAAAGTGCTAAGTGAAGTAATGAAATCTATTCGATCTGGTGCATGGGAGTTGCTAGGAGATGTGACAGCGATGAATTCTATGAAACAATTTTGAAATATTATAATCGTTGTTGCCCAGTTAAAGATGTTAAAAGGACTCTAATACATAGAAAGGATCCAAAGCTGAAACTAACCAGTAATCTGATTAAACTCAAGCAGATTGTTCATAAAGTCTTCTTACTAAAATGTTTAAGACAGAGCTTTCGAATTTCAGGAAAAAACTTTCACAGTGGTTCAATCATTAAACCTGACAATGTGAATAAAGCATCTTGGAAGCTCATTAATCGTACTGGAAAGCAAATGTGAATATGGAAGAAATAAGCATATTGTATGAGAGAAAATTAATAGGAGATCCAAGGACAATCTGTGATATTTTTAATAAATATAAGAAACAAATCAGCAAGTTGTCATATTTTGCATATTTTCATTCAATAACGTCATATGAAGTAATGTTTTGGGGTACTCATTTTTAAGAAAGAAAGTCTCCATTGCTCAAAACAGAGCAACGTGACTAATAGGTGGCGCTCGACCATGGTCATCTTGTAAACATCTGTGTAAGCAGTTAGGCAGTTTGACTGCTTCAGAGTACATTTATTCCCTCATGAGGTTTGTTGTAAGTAATCCACTGCAGTTCAAAAGAAACTATGATGTAGGTAATTATCAACCGAGAAGAAAGAATGACATTCATTATACCACATTAAGGTTATCTTCAGCACAAAAAGGGGTGGACAACGCAGCAAAAAAAGTTTTTGACTACTTCCCCAGTGATGTCCCATGTGGAGTTGCTAGACTCCCATCGGGTGCCTCCCCAGGTGGCCGATAAGGAAATTCTCGCCAGATATGATGGGTATTGGGGAAATAAAATACCCAGGGTGGTCAAAAGTAGTGGCGGCTGCCTTGAAGCGTGACATTGGCTTATCACAGGCTAAAGGAAGAAAACCTTGAGAATAAATTACCTGGTCCCCCAGGCTGGGGGTTGTGCAGTGGGCCAGCTCGTCACTCACGTGAAAAACTTAAAATGCTAAGAAACCTAATAATATGTCTCAGAAAAACTGGAATCTTGGGTGATTAACTGGCGAAGAAAAGAGGAAAATGACATTTGGATGCTGGAATGTGCAAGGTATCTCCACAAAACTGAATGAATGACCAACAGAACTTGACAGTTTCAAAATGGGTGTTGTCATACTCTCTGTGGCCAAGAGGAAAGGCAAAGGAGAAGAAGAACTTGGTAATTATCTACATATTTGGAGTGGGATAGCCAAAGCAGCAGTCTCCATTATGATAAAGAAAGCATGGAAAAAGAGAATTACAAATTGGAAATTTAATAATGAACGTATTATTATAGTAGAAATGACTCTATTTACCAGAGAAGTTGTAATTATTGGTGTATATGCACCCACAAATGATTCAAGAGACCAAGAGAAAGATACTTTCTGGACAATCCTTAGGGAAACTATTGAAAAAATCCCAAGGAGGAAGGAACTGGTTATCATGGGGGATATGAATGGAAGAGTAGGAATTAGAGAATCTTGCCCAATAGTGGGAAAACATGGAGAGACAGAATGTAATGACAATGGAGAACGACTGATTGAAATTTGTGAACAGTGTGATCTGAAAATTACCAGCACATTTTTTAAACACAAGGATATTCATAAATATTCTTGACAACAGAATACTACAAAACTTCATTCTATAATATATTATATTATCATTAGACAAACAAGCAATTTCGAGGCAGCAGTTGTTAGATCTCATACAGGAACCCAGTGTGGATCAGATCATTATTTAGTAAAAATGAAGAGTTTTTGGCCATGGAAGAATGCAAAGAATGGTTCTAACTACATTAAAACGAATTTTGCTGAGAAAGCTAAAACTATATACTTCAGTACTTACAGCCTACAAGACAAAAGTATATGAACATTCTTTGCTGTCAGAATGGAGAAAACATTGTAAGAATCATTTGAAGGAATTACAGAGGATAGGTACGATTATATAAAATCCAATGTTATAAGTATAGCAATAGAGGTGCTGGGCATAAGGGGAAACAACCACAGCCATACAGCAGAATGGTGGTCGGAGTAGTGGCTCAATGATAAATCGGAATTAACAAGCACAATCTATAAGGAAAAGAAGAATGAAGAGATAAAAAAAGAAGAATAACAAAGAATGAAAAGTGGGAAACGACATGTGCCAGTGTCAATAGCAAACTAGGATTTTGGCGACCGAAACAAGCATGGTCAGTATTAAAAGGACTTCAACAAGAGACAAAAGCCAAAATCAATCTTCAACTGATAACACCAAAAGAATGGGAAGAATTTCCAGAAAGTATCAAATGAGGATAGAGAAGAGTATATTGAGGAATGAACAGTAGAAGAAAAGGAGCAGGAAGGGGAGGAGATCCAAGGTTTAGAAAGCAAGGTGAGCAAGGTATAAGAACAGGGAAGAATGGTAACTCACTTGGATCAGACAATAGCAATCTGGAGCTCTTAAAATATGGTGGTGACAAAATTGTGAAGCTAATAACACGATTATTCAATAAAATGTTAACATGGAGATTAGATACCAAGGAAATGAAGCTGGGCTATATTAATACTATATTTATTAAAGAGATCGCAAAAGCTGCTTGAACTACCGAGGAATTTGTGTTGTAAACACATTAATGTAAATTTTTGGGAAAATAATTAAAAATAAGCTGCAAATAAATTTTAAAACCTGGGGAGAACAACATTGCTTCACAGCTGGTAGATCGTGCGTAGAGCTTATTTTCACATTACGACAGATCTTAGAGAATCATAGGGAAAAATCAAAAAACGTAGGATTAATTTTTATACATTTAGAAAAAGCATATGATACTGTCCTAATAAAATTACTTTGGAGAGCATTGCATTTGGCAAGCATAAAGGGTCCTTTAATTAAAATAATACAGGATATGTATAAATATGACATATGTCAAGTGAAAATTGGTAGTTAAATTTCACAGAAATTTAGAACAAGCAAGGGTCTGTTTCAAGGCTGCCCCATGTCACCAACATTATTTAAAATCTGTCAGTCTTAAGACATGGTCTCGTAAATGCAATAGGATGGGGCTAGAAATTAAAGATGACCTTCATTTACATCATCTGCTATTTGCTGACGATCAAGTAGTTATAGCACAAGATGGGGAGGATGCAAATCGTATGTGTACCAAATTAACAATGGAATATAGAAAGCTAGCCGGAGTGGCTGTGCGGTTCTAGGCGCTACAGTCTGGAGCCGAGCGACCCCTACGGTCGCAGGTTCGAATCCTGCCTTGGGCAGCATAGTGCTCAGAGCCATTTGAACAATTTTTTTGAGTATAGAAAGTGGGGATTGAAAATTAACTACCAGAAAACAGAATATCTCACTAATGAGCCAGATGAATTATACATAGAGGGAAAGAAAATTAAGAAGGTCAATACTTTTTATTATTTTGGCTCCATTTTAGAGCTCCAAGGAAAATCAGAGACAGAAATTAAGGAAAGAATTAGCAGTGGAAGGAAGGTCATTGTGATGCTCAACTCAATCTTGTGGAGCAGGAAAGTAATAAACCAAACCAAAAAAATCATATGTTAATCGATACTAGAGAACATAGTTATGTATGGAGTGGAAACTTGGACTACAAACCTGAAACACCTAAAAAAATTGCAAGTAGTATAAATGGACTTCTGGAGAAGATCAACAAGAATTTCTAGAAAAGAGAAAGAAAGAAACAATGAAATAATAAAGAGAATGGAAGTAAGAGAAAGAATACATGACATGATGGACAGAAAAAGTTACATTGGTACGGGCATGTAAGAAGATTGTAGGAAGCCAGAATTCCGAAAATAATCCTGAATGGGAACCAGAGGGAAGAAAGAGAAGAGGATGCCCTATGACCACCAGGCTCCAAAATGTACGCTTAGCAATGAGAAGACTTCGTGTAGAGGAAGAAGATATAGAAGATCAAAACACCTGGAGGGGCATCCTGAGGAGATAAATTAAGATCTTATGTAAAAGATGTAAAAAAAACCTGGGTATTTGTTGTGTTGGAGGGAAACCTTTCTATAGAAGAAAATCTCATTAAATAATAACCCAGTGGTGTAAAATGTCTGATAGGCATCAAAGAAAAATTTGAAAATAAACTGAAAAATTTTCTCATTGAGATCTCCTTCTATTCAGTAGATGAATTTCTATTATTGTGCTATGTAAAAGGTGTTGGGTAGGAATTTCTAACTCACATCTGTATGTAGGCACAGTTACAAAATAATTTGTGAGGTGAATTCTGCATCATTACATTTTATCACACAAATTATCCTTAGACTACGAAACTAACTAACTAACTAACTAACTGGATTCTTTGAGACCGTACTTCATTTCAGATAACATCATCTGCAAAAAGTCTGCAAGGTCATTCATATGCAGCATGAACAGCAAGGACATCAACACTCTCAGTTGGGGCACACCCGTAGTTACTTATACATTTATTGATGACTCTTCATTCAAGATAAAATGATGCATTGTCCCTACCAAAAATCATTAATCCAGTCACAAATTTTGGTTGATAATCCACTGATATTATTCTGATAATAAGGGCATCTGTTGTACTCAGTCAAATACTTTTTGGAAATCGATAAACTAGCTACTGTATCTGCCTGACTGCTTTGACCCATGATTTTCATGGTGTCATGTAAGAAAAGTGCAAGCTTTATCATGTTTGAACTTAGAATATATTCTAGGAGTCTACAAGAAATGGATACCAAGCATATTGCAAGACAATTTTGTGGATCACTTCTGCTATCCTTCTTGTTGATGGATGTGACCTGTGCTTCCTTTCAACTACTGGACATTGTTTTTTGTTTGAGGAATCTGCAGTAGATTATGTTTAAAAGAGGGACTAACACACTCGCAAATTCGGTATAGAATCTGATAGGGATTGTATTGGGCCCCAGAGCTTTGTTTAATTTTAGTGATTTCAACTGTTTCTCAATACCACTGACACTATCTGTATCAGTCATTAGTGTAGTGGTGAGAAAACTAAGTTGGGTAATGCCCCTGAACTTCCATTTGTAAAGGAACAATTTAAAACTTAGTTCACAATTACTGTTTTTGCTATGCTGCTCTCAATTTCAGTCTGTGTTTCATCCATGAGTGTCTGCCCACTAACACCCATACCACTATCAGCCATTATATATCACTAGAATTTCTTAAAGCTTTGTCAGAGGTCTTTCAATAATATTGTGCTATGGCAGTTGCTGAAAACTTCACACATTACATCTCCTTATCTCTAGCCCTATACTTTGTTAGCCTCCGTCAAAAACTGTAGGATTGCTTGCAGAAGTAGAGATTCAGTGTGGAAGCTGGCACAGTGTCATACTGTTTACCTACCTCAGATACGACCATCCCGCCTCCCCATACCCCCGTCTTTCCCTGCCATTTTAGCGTTCTTGGGTGAAGTATAAATGGTGGGAAATTAAAACGGGTGTGGGATGGGGCATTATCCCATTGGTTGAGAGGGCTAGCACAGCCTGCATGCTTGACATGTTTGTCTTGACACTAAGATATCATAATCTAAGATGGCAGATCCATGATGCCAGAAAGTCAAAGGGTTATCAAAACGGCTGCTACCGACAACTGTCATATACTAATGATATATCTTTTTGTAATATTACGTTAAATGCTTGTGTGCCTCAAAATTCGAGAAGTCAAAACGTATGCGTCACTTTACACTTCAGTTCTTCTTATGATCTTTAACATACACATAGTATGCATCCAAATTATAATGGAAATCAGCTAACTATACTGTGAAGTATTTATTTTAAGTAGGGACACTGATATATAGAACAGATAAATGGCTGTAATAAACATACACAATGAACAATGCAAGTATCGTAATTTCTAAATATCTTGTCCTGGATATACTGCTGCATTACAATGTGATCTGTACATTTCCTCTGAAAAAAGAAGCCAACATTAAAGAACCATGATTTTAGTGCCAAAATGTTAAATTATTAAACAAGAGCCTGCACAGTGCCACCATTTGCTGATATAGGTCTTCCATGGGGTTAAGAAACACCGTTTTAATCTAGTAAAAGCATATCAAAAAGAGTGGACCCAGTAATGGTTCAAGGTAGCAGCAGGATGTATGGTGTGGATAGGCTAATATATGACTCAGTTATCACCTAAATCATCTATAATGTAATAATTATATAAATCGGTGCCTACAGCCACATGTGAGAATCCCTTACAATTCCCTCTTTAGTTATATTACACTGATTTATAGGTACTTTTAGAAAAGCAGTATACAGAGAAAGTAATCGAAATTTGCAACAGTAGCTGTCGGGCTTTAACGTAAAAGTATCTACATGCCAACCAGCACGGATTCCGAAAACGTCGATCATGTGAAACGCAAGTCACACTTTTCTCACATGACATCCTGAGGGTCATGGATGGAGGAAATCAGATAGTCACAGCGCCTATTTTTCAATTTCCGAGATTTATTTGACCCAGTACCACAGCTATGATTACTATCAAAAGAGTGATTATATTGGCTATCAAACGAATTTTGTTATTGGATTGAGGACTTTTTGGGAGGGATGACCCAGGATGTCTTGGATGGGGAGTCATTATCAGGTGTAGAAGTATCTCCAGGTGTCCCCCAGGGATCCTTGCTGTTCATGTTGTATGTTAACAATCTTGCGGATAATATTAACAGTAACCTCAGACTTTTCGTAGATAATGCAGTTATCTACAATTAAGTACTTTGTGAATGAAGCTGCATTCAGTCAGATCTTGTTAAGATTTCAACGTGGTCAGAGATCGGCAGCTTGCTCTAAATGTTATGAAATGTAAAATTTTGCACTTCACAAAACAAAAAAACGTAATATCATGTGACTGTAGTGTCAATGAGTCACTATTGGAGTCTGCCAGCTCATACAAATACCTAGGTGTAACACTTCATAGGGATATGAAATAGAATGATCACATAGGCTCAGTGGCAGCTAAAGCAAGTAACAGATTTCGGTTTATTTGTAGAATACTTGGGAAATGCAATCAGTGTACAAAGGAGATGGCTTACTAATCAATCCTGTGATTGATCCTACAATAATGCTCAAGCTTGTGGGACCCATACCAAACAGATCTAAGAGGGGATATTGGATGTATACAGAGAATGGCAGCACAAACAGTTACATGGTTCCAGAATGAGATTTTCACTCTGCAGCGGATTGTGCGCTGATATGAAACTTCCTGGCAGATTAAAACTGTGTGCTGGACGAGACTCGAACTCGGGACCTTTGCCTTTCGCAGGCAAGTGCTCTAGCAACTGAGCTACCCAAGCACGACTCATGCCCCGTCCTCACAGCTTCACTTCTGCCAGTACCTTGTCTCCTACCTTCCAAACTTAACAGATGCTCTCCTGCGAACCTTACATGGTTGTTTGACGTGCAGGAGAGTGTCACAGAGATGTTAAAAGAACTGGACTGGCAGATCCTTGAAAACAAATGGAAACTATCCCGAGAAAGTCTACTAACGAAGTTTCAAGAAACAGCTTTAAATGATGATTCTAGGAATATTATAAGAACCCCTGTAATCGCTCCCATATGGAAAATGAGGATAAAATTAGATTAATTGTAGCACACACACAGCCTTTAAGGACAACATACACATACCCATGACCAAGGGAGAACTTGAACCTCCTACGGGGGAGCCTCGCGAACTGTGGCAAGGTGCCCAGACCCAAAGGCTATCCTATGCAGCCAGTAATCTTTCCCACACACCATACGGGAATAGCAAGGGAAGAAACCTTAATAAATGGTACAACTTTCTAGTCGTTTGCAGGGTGAGCTGTAGATGCAGATAAATGGCTGGCTCTGAGCGCTATGGGACTCAACTGCTGAGGTCATTAGTCCCCAGATGCAGATATGATGGTATCAAAGTGACCAGCTGATTGCAGGTGGTATCACTGGCAATATTACCAGTGATTCACTGCTTTTGTGTGAAACCTTCGAGAAGGCTGGGGCATGATGCTTTCTGTACAAACAGAGATTGTGAGTATTCTGTGAGGTCGCCAAAGTGTTGTAAGTCTCCGTCCCACATCAGACAGCCCACGTATTGCCTAAACGGGTAATGCTGGGGTAAGAACCACGCCAAACCACCGTCTCTGCTTCTGTCTGCCTTAAAAAACTTTATACGTTCAGAAATTTTTTTCTGGTTCTTCTTAACACAAAATTTGTCGTGTTTCTTTTTTGCCATCTGTAATGAAGATTACAGCGGCTGTGTACCTCCACTGTACCCAACCTATCGGGCCAGCTGTTCTATCTACAAGCACATGGCTGGAAAACTGAAAGGTCGTACGATTGAATCCAGTCGGCACAGTGGCTCAGCATGTTCGGTCAGGAAAGGGGTCACCCTCTGCAATAAAAAAGACTGAGTGAAATTGTCATCGACAGAATTTGAAAGACGTCGTGCGACATCAACAGTTCTTTGCTAATGATGCTGAGGTGTACGGGAAGGTGTCAGAGTTGAGTGACTGTGGGAGGATACAAGGTAACTTGGACAAAATTTCTAGACTATGTGACAAATGGCAGCTAGCTCTAATCTAAATGTACAACAATTTAAATTAATTTGGATGAGTAGGAAAAACAAACCTGTAATGTTCTGCCACACATCACATGGTGGTTTTCGAAGTATGCATGTAGATGTAGACATCTGCACTGAATCACTGACAAGAAACGACAACGGTGGAACACATCGAAAGAACAAAAAAAAAACGTGACCATGGGTTTTACAGTCTGCGCTTTAACCTAGCATTCACCTCTCAGTGATGAGGAGGTCCGCTGGAAACGACACATGGTTCGGATTCCATGTTAAACTGTAGGTCTTTTCCCCTGCCTAGTAACAGGGGTAGGTTTTGGAGACGCAAGTCGCTGAAGTGATATCTAACTGCAAGACTCGCACCAGGCAATTGAGCTACATGAAATTATTATAATTATAATTATACCTAAACCAACATTAAACTGAACGCTAAATGCTCTTCGCAGAGCCTTTAGCGCATGCTACACGTAGACGTGATAGGATGACGCTATTGGCTGGAGCGTCACGTGGAACACGGTCCTTGCAATTGCGCATCGCCCAGTTACCCACTTTGTTACGTGCAGGTCACTATATGATGGAGGTTTCTAGCGAAATACTAAGTAATCAGTCAGAAACGACCAATATCTCTCTGCAAGCTAAACTGCGACTCATCTGTAAAGAGGACTGTCTGTTTGGACCTATAGCCCAGTGTGTATGTTAGCATGCCAATTGACGAATTTTGATTGTGGGTGGAAGAAACGTTGCCGATCGCCTCGCATACTTGCCACTTTCATGAAGCATTCGGTGCACAATACTCTATGATGCAATCACCCATCCGGCGGATACAGCGAAGAAGACTCTGGTTGAAATGCAGTCTATCTACTTACTGGCTCTTAATACCGTGAAGATGAAAGAAGAAGGGTTAATAAGTGCGGTAATAATCAAAACTTATATTATTTATTCGTGGGAATGCTATATCTGGTGTACCAATTATTAATGGTACAAGTCAATTACCAAATACATCAATTATAATAGGCATTACTATGAAGAAAATTATTACAAATGCATGGGCTGTAAGAATAACATTATAAATTTGGTCGTCCCCAATTAGAGATCCTGGTTGACCTAATTCAGTACGAATAAGCATTCTTATTTATGTTCCTACTGTTCTTGTTCATGCTTCAAATAAAAAGTATAAAGTACCAATGTCCTTAAGGTTTGTTGAGAATAATCATTTTTGCGGTAAGATGGCTGAATTTTAGGTGATAGACTGTAAATCTACTTATGAGATATTTCCTCTCTTACCATATTTTGGTCTTATATTCAGTTATGATTCTGGACTGCATAAGCTGAAACGCACAAGCTTATAGCGTGTTAGTCTGTGATTAGCATTCTAAGGCGTGTATTACTCATTTAACGTTGATTTTCGCGTAGTGCACATTTGGCGACGGCTATTTTGCCACTGCTATGTTCGTCATTGGTGACATAAACCGAACCCAACAAATATTACATAATATATGAGAGAGAGAGACGGTGTTTCACGCGTACAAGACTAGTTTTGTTAATTCTGTGGAGAGAAAACAGCTGGAACATTAAGTGTGGGACAGAAACAAAATAAACTGTCGATACAGCGAAATATTCTCAATCCCTCTCTAGTACTGTTATTTGTATACCACTTATAGCACCCGTCATGCTCTTAAATATGCGTCTCTTTGCCAGTTTTTCACGTATAGATAACGTAAGAGAATGAAAATGTCACTAGCTTCATGTGGCAGTGTTGTATAGCATAAATGTGATAAGAACATATGCCGCTTATGTGCCAATTTATTCCACCGAATTTTTGCTGTTTATTTTATTTCTCCTTATTTACGGAAAACACAATATTTCAATTATGTCTGTTACAGCTGCATTCAGGTAACAGATGAGGAAAAATGAGGCGAAGAAACATGATATAAAAATAAGATTGAGACTCCGTACGCAATGATTCGTAAGCTGGGAAGCACGACATCTCAGTTAATGTCGTAAGTTACGTCATGTGATGATACGAACGAAAACCACATAGAGATGTTTCATAAGAGAGTGCAGAAACTGCAATGTTTTTTATCTCTGTTTTAAAAATCACACGACCGTGTAAAATCTGGATACAGCGAATCATCTACGATGTTGCTCCTGTACCGCCTTCATTAAACAGTACGAAACTGCAGATTATTCCTAGACGTTGATCCTTACAGGTGCAAGCACAAGGTATTATTAATGTTATTCCTCCTAAGACGTTCTCGAAAAAGTTTCAAAGTTTTGCAAATACGATGCTTCTACTTATTAGTACGATATATAGAAAAATTACAGTTCTCACATAATAGAGGTGGTTTACACAACATTGAACAGCCAATACTACATACTAGAATACTCCTCAAGTGCGCGGGGGCCTAAAGAGGATGACTAACAGGAATTATCGAGCGAAGGTAATAAAGATTAAAATAAATGTCACAGGCTTATTTGACTTGTGAAGGAATGCTGAATAATCAGATACACTGAGGTGTCAGTTTAGAAAGTATGAAGAATCGGCTTTCAGGGTTTATGAAGATAGGCTGAGAGTACTAACAGCAAACATAGAGACATAAGGGCAGTCATTCTTCCATGTTCCATTTGTCATTCGTGACTGTGTCGGGAAGAAAACTTGATATAGTGGAAGACAGAAGGTTCCCTTTTGCCACACACTTTATAGTGGTCTGCAGAGTACAGACGTAAATGTCGACGTAATTCGTTACTGTAATTTCCCGTGTGATTTTTCACATATTTGTAAATCCTATCAGTCAACTGACGACAGCGAAAAGCGAGAGAGAAAAGGCTGATTGGTCGTACTCATTTCTTTAAATTAATGACTTCAAAACAAAAGACCAAAGGATACTTCTTACGAGTTGAAAAATCTCTAGGAGGCTGTAATGCACTCACCATGGTTAGCAGCATCCACGGGATGCTAGATGTATTGAGCAATTTGCGTGATGTCCAACTCATTAACGTATGACTCCATCTTTGTTTTCTATAGATTAAGTGGACTAAACAAATGGCAGTCAACGAATGATCGTTATGAAATATGAGCAAGAGGTTAACCGTTTCTCCAGAGGAATTATTGTAGTATAGCACATTTTAATGGAGTAGTTTCAAACTGGTTGCCGACATCCTTTACTGCGACAGATGCCATTTTCTCATCCAAAAGACGGCAGCAACAGACGACCGTGTCTGTTCCTTTTATTACGTAGGACAATACATATATCTTGTATGGTGCGGAAGCGCCGACGAGAATGTGATTAAACAAATCATATGTAGGACAAAAAAAGGTGAGAGAGAGCAGCTGGTTGGGAGTGGGAGGGGGGGGGGGGGATTCCGTTTGCTGGAGGCCTTTGGAACAAATATTATTTTTCTTTACTACAACACATTCAATAAAGACTTTCTCAGAGACAATTGTGAAGCCATATGCAACGTCTGATAATACTGAAAAATAAGCAATAAGAAATAATATTTCATACCAAAAGTAAGGTTGTTTTATAATAATACTTAAAAAAATTTGCAAATACACTTTTCGAGTTAAAGTGAATGAATTCTGGTCTGAAGCTAAGGAGTGATGTCTTAAACGATCGGATGCGAATAGCCTACTGTTTGAGAGTCGTTATTGGTGTATATATATTACGTATTTAGTCACATCTTGCAAAAATTTATGAAATAATAACTGCATGATCTTTCTTTTTCTATTACTGCTGCGAACTCTTTATGGTATCAGACTGATTAGTTTTCCCATTGCTGATGTACTCTGGAAAGTCTGGACCCTTGGCTTGAAAGGAAAGAATTTTAAAGCTAGCGGCCATATTAAGCAAAACATTTTCCCCCCTGTGTTTCAACACTGATGCGTTTCGTGTCGGAAGTAATTTGAAGCCAGTGTTTAACACCAACTGAATACTAACAAGAATCCACCTATTTACAGAAATCTATTTGTTCCTTTGTAAGCTGATTAACACTAACAAAATTGAGAATTTTAAAATATTCCCTACGAACTGAATGTTCAAACAAACTTCGGGCTTGCACGTGCCCGATCGTCGTTTAATTCATTACACATATTTCGACTGGGCACCTGGCAGTCATCTACAGGTGAGCCATCGAAATATCGTGCAATGACAAGTTTGTTTGCGTCGTCATTTTCCACAGCATACAAATAATTGTAAGTACAACCGCCTTTTCTTGCTGCACTGCAGTTTATTTTTCCGAGACGCATTTAGCCATTTTTATAGTAAAGTACAGTAATTTATAGTAATAGTGCACCGCAAAAATAGACATTGTGAACAGTGTGAATAATAAGTTTGGAATATAAAAATGTGCTTATGTTTCGAAAATGAAGTGATAGTGTGACCTCCAGACCAGACAGGAAATGCAGATGCCAAAAAGCTCTCAGTAATTACCTGTTAATATAAAAAAACGCGACGTGAACTGTTTGATAATCTAAAAATAACACATATTAAAACAAAACTGTATCGTTCTAGATCCCACCGTAGATCCTTAGAATAAAAAAAAAAATAAAAGAAAAAAAAGAAAAAAAGAAAAAAAAGAAAAAGCGAAACGCGCCTGGGAAAAATGAATTGCAGTGCAGCAAGAAAATGTGGTTTTATTTACAAACAAACATGCCGTGCACTGAATTATACGACGACCCGCTGCAAGTCCGAAATTTGTTTGAACACTAATAAAATTCCCTCCAGAAATGTAAACACAAGTTACAGAGTCAGTATTCAGCACTTTCCCGCACGTAATGCACACGGGAGGACAGTCAAATACCAATATGTGAAAGAAAACTTAATTCCTATGGCACTGCCTCAGACTTACTATTAATTTTCCACTAGTTTATATGTTGACACCGACCGAAAACTATCAATTCACACGTCGTCTCGTTCTCAGAAATGCAAACAATTTGTTTACATGAAACTTCCTGGCAGATTAAAACTGTGTGCCAGACCGTGACTCGAACTCAGGACCTTTGCCTCTCGGGGGCAAGTGCTCTACTATCTGAGCTATCCAAGCACGACTCACACCTCGTCCTCACAGCTTTACTTCTGCCAGTACCTCCTCTCCTACCTTCCAAACTTTACAGAAGCTCTCCTGCGAACCTTGCAGAACTGCAAGGAGAAGTGCAAGTGCAGGAACTGCAAGTGCAACTGCACCCTTTCAGGAGTGCTAGTTCTGCAAGGTTCGCAGGAGAGCTTCTGTAAAGTTTGGATGGTAGGAGACGAGGTACTGGCAGAAGTAAAGCTGTGAGGAGGGGGTGTGACTCGTGCATGGGTAGCTCAGATGGTAGCCGGCACGGTAGCTCAGCGTGTGCGGTCAGAGAGCTGGTTGGCCTCTGTAATAAAAAAAAACAGTGAAAGGATCAACAACGAACTTGAACGGATGTCATGTGACGTTCACAACTATCAACAAAAAAATAAAAAAAAAAAATGATAGAGCACTTGCCTGCGAAAGGCAAAGGTCCCGAGTTCGAGTCTCGGTCTGGCACACAGTTTTAATCTGCCAGGAAGTTTTATATCAGCGCACACTACGCTGCAGAGTGAAAATCTCGTTCTGGAATTTGTTTACATTTTTTTTTTATTTTGTACATGGCTAAAGCAGCAATCGTAGGATAAAATATTCTTGTAGAAATAGTAAACAGTCAATCAGTGTCAAAATGGAATTTTTATTAAACCCCTTTGCCACGGTTTCAACGTTTATAAAAACATATTCTTCAGAAGGAAATACTGATAAATGGATTGCATGTTGTGGCAGAGGTACGATGAAATATAGCCGAAAGGCGGCAGTCAAATATAACAAGATAACAATAACTGTACACTGGTGAGGAAATACCAAATGACAATAACCATGTTGTCTGTGTTTTAATTATTATGGAGGTGAAATTTTATATTTGACTGGCGCCTTTCGGCTATATTTTAATGTACTTCTGCCATAACATGTAATCCAGTTGTCTATATTTCCTTCTGAAGAAGACGTTTTTTATAAACGTTGTAACCATGGCAAAGGGGTTTAAAAAACCTTCCATTTTGCGACTGATTGGCTGTTTACTATTTCTACAAGAAGACAAACAATTTGTGTTGTTGTCAGCTTCCACGGTATCAGAAAACACGTGTGTCGACTAATATTATATGTTTGTTCAAAG
This sequence comes from Schistocerca serialis cubense, assembly GCF_023864345.2. NCBI lineage: Eukaryota > Metazoa > Arthropoda > Insecta > Orthoptera > Acrididae > Schistocerca > Schistocerca serialis. Next base: position 885,312,005 of record NC_064639.1, read on the forward strand.
CTTAATTTCTTGAGGAATGTACTGACGGCAGGTTAGGTCGAGTCTATGGTCATATCTTGCGTTACTCAAATTTACTTAGTGTCAGGTCTTCTGGTGTTTACTAGAAATTTTTGTTATTAAAGGAAAATGACATTATTCAGCAAATGTCGGTACTTTACAAGATAATCGGAAATAAACGGTCTTGTAATGCGCCGTTTCCTATGTCCCAGGATTCTTAGGAAACTAAATAATCACAAATGAGGTGTAATATTTTTGTTATTGTCGATTTCTGTGGCACTACGTACGGTCCCTATCGTAAAAAATACATTACAAATCTGTATAATCGTAAGTATTCCCACTCATCCGACACCGTATTCAGAAGTATCGCTTGCTGGCCGCTTGGGGCGCTGCTAGCGTTGACGGGATATGAAATGAAATGATCGTATGGCATTTTTAGGGCGGGATATCCCCTTCGGGGTTCGGCCGCCGTATTGCAAGTCTTTTTAGTTGACCCCACTTCAGCGACTTGCGTGTCAATGATGATGAAATTGATGATGAAGGACACACATCACCCAGTCCTCTACCGGGAATCGAACCAGGGCCCCCTTGTTTGGTAAGCGGTAACGCTACCAACAAAAACGAGGCGGGTGTCGCGCCTGTTTTGGTAGATCTTGGTATAAAGTATGCTGTTTATTGCAGATATGACACTATTTATGAGTGTGTGGTTAGATAGGATGCTGAGAGCAAAGCTTAAATAGCTCTAGAGAAACAAGTAGCGGCCACATTTGTTTCACACAAATATTTGGCTGTTTCTCGCTGTAGGTGAAACGATTAGTGATTATATTTATAATCTTCTTTTTCACAAATATTTGGCCGTTCTTCGAATATGGTATGCATTTCGAGGGTGAAGTTAGGCAGGAACAGAAGAGCACAGCTCAAATTGTTGCTAGTGAAACAACTAGTGGTCATATTTATTATCTTGGTTTCTTGCAAACATTTGGCTGTCTTTTCTCGAGTGCGGCTAGGTGGAGAGGTGGTGTATCTGAAGTGGATCGTTTTTGTAGGTGGTGTGTTGTTTTTAGTGGTGGTGCAATCTTGTGGCGGATGTTTGTATTTGTGATATGGTTTGTTGTAATCGTTTCTGTTATCGATATGTTAGTTTTTTTAGACTGAATTTTATGATTGTTTTGTTTGTAACTATGGACCAGACAGTGAAATTCTAGGGCACGTGATGCTGCGATGTGCGAAGATAGGCCTAGTACTAAAATATTTTTGTAACTGAATGGGCTCATTACCGAATGTGTGAAGCGCCGATTATTATGTATGTGTTTGTGTTTGGGAGGGGGGGGGGGAGGGGAGAAGACAGTTGTCTGGTGTAGCTGTCTTCATTTCACCTATATAGGTTAAGGGAAATTTACGACACCGATTTTTATGGCTGCGTCAGGTGAGTAGGTGGATTAGCTGTCTTCATAGGAGCTATATAGGTCTAGTGCAATATTCGATTCCAGTCGTGTGTTTCTTGTATTTTTCTGTTCGGTTTGTACAGGAGGAATTTTTCGTTATTTTCCGATCGTGTGTTTGTCTTGGAATGATGTTTGTTAGTCTTATTGTTGCATTTTTATTTTGCCCTCGACCAAAACCACCTAATTCCCGCGGTTGCCTTGTTTGTTTCATTTCACTAGGTGGCTCAAATATTTCGTGTATTTGTATTTGTTTGCTGCTGAAAGGAACTATCTTGTATTGGTCATCTTGAAGGGTGTAAGAGGCCTCTTAGTAAATGTTATCTGTGGTTTTCTTAGTAAATGGTGTAAACTACACTGTTTATACCAGATATGACGTCAAGAGTCAAGACGAGCAGAATCGGACCGTACGCTAATCCCAAGTTTGACTGGAGCCTGCAGGCGCGTTCAGAAAGCCTAATGCAAGTTAAGGCAGGTGTCAAGACAAGCAGGGAGTCCGGATTCGAGTCACAGAATTACTTTAGTCACAACGTGTTCACTACACGGGAATTTAGTATTTCTGTGCTCTACTTCTCAGATTTCATTTCATTTCACTGTGTCTTCATTGACTTCATCCCCGTAACCTCCATTCATCGTCAGTGAATTTAATTCAATAGTTATACGCCTGTATCTTTTCTGACAGAGTAAATCGCGGTCCCCCATCACATCCGTTCACCTTGTAGCCTATTCTGGGTAATTTCCAAGAATGATTGCCTATCGAAGTCGCGGGGTCCAAACGATAAATATCGAACGTGCGATTCTAAATCGATCGCGTGACTCGGGTGGCGGGCGTTATGATCAGTTATTTGTGATTGTCATTTTTATCTGTTTTCCGTCGTTCCCTTAGTTGCTCTAAGTTACATACCTCCGCGAATTAATGGCAAAAAGTGAATTGTTCCCGTAGCGTACATATCACATGGACTTTCACATGACGACAACACCGACGACGAGTAAGGTAAGTTATCTCCTTTGTAATTACAAGTATTTTTGTAACGGTTTTCTTTTGACATCGCTGTAGTGACGACCGTAAACATACTCATATCGCCCGCCATCCGAGTCGCTTGCTTGATCGATTTAGGATCGCACGTTCGATATTTATCCTTTGGATCCCGCGACTTCGATAGGCAATCATTTTTGAAATTACCCTATTATGAAACGGTTAGCCATCTTCGCTTGTTTGGGTGTAATAGGGGGAAACTTTAGTGAAATGAAAGTTTGAATCGGGCCTAGCGACGCACTCACACAGTCTGATGATTAAGGCGGCAGCCCGCGTTTAACAGGAACTCCAGATTCGAGATCTCGTCTGAGACAAATTTACTTGGTTACATTATGATCTTAATACAAGATATACCGGAATCTGACGAGTATATTTGTGATCTTAGTCTACAATCCTTGTTTAAAGCGATCCATGCACGTTCAACCGGATTTCAAGTCTCTGCTGTGAACCTGCCACACTAGATTTGTGAAGCTCTCAAACTGCAGGTACTCATTCAACGTGCTCGTCCTGTGTAGTCAGGCAGCGTCAAGCATCAGTTGCAACCCAGATTCATAGAGACTACGAGAAAGGTGTACATTCTGTTCTATGATGTCATTCCTATACACTACATCCATGGCAGTAATCGATAGGAAATACGTGCTGAGGCGTACATTTTCCTAACATAGTATCACTCATCTTAGAATGGATTCTGTATAATTACGCTATCACTCTTCGTTCAGAGCCAAACGTTGCGTTCAGGAAATATTCGTTCTGGATCGAACTGACTACGTATCCCGTAAGAAAGTATTTCTTCTAGGAGACGTCGAAAGCTTTAGAAACACCTAAATAGTACTAACTGTCTCTAGTCGTGCTTTACACTGCTTGTTTGCTGCGAAGCTGTAAACACTTACATGATCCACTGTACTCTGATCGTTTGTCAAGACCGTTGAGGCCTACTGTACTCATCATTGCTCTTTTCTAAAAGCAGTGTTATTAGGCAAATCTTTCTAACCAAGATGACATATTTGTAACACGCTAAAGGATTTATTATATTACACCATTATAGACACTAACGTGATTATGCGGTATGAAATACAAGAAACCCTCCGTGTGGTAACATCGGCTGTCTTTGGAGCGTCCTTAAACAAAACACAAGAATATTCTTGTACCTACATACAAGCAATCAACAAAAGTATGAGTGTCTCTTACCCGTAAGGAAGTTTTTCCCACGGTGTACAGGGGGCGAGAATTGAACGTACAAACTGCGTCTTGTTTGGCTTTTTCAGCTATATCATATCCAAAAATCTCGCCTATGCTCTTTTCTATGACTGACTGAATCATAGCATAAATGCCTTGTAAAAATGCTACAAAATAAAGAACTTGTATACACTCTCAAAAATTTGTGTGTAGTTCACATGCTTTCTATGTATCCTTGTCAAAAGTCTCCTATAAACAATTCATAGATATTCTATTACGAGACATTTGCCCTATATAAAAATAACCAAAGATTCACCAGCGACATATTCATGGAGATATAATAAGGGGAGATGCCGCTGCAGACTTTTAAGCTGCACGTTGCTCTGAAGTTTGCACCGCCATGTTCGATGCTTGACTATCAGACTACTGTTTACTATTGCTTCTTGTTTTCATTTTCACACACAACTGTTGTTTTAAACAGAAAATGTTACAGTGCTTTCGAAAATAACACAGAACAGGAAGGCATTTTCAGACGTTTTTCTGGTCGTAAATGAGTATTTGATCAAGTAATACGACACATTTTGTCTTGTTAATGTAACTTCCTTTTTGTTATACGGTTCGAATAACCAAGAAAAGAAGTATACGATGTGAAAACGCTGCTTGCATAATCCAGCACTTTCCTTAATACAGTTTGACGAAACTGATGTTCGGTCATGTCCTTCTCCCGAAAATGCTGAGGAAAGATTCTGCTACGTCTTGTCGATTTCCAATCTTTGCTTCTTACAGCGTTCACTCAGAGAGGTCTTCGAGTTGTATTTACGGGAAATCTAAAGCGAAATGACACAAATAAAACCACTACAGTAAAAGTAGACAGCGCAACCATAATTCAGCTATATGAAAGAAAATATCGCTTGAACGATTCCACTTACAACTGAAATGTGATTCCTTTACACTGAGTGATTAGGACACCCGTAAATGACGTAAGCTGGCAATTTCGGTCAAAACGCTTCCACCAGAAGCTAGTGTTGGGGCAACTAACACGGCGGACATCGGATGTAAGTTTGCGACATCGTGACAACTCGCCTTACTATGCATCCAAGGGTATGGTCCTTATTTCTGTAGAACGTTTTGTCTTGAATTATTATTTTATTCAACGGCATACTCATAGTAATGTTGTAAGCTAGGACTGAAAATCAAAATGTTTTTACTTATTTTCCATGTGATTAGATTTCTGCGTAAATTTCGAAACTTTTTGGTTCATGAAGGTTCTTAATTACCTAAATTGGACTGATTTCTACGGAGTAGCATTTCCACACCTGTGAGACACAAATGAAACTAATTGAGGCTGCATTTGCGTGTTGTGCTTACGGAAAATGTTACACCAGCAGCTGAGCCGAGCTCATAATAGTATTTTGCAAAATCGGGACAAATCTGGATCATGTCGAGACAAGAAGGTCCATAACGGTGGTGGCCCCAATACACTGGGACGCAAGACTGGGACGGATGGCAATCTAGTATAATGGTCCCACACGCCCAGCGAGTCGGCGATGATTGTTGCACATGTATGCGGTCTAATTGTCGGAAAACTGGGCATTACCGGGACGATTTATTGTGTGCTGCGTTTCCCGCATTTATCTAACAAAATGGAACGAAGTTATGTCCGTTTACAGAAGATGAGCTGTTGAATCTTCTAAATCAACGTGACGATGAAGACTTTGTCAGGTAAGGCAGATAGTGATGCCAGTGAGCCTGTAGGTGAACCAGCCACCGCAGATATTCAAAATATTAGTGAATCAGCAAACGCTGAACCAGTAAATACATATCCTGATTTTGGTGTTACCATCGCTTCTTCCTCCGATTCCGAAGAAGAGCCTGTGTATGCGGCTGACAAATCTGTCAAAAGACAAAAGAGATGACTTTAGATTCGCTGTCTCTGATTTGAACCACAAAGTCTATATAATTTCGAGAATACTCATTCCGGTTGGAAAATTGTCAATGTAGGTGATTCATCTATGACCGCCCGCGGGATTGAACCGTCGTCCTCCCGAATGCGAGTCCAGTGTGCTAGCCACTGCGCCACCTCGCTCGGTGCTGAGCAATGAAATTAATATCACAAGCACCTTTGCAACACCGCCCGTGGAAAGTAGACTGCGGAGTTGAAAAAAACACAAACAGTGGTGGAATTTACTGGTCTCTTGCCATAAATTTTCTGATAGTTCAAGTGAGAAAAAACGAAACAAACAGTTGTTGGATTAACGATCCGTTACTGTCTATTCCAATGTTTGTGCAAATCATGCCAAGAGACAAGTATCTTCTGTTGCTAATCGCGTTGCCAGCCGTCTCGATATATCGGGACCACCACCGTTGTGAACGTTCTTGTCCCGACATCCCAACATGACCCAATTTTGTCCCGACGAAATACTGTTACGAGCTTGGCTCAGGTACTGAAGTAACGCCATATTTTAGCCCAACATCTAAATGCAGCCTCAACTTTGTTTATGTCAACAAGTTTATGTTGACAACGTCGACTCACAGATGGCGTTCATATTGCATATCCCATATCGACGATGCAAGCTTCTTTTAGATCTAGCGCCATCGTTCGAGAAAGTACCAAAGTTTGCCAGTAGTATGGGGCTGGAACCATTTAAGCAGTGCAACGTGGAAGATTCGGGCAGTTTCCATTTCAGTATAGATCTGATAAGGCGATTCTTGCTAAACGTTATACGAACAATGAGTACAAATTACTAAGTTTAAGTGTTTGCTGTGGATACATAGGGGGTGAAGTGTTTAGTGACGTGTACTTCGATGACTAAAGTGTTATTGTCGACTGTTCACCGTCTAATTAACTTTTCGTAGCTTACGAAAATTCCTAAATATTGAAAGAGAAAGTGTCAATTTTCGGAAAGGACGTATAGATCAGGGAATGTTGTATGAGATTTGAAGCTGTTTCATCTCAGTAATTCACGGAGGTAAGACAGATTTGAGGGATCACATTTCTATGAAGAATCATAAAAATAGTTTCGTGGCAGCATCGACATGAAAACTAATTTCTACATTCATGATTAAAGAAGATTCCCAGGAGAATTGATGTTGTTGCTGCAGAACTAACAACAGCATAATAGAGTTGTCAATCATCATCATTCCTTCAGTTCTCATGACTGTAACGTAACACTGAATGCCGCAATGTATCCCGACTCCAAAGTCGGCGCAAAGCAGTCTACAGCCAGGACCAAAGCTACTGCGATTGTTGAAAATATTCTCCAACACAATCCTTGTCCGAATGCATAAAACAATTGCAAGAGCCTTCATTTTATGGCCTAGGCACCGACGCATTGAACCACAAGGGTGAAAACATGTTTTCTTTAGTTGTTCAATTTTCTTTTTATTTTTTCCCCTCTTCTGACTGGTGTGAGCGGTCCGCCACGAATTCCTCTCCTGTGCCAACCTCTTCACTCGGAGTAGTACTTGTAGCCTATGTCCTCAATTATTTACTGGATATATTCCAATATCTGTCTTCCTCTACAGTTTTTACCATCTACAGCTTCGTCTAGTAGCATGGTAGTTATTCCCTGATGTCTTAACTGATGTCCTATCATTCTGTCCCTTCTTCATGTCAGTGTTTGCCATATATTCCTTTCTTCATCGATTCTTAGATTAGATTAATTATTCATTACATAGACCCACAAAAGAGGGGATCCTCCTGGGTATGGAGCATGTCAGATAAACACATTACAAAAATGTAATTAGAAAAACTTGAGTTCCATTAATTTTAATGATCCTCATTCAATGAACAGTACAATTATGTACATGAATTAAAATTAAACTTCTAATATTTACAGGTTTAATACTTACATCTGCTTTAATTAAATTCATCATTCACACAGTAGATAGTTACTTGGCTATTACAACCAAGTATTGTCAAAGATTAAAGTAAATTATTCATTTCAATGATCCTCAGTTAAGAACAGTCAAATTATGTACAAGTTTTAAAATTAAACTTCCACTATTTACAGACTTAAGACTTACATCTGTTTTCCATACTTCCATCATTCACACAGTATGTAGTTACTTGGCTGTTACAACCAAGTAGTGTCAAAAAATTAAAGTATAATAAATTTTCATTAAAATGACCTACTGCACTTGTTGAGAAATTCATGGATGGAATAGAATAAGTTGGTCACCAAAAATTCTTTTAAAAAATAAGTTTAAATTGTGCCTTGTCTGATACTAAGCTCTTAATAGTTGCTGATAACTTATTGGTTGGTTGGTTGGTTTGGGGAAGGAGACCAGACAGCATGGTCATCGGTCTCGTCAGATTAGGGAAGGATTGGGAAGGAAGTCGGCCGTGCCCTTTCAGAGGAACCATCCTGGCATTTGCCTGGAGTGATTTAGGGAAATCACGGAAAACCTAAATCAGGATGGCCGGACGCGGGATTGAACCGTCGTCCTCCTGAAGATAACTTATTGAAAATACGCATTGCTGAATACTGGACTCCTTTCTGGGCAAGAGTAGGTGATTTTAAATCTTTATGTATATTGTTCTTATTCCTAATATTGATATTGGGTACTAAGCAGTTAGTTGGGAAAAGAGATGCATTATTTACAACAAACTTCATTAAGGTGTAAATATACTGAGAAGCTGAGGTTAATATGCCCAATTCCTTGAATAGGTTTCGACATGATGTTCTTGGATTTACACTACCCATTACTCTTATTATCACTTCTGTACTCTAAAACTTTTTTCTCAGTTTGTGGAGTTACCCCAAAATATTATACCATATGACATAATGGAGTAGAAATAAGCAAAATATGCCAGTTTTTTTATATTTATATCTCCTATGTCTAACATCATTCCCATTGCAAACACACACTTGTTTAGACACTTTAGCAGTTCGTTAGAATGTTGCTCCCAACTGCATTTATTATCAAGTTGTAATCCCAAGAATTTTACACTCTCAACTTCTCCTATTTCCATATCATTATATTTTATACACACACTAGCAGGAAATCTCTTAGAAGTTCTGAACTGTATATAGTAGGTCTTTTCAAAGTTTAATGACAGTGGAATGGCTATGAACCACTTATTAATGTCAGTATAAATTTGATTAGCTGCCCTTTCTTAATTTATATTTGATTTACTATTTATTGCCATGTTTGTATCATCTGCAAATAAGACAAACTTGTCGTCTTGTAATGTAACAGATGACAGGTCATTAATATACACAAGAAGTAGTGGACCTAGTATGGAACCTTGGGGAACACCACATTTAATTTATTCCCAGTCAGATGATATCTGGTTGCCTACTTCTGAAGTGTTACATAATGACACCCTTTGTTTTCTATTAGTAAGATATGACTGAAACCACTTTGAAGCACTACCAGTGATGCCATAATATTTTAATTTACTTAAAAGAATGCTGCAATTCACTCTGTCAAAAGGCTTTGACAGGTCACAGAATATGCCAGTTGCCTCTAATTTATTGTCTAATGAATTAAGGACATTTTCACTGTAAGTGTAAATAGCCTTCTCAATATCAGAACCCTTAAGAAAGCCAAAACTGTGACTTTGACAGTATGTTATTTTCACTAAGGTGTTTAAGTAGATAATTGAACATAACCTTTTCAAAGATTTTTGAAAAAGCTAGCAAAAGTGAGATCAGTCGGAAACCTGACAGCATTTCTTTGTCCCCTTTCTTGTGGAGAGGTATAACTACAGTATATTTAAGGCAGTCCGGGAATGTCCGTGTGATAAGTGATTGCTTACACAAATAACACTCTTTTATTAACTTTGTTGATAAGTTATCGTAACCACTAGAATTCTTTGATTTCAAGGACTTTATGATGGATTCTATTTCTTTGGGTGAAGTAAGTGTCAATTCCATTTTACTGAGATTGCTTGTGTGCACTGGTCTCAGATATTCCATTGCGTTATCTACTGAACCTGACAACCCCATGTTATCAGTAACAGAGACAAAATACTTGTTTAAATGGTTTGTAACACAACATGCGTTTGTTATTAGGAGTACCTCCTCATTCCTTATCTTATCAGTAAACCTAATTTTTAACATTGTTCTCAAATGCTTTGATTCTCTTCTGCTCCGGTTTTCCCACAGTCCTTGTTTCACTGCCATACAGTGCCGTGCTCCAAACGTAAAGTCTCTGAAATTTCTTTCTCAAATTAAGGTCTATGTTTGATACTAGTTGACATCTCTTGGCCAGGAATGTCCTCTTTATCTGTGCTAGTCTGCTTTTGATGTCCTCTTTGCTCCATCCGTCATGGGCTCTTTTTCTGCCTAGGTAGCAAAATTGCTTAACTTCGTCTACTTCTTGATCACCAATCCTGTTCCCACTGTTCTCATTTCTGCTACTTCTCATTACGTTCGTCTTTCTTCCATTTATTCTCAGTCCATATTGTGTACTCATTAGATCGTTCATTTCATTCAGCAGATCCTGTAATTCTTCTTCACTTTCACTGAGTATTCCCTCTTGTTTCTTGTACATATTGTATGTTACCCGCCTTTCCCTATAACTTACCCCTGTTCTTCTCAGAATTTCGAACACCTACCATTTTACATTGTCGAATGCTTTTTCCAGGTCGACAAATCGCATGAACGTGTCTTGATTTTTATTTAGTCTTGTTGCCATTACCAACCGCAGAATCCGAGTTGCTCTCTGGTGCCATTATTTTTCCTAAGGCGAAACTGATCGTCGTTTAACACATCCTCACTCTACTTTTCCATTATTCTGTGTATTATTCTTGTCAGTAACTTGGATGCATTAGCTGTTAAGCTGATTGTGCGGTAATTCTCGCACTTGTCGGCTCTTGTAATCTTCGGTTTTATGTGGATGACGTTTTTCCGAAAATCGGACGGTATATCGCCAGACTCATACATTCTACAAACCAAGGTGAATAGTCGTTTTGTTGTCACTCTCCTCAATTATTTGAGAAATTATGATTGAATGTTATCTGTCTCTTCTGTCTTATTTGATTTTAAGTCTTTTAGAGCTCTTTTAAATTGTGATTCTAACACTGAATACCCTATCTCTTCGATATCGAGTTCTGTTTTTTCTTCTGTCACATCATTAGACAAGTCCTCCCCCTCATAGAGGCCATCAATGTATTCTCTCCACCTATCCGCTATCTCCTCTGCATTTAGCAATAGAGTCCCCATAGTGCACTTAACGTTACTGCCCTTGCTTTTAGTTTCAGCGAAGGCTGTTTTGACTTCCCCATATGCTAAGTCAGGCCTTCTAGCAATCATTTCCGGCCGGCCGGTGTGACCGAGTGGTTCTAGGCGCTTAAGTCTGGAACCGCGCGACCGCTACGGTCGCAGGTTCGAATCCTGCCTCGGGCATGGATGTGTGTGTTGACCTTAGGTTAGTTCGGTTTAAGTAGTTCTAAGTTCTAGGGGACTGATGACCTCAGATGTTTAGTCCCATATTGCTCAGAGCCATTTGAATCATTTCCTTTTCGATCTCTTCGCCTTTTTCATGCAGCCATTCCGCCTTAGCTTCCCTGCATTTCCTATTTATTTTATTCCTAAGTGATTTGTATTTCTGTATCCCTTGAACATTTTTGTACATCCTCCTTTCATCAATCAACTGGAGTGTTTCTTCTGTTACCCATGATTTTTTCGCAGTTGCCTTTGTGACGTCGCAAGTTATTACTGGGTAACATTTATTGCAGTAAGATAAGTAGATGTGGAGGCGGTGGCTGTGAGGAGGCTGCAGGAAGACAGACGCCTCAGCTATGAATCACGCGCAGCAGACGCTTGCGTCCGTGAGATCGATCGCAAGTAACGCCTAGTAGGAACGCAAATTCGTGGCCGCTACGAATCTAAATAAATCATAGCAAATATTAACCAATTGTTTTCAAACTCGGTATACGACTTTTTGTTATTCAGTAGAAGAGCTCGTGAAAATTACAGCTTTCTAACTATTATAGTTTCGGAGACTGAGAAAATTACTTAAAAACCATACAACCGACACTTAGGGTATAAAATTCAGTTAGGAACAATAACCGTTTGTTTTTTTGTTATCAATTGAAATCATATCCAAAGTTCTCAATGTGTAGAATCATCTCAGGATTTTTATTTTCAAAAACTTTAATTATTTCGCATTTTGTGGTATGAAATTCATGAAAAATTAATATTTGTTTATTATGTTGTAGTGGGAATAAATGGGAATGAATGAGAGTGTGTATGTGAGACATACGTAAAATTTGACATTACTTTCTGTAAAACATTACGCAATCGGATCGTGGGAAAGCTGTATTGTACCCACATTGCTGATAACGTATATCAAGGTGTGATTGCTTTTGTAAGAAGGAAGCCAGAATATCAGTCTGAACTGTAATCGGTTTCTAAATTAATTTCAAGATTATTTTTCTTTTCGGTCTTTTTATTAGACATTATATTAATATTTGCATTTTAGAATGATCCAAATGACTTTCTGTTTAGTGATTGGCTAAGGCAATTTTTAGCGCGAGGATGATCTCGAAGGATCATTCTGATTGGTCAGTCAGACTGATCAGCCAATCAGGATTAAGCTGTTCCCATGTGCAGAAACTTAGATATGCAGAGAGTGCGGAGGCATCGAGAGAGTCGATCGCCAGCTATCGGACGCGAAAGGTCATGGTAAATGTCACGGTCCTCATTATGTGTAAAATGAAGAAATATTGAGTTCTCGCGTTTAGTACGAGTCGTGACTAAAGCTGTCGCAGTTACGAACATTTTGATGAAAGTTTGAAGTTTCTGGACTGTTTTGTTGGAATGTTACTAGCGTGTGAACTTTCGACCTTAGTGAAAATTCCGCGAGGCACATTCTGTATTCATTTATGGAGAATTTGGCGAGCACGTCTTTTATGTAAGACCATTGACTGAGACAGAATGCAGAACTCGCAAGTAGTGGTGAATTAGAGACTGTGAGATGAACTGGTCGGACTTGTGTTGATTTCTGGCTGCTTTGCGTGTGAAATTTGTTGTTCGACTGGGAACTGAGAATGATGAATAGTACCTCACTAAATGTAGACTTGATAGACATAAACGTGTGTTATTAAGCAATAAATATTACTGGTCTTGAAAATTTAGGACGCTTATTTCAGTCAAAATACACCATATTACCACCCGAAATCATGATAAATAAGAACTTTCAGGAACTGTTTCCACCACTAGAGTTATGCGGACCCTGTTGGGTAGGTGTTAGGCGACGTTTTCTTCGACGCTGCTTTTTCGCCGTCTAGTATGTAGCTGCGATTGCAGAGTGAAGGGACGTCGAGCGGAAGCCGTACTGAGTTAGGATGGACATTTAATATGAACAGTACGACGAATGTTCGGGACAAATATATTTTAACCCGCCCCGCAGCATCTTCTTTGTACCGACGGTTTTTTTCAAACTTCTGTGATTGCTGTTTTTACAGATGCCCATTACTCTTCAACTGAACTGCCTACTGAGCTATTCCTTACTATAGTATCTATAGCCTCAGAGACGTAAAAGCGTACCACTTCGTTCCTTAGCACTTCCATATCCCATTTTTTTGCGCATTGATTTTCCTGACTACTATGTTAAACTTCAGCTTACTCTCATCACTACTAAATTGTGATTTGAGTCTATATCTTCACCTGGCTAAGCCTTACAACCAGTATCTGATTTCGGAATCTCTGCCTGACCGTGAGGTAATAAGGTAATCTAACTGAAATCCCGTATCTCCCGGCCTTTTCCAAGAATATCTCCTCCTCTCGTGATTCTTCAACAGAGTATTCGGCATTACTAGCTGAAATTTGTTGCAGAAATCAATTTAGTCTTTCTCCTCTCTCATTCCTAGTGCAAAGCCCACATTCCCACGTAACCCTTTCTTCCGCCTACAATCACATTCCAATCCCCCTTTACGTATTGAATTACCCGTTCAATATCCTCAACACCTTCTCTGTCTCTTCACCTTCGGCTCGCGATGTTGGCATATGTATCTGAACTACCGTTGTCGGTGTTGGTTTGCTGTCGATTCTGAGAACCACCATATCACTGTTATGTTCACTATAACTCACTCCCTGCCCTACCTTCCTGCTCATCGAATCCCACTCCCGTCATACGATTTTCCGCTGCTGCTGATATTATCCTGCACTTCTGGCCAGAAAATCTTATCCTCTTTCCACTTCACTTCACTGACCCCCACTATATCTAGTTGGAGCCTTAGCATTTCCTCTTTCACATTTTCTACCTTCCCTACCACTTTGAAACTTCTGCCATTCCATGCCCCGAATCGTAGAACGTTATCCTTTCGTTGGTTATTCAATCTTTTTCTCATGGTCACCTCCCCCTTGGCGGTTCCCTCCCGGAGATTCGAATGGTGGACTAGTCAGAAATCTTTTGCTAATGGACAGATGATCATGGATTGTTAGCTGCAATAGGAAGAAGACGTACTTTGTTGGTGCTGTACATTTTAGCGACTTTGACCTAGATAAGTTCACGCAGCAGTGTTCTTCTTCAGCTGTGTAGAAGTGTGCGCAGAATCAGCTAAGTGAAAACTCTGTCCAATACGCTCGTTTATTTATATATAAAAACCGACTTAGTAATTTTCCCTTGTGTGAGACAGTGTGTACAAGATCGTACGCCGATTTAAAGTTCTAGATTCGCATATTTACCTGTTCGTGTCGCGTCTTGTGCGTAATCTTTCATCAGTTATATCAGTACCCGTATGTATTGTGATTTATTGTGAAATTTCGAAGATTCGCGAGTGCCGCGATAAACTAGTACTGCCATCGTCAGTTGTACTCTCAAACTAAATTGTACTCTTTTTAGAATTTTTGGAAACAGTAGGCCTATCCTCGTTCAAAACAATTGTTCTCTAACTTAAATGTACAATTACTTGACAAGTAGGTTGGTTTAACAATTTTCAGACGCTTACAAAACTATATTTTTATAAGTTGTCGGTACTAGTGTTTTGAATACGTAATTTATTTCGTAGAAAATCAGCGATTGTGGTTCACAGTTCAGCCAAAGAATACATCACCTCTGAATTTCATTGTACAACAGTGCAATTAAACGTGCGTTTTTTGAGAATTGTCTAAAGCTACCATTCTGCTTTGCATAATGTACAAGCAATTTGTAGCAAATCTACGTTTGTGATTTAGTTACTGTAGCAAATATTTTGACTATCATATTGTGTTACATCTAGTTTTCCCTTAAAGAGGAGTAGCCCTCTATATTACCTGCATTTATCGTAAATTAACTGTTTTAGAGTTTGATAACGAATATAATTAACAGCAAAACGTTTTAGAAAACAAGTAATTTTTACCACAGGTTTTTGTGTTGCCTTAACAGAAATTTCGTTTTGTGTATTTGCTTCAAATCTTAAAGGGAATTAGCAATTTTTTAGCCCATTAAAAGATAGTCACTGGGATTAATTTAAAGTTATTTGTTCACTGACTTGTAATACACTGCACCAGCCAAAATGCAGCCCCACTGTGAATGCTGTTCCCAAAAATGCGATGAATTAGTTGACGTTCGGAAGCAGCTGGAAATCGCCCTGACTACTGGCAGCTGCTGTGGAACGCTGAGCTGGAAGAGCTCCTGAGAGTCGTGTACCTGTGATACCTATACCAGAGGTACTTCAAGTACTATCCTCTCCTGTGGATCCTGTCTCCTCTGCAGAAAGTACAAGATCTATCATTACCCGTCCGCTTGTCTGCCTTTGGCGTGTCAGTGGTAGATCTAGGCGCTCTGTACAGGGGACCAGGGAGAAATCAGCATGTTGTATCGATCCCTCTAACCAACAAGTCTGAAGTTCTGTCTTTCTCATAACTGAAACTGAGCCAGTGGGACTCACTTCACCTGTTTTGGGAGAACCTGTTTTGTCCAGTATCAGGAGGAGGCAAATGGAAAAGGATAGGGATCTAGTAATCGTCGGAAGTTCAGGCGCACAGCGAATGATGGTACCCTTAGGGAAATAGCAACAAGGACAGGAAAGGGCACCAGGTGCACTCAGTGTGTATGCCTGGGGGCGTCATTCACCATGTTGTAGAGGATATTCCGGTAGCCATTGAGGGAACAGGGAGCAACCGCAAATTGTGGCGCACGTTAGAACAAATGATGCCTGTCGTCTGGGCTCTGAGGTCATTCTTCAGTCTTTACAGCGACTGGGAGAGAAAGTTGAGAAGGCCAGCCTTGCGCTTGGTGTTTCAACGAAACTCACAGTTTGCAGCATTGTCCACAAAACTAATCGCGGCCCTATGGTTCTGTGTCGAGTGGAACCACAGACTTCGAAAGTTCTATGACGAGCTATGCTGCGACTCCCTGGACTTGCGCATTAGGGTTGTGAACTGTAGTGTCACCCTAAATGGGTGAGGCGTGCGTTACACATCAGAGCTCATGTGGCTGACTGTTTGTGGGCTGCACACAAAAGCTTTTTTTTTTTTTTTTTAGGTTATTCGTCTCTCAATCCAACCCAGATAACGATAGCTGTAGGAAACCCAAATCTATCAGTGTAAGATCGGCAGAAATGCCTCCCACGGGTGAGAGTATAAATATCTTAATGGTAAACTGCCGAAGCAATTGCAACAAAGCGCCAGAGTTCGAAACGCTCATGAAAAGCAG
Source organism: Schistocerca serialis cubense (assembly GCF_023864345.2). Lineage (NCBI taxonomy): Eukaryota > Metazoa > Arthropoda > Insecta > Orthoptera > Acrididae > Schistocerca > Schistocerca serialis. Next base: position 885,328,247 of record NC_064639.1, read on the forward strand.
TGAAGCGTACGTACTACGAGGTACAGAAAGCTGGATGAAGCCTGAAATTGAAAGCAGTGAGATTTTTGGGGAAAATTTAAGTGTATATCGAAAGGATAGGCAAATGGGAAATTTCAGTGGTGTAGTTGTCACAGTAGACAAGAAGCTCAGAAACTGTATGCGAGATTGTTTGGACAAGACTCAGTGTTAGAGGTGGGAATAAAATGATAACTGGATCCTTCTATCGCCCACCAGACTCATCTCCTGATATGACCGAAAACTTTAGAGAAAACTTGAGTTCACTTGTAAGTAAGTTCCACAGTCATACTGTAATCATCTGTGGAGACTTTAATCATCCAACAATCAAATGGGAAAACTACAGTTGTGTTAATGGTGGGCGTGATAGGACATCCTGTGAAACTTTACTAAACGCCTTCTCTGAAAGCTACCTAGAACAGATAGTTAAGTACCCAGTAGAACACTTCATAATGGGAGGGAACCTCCTTGGCATACCGTCACTGTAAAGAAACTTTTAAAGAAACAGAGATTACTGGATAATAGGTGTAAAGCAAAGCGCAGGGCTATAGATAGATAGATGCTAAAGTAAACGCGTTTGGCTGTCAAGAGAACAATGCTTGATGCCTTCAATGTCTATCGTAGCAGCACACTGTCGAGTGATCTTTCACAGAACCCAAAGAAATTCTGGTTGTATGTAAAGACTGTTAGTGGCACCAAAGACAGTGTCCAGTCCCTAACGACAGACGGTAGCAAAGCAAAAGCTGAAATTCTGAACTCCGTTTTCAAATGCTCCTCCAGAAAGGAAAACCCAGGAGAACTGCCCCAATTTAATCCTCGTACCATTGAAAATATGAATGAAATAAGTATGTGGCAGTGGTGTTAAGAAACAGCTCAGGTCGTTAAAATAGAACAAAGCTCTAAGCCCCGATGGAATCCCTGTCGGATTCTATACAGAAATACGGCTGAGTTATTCGCTTTTGTTACTATAATCTATAGTAGATCTCTCGAACAAAACACCGTGCTTAGTTCTCGGGAAAAGGCGCAGATCACATCCGTCTACAACAAAAGTAGTAGAAGTGATTCACAAAACTACCGTTCCATATCCTTGACATCGATTTGTTGTAAATCTTAAAACATATTCTGAGCCCAAACATAATGAGGTCTCTTGGACAGAATGACCTCCTCCATGACAACCAGCATGGATTAAGAAAACTTCGGTCATGTGAAACCCAACTCGCACTTTTCTCACGTGCCACACTGAAAGCTTTGGATCAAGGCACCCAGGTAGATGCACTTTCTTGATTTTCGAAAAGCTTATGACTGAGAACTGTCAGAAGTACGATCATATGGGGCATCAAGTGAAATTTATGACTGGATCGAGGATTTTTTGGTAGGGAGGACACAGCATGTTAATGTGGATGGCGAGTCGTTGTCAGATGTAGAAGTAACGTCGGGTGTGCCCCAGGGAAGTGTGTTGGGAGCCTTGCTGTTCATGTTGTACGTTAATGACCTTGCAGACAATATTAATAGCAAAACAAGCTTTTTGAAGATCATGCGGTTATCTATAACGAAGTACTACCTGAAAGAAGCTGAATATACTGGGTGATTCAAAAAGAATACCATAACTTTAGGAATTTAAAACTCTGCAACGACAAAAGGCAGAGCTAAGCACTATCTGTCGGCGAATTAAGGGAGCTATAAAATTTCATTTATTTGTTTGCTTGAGGCGCTGTTGACTAGGCGTCAGCGACAGTTGATGCTAAGATGGCGACCGCTCAACAGAAAGCTTTTTGTGTTATTGAGTACGGCAGAAGTGAATCGACGACAGTTGTTCAGCGTGCATTTCGAACGAAGTATGGTGTTAAACCTCCTGATAGGTGGTGTATTAAACGTTGGTATAAACAGTTTACAGAGAATGGGTGTTTGTGCAAAGGGAAAAGTTCTGGACGGCCGAGAACGAGTGATGAAAATGTAGCACGCATCCAGCAAGAATTTGTTCGCAGCCCAGGAAAATCGACTCGCAGAGCTAGCAGAGAGCTACAAATTCCACAATCAACTGTATGGAGAGTCCTACGAAAAAGGTTAGTTATGAAACTTTATCGTCTGAAATTGGTTCAAGCACTGTCTGCAGCTGATAAGATTAAAAGAATCGATTTCTGTGATTTTATCCTTGCTCAAATGGAAACAGATGAATCTTTCGTTTCAAAGATTGTGTTTAGTGATGAAGCAACTTTCCACACTAACGAGAAAGTCAACCGTCACAATGTCTGTATATGGGGCACTGAGAAACCGCGGGAAACAACTCAGTATGAACGTGACTCGCCTAAGGTGAACGTTTTCTGTGCCATTTCAGCCAATAAAGTTTTTGGTCCCTTTTTCTTCTAAGGTGCTACTGTAACTGGACTACAGTATCTGGAGATGTTAGAGAATTGGCTGTTCTCTCAGCTCGAACAAGAAGCACAACAATTCATATTTCAGCAGGATGGAGCGCCACCACATTGGCACTTATCTGTTCGTAACTACCTGAACGTCAACTGCCTGAGACGATGGATCGGCCGCCAGGCAGCCCGTGACAGAGCACTTCATCACTGGCCTCCAAGAAGCCCTGATCTTACCCCCTGCGATTTTTTCTTATGGGGGTATGTTAAGGATATGGTGTTTGGGCCACCTCTCCCAGCCACCATTGATGATTTGAAACGAGAAATAACAGCAGATATCCAAACTGTTACGCCTGATATGCTACAGAGAGTGTGGAACGAGTTGGAGTATCGGGTTGATATTGCTCGAGTGTCTGGAGGGGGCCATATTGAACATCTCTGAACTTGTTTTTGAGTGAAAAAAAAACTTTTTAAATACTCTTTGTAATGATGTATAACAGAAGGTTATATTATGTTTCTTTCATTAAATACACATTTTTAAAGTTGTGGTATTCTTTTTGAATCACCCTGTATATTTGTTCAGATCTTGACAAGATTTCAACGCGGTGCAGAGATTGGCAGCTTGCTGTGAATGTTCGGAAATGTAAAATTTTGCATTTCACAAAACGAAAAAAATCGTAGTATCCCATGACTACAACATCAAGAGTCACTGTTGGAATCTGTGAACTCATACAAATACCTGGGTGTAATGTTTTGTGGGGATATGAAATTGAATGATTACATAGGCTCACTCGTTGAAGCAGGTGGTAGACTTTGGTTTATTGGTAGAATGCTGCGAAATGTAATCAGTCTACAAAGGAGACTGCTTACAAAGCACTTGAGCGATCGGTTCTAGAATATTGCTCAACTGTGTGGGACTCATACCAGATAGTACTAACAGAGGATATTGATCGTATACAGAGAAGGGTAGCACGAATGGTCACAGGTTTGTTTAATCCGTGGGAGAGTGTCACAGACATGTTGGAGGAACTGAACTGGCGGACTATTGAAGACAGACGTAAAATATACTGAGAAAGGCTACTTACAATGTTTCAAGAAACGACTTTAAATAGTGATTCGAGGAATGTACTACAATCCCCTACAAATCACCCTCATAGGTATCATTAGGACAAGATTAGGTTAACTATAGAATGCACGGAGACATTCAGACAATCAGTCTTCTCGCGCTTCATATGTGAATGGACAGAAGAAAACCCTAAAAACTGGTACAATGGGACGCACCCTATGCCTTGCACCTGATTGGGGATCGCTGAGTATAGATGTAGATGTGAATGTAGATGTAGACACTTTGCAATTACAGGCCATTATAGGTCAAATTTTCTGTAGATACACATTATATGTCTTTAATGTGGTGGTTTCCATAGCCTTCTGGATCCTCATCCCGTTGATCACTGCTGATCCTACTGTCTTTAGGGACAATTTCCCACCTCCAGGGGCAAGAGAGTACCCTGAACCTCTGCCTGCTCCTCCGTCCTCTTTGACACGGCCGTTGGCAGGATGAGGGGCGACTTCTTATGCCAGAAGTCTTCGGCCGCCACTGCTAATGATTTTATTCAAAATTTAAACAGTCGCAGGGTTCGGAATAGGGACTGTGGAAGATAGACGTTGACTGTGGATATTGTATCACAGACACAGTCCCTTTGACTGTTCAGAGATGTCACTAAACCCGCCCAAAGATGTAAACAACCATACAATGAGCAGCGCCTATTAGACGGAGGGGGTCTGACAGCCGAACAGTTCCAGTCATTCCACCAGGAAGGAAGTACACTGCTCGTGTTGTCTGTAGTTCATCCATGCCTAAACGGTCAATACCGCTGTTCGATCGCGTCCGCATTGTTTGTGACAGTAAGGGCTCTCAACAAGGGAAGTGTCCAGGTGTCTCGGAGTGAACCAAAGCGATGTTGTTCAGACATGGAGGAGATACAGAGAGACAGGAACTGTCGATGACATGCCTCGCTCAGGCCGCCCAAGGGCTACTACTGCAGTGGATGAACGCTACCTACGGATTATGGCTCGGAGGAACCCTGACAGCAAAGCCACCATGTTGAATAATGCTTTTCATGCAGCCGCAGGATGTCGTGTTACGACTCAAACTGTGCGCAATAAGCCGCATGATGCACAACTTCACTCCCAACGTCCATGGCGAGATCCATCTTTGCAACCACGACACCATGCAGCGCCGTACAGATGGGCCCAACAACATGCCGAATAGACCGCTCAGGATTGGCATCATGTTCTCTTCACCGGTGAGTGTCGTATATGACTGCAACCAGACAATCGTCGGAGACGTGTTTGGAGGCAAACTGGGTAGACTGAACGCCTTAGACACACTGTCCAGCGAGTGCAGCAAGGTAGAGGTTCCATGCTGTTTTGGGGTGGGATTATGTGGCGCCGACATACGCCGCTGGTGGTCATGGAAGGCGCCGTAACGGCTGTACGATATGTGAATGCCATCCTCCGACCGACAGTGCAACCATATCGGCAGCATGTTGGCAAGGCATCGTCTTCATGGACGACAATTCGCACACCCATCGTGTACGTCTTGTGAATGACTTCCTTCCGGATAACGACTTCGGTCGACTAGAGTGGCCAGCATATTCTCCAGACATGAACCCTATCGAACACGCCTGGGACGGATTGAAAACGGCTGTTTATGGACGACGTGACCCGCCAACCACTCTGCGGGATCTACGCCGAATCGCCGTTGAGGAGTGAAACAATCTGGACCAACAGTGCCTTGATGAACTTGAGGATAGTAGTCACGACGAATATAGGCATGCATCAATGCAAGAGAACGTGATACTGAGTATTAGAGGTACTGATGTGTAAAGTAATCTGGACCACCATCTCTGAAGGTCTCGCTGTGTGGTGGTACAACATGCAATGTGTGGTATTTATGAACAATAACAAGGGCGGAAATGATGTTTATGTTGATCTCTAATCCAATTTTCTCTACAGGTCTCGGAACTCTCGGAAATGAGGTGATGCCAAACTTTTTTGATGTGTGTAATTTCAGATTTTTTCAGTAGTCCGTCAAGGAAATTTACTTCGTGTTTCTGCAGTCAAACTTGGCTCTGTTGAAAAAATAATAATAAAAACTTGGAGAAGAATAAAGTTTCGATAACTGAAATAACTGAAATAATTGACACTCAAAGATGTCTGAATGAAAGGAAGTCTGCCAGTTTTATTGACTTGCAAACCAAGATGAATTTGAACAAATTAAAGAATGACAACCATAACCACGAAATAATTGATTTTATTTCGAAATATGAGGAAGAAACAATGGCTTTCTATACCACTGCATTTGATTACATAGGAGAATGGGCTACTTCTTTTAATAAATATCAAGCATTTGATTGGGTGATGATTAAAAACACTGTTATATACCTGATTAGAAATGATGTGAAGATTTTTGGCGGCAGTGGTTTTGAGAGCTATATGTATCCGGAGAAACTAGGCATGAATCGGAAAAATAGAAGTCTAGACACTCCGTGGAATTAAGGTGGATTTACTTTCTTAAGGAAACCGAAAATCCTGATCGCAAATGCCAACAGTTAAAATTATGCGAGTATTTGTTTTCTATTTCCGCGCACAACGCTCTGTGGAAAGAGTATTTTCGCTGACGTTGGTCCAGTGAACTGATGAAAGAAATCGACTGCTCCCAGAGACTGTGGAATCAATCTTACGGTGTCAGTTTAACTACAAACTAGCATCCATGGAGTTTAATAAATACGTAAACGACTTGCTGAAAAAGGTGAAATCTTCCGAAAAATATGATGTACTAACTACTTCTGCCGCAACAAGATCCATGTAATTGTGTTCTAAAAAACTAATTACTTTAGATAAATTTTTTGCTTTATTTCTACACCCTCATCTCAGCGTCCCCACGAGGTCCTAGCGAGATGTGGCAACGGTAGTATTTAAGAATGTTACGCTTTGTGTTGATAACATTGAGGGCCGCGGAGATGACAAAACGTGGAATAGTAGGTGAATTGTGGATCACCTGAGAAAATCATTTCCATCCTTTTTTGCTTACTGACGAAAGTGTAGTTCTCTATAAATGTCGTGGCCGCCTCAAACAGTACATTCCACCCAAACGCCATAGATTTTGCGTAAAGTTTTTTTGTGTTGTACGAGTGTGAAATTGGATATATTCTTGACTTTATTGTTCATGTGCGTGCAGCAATGAACGTAGAAACAGAAAGTGATTTTGGTGTAAATGTTGGAATACCTGGAAGCATTGTTCGAACTTTATTGGAACGCTACCTTGGTGAAGGTCACGCACTGTATGTTGAAACCTGTTAACGCTAGCCCAGCCTTATTCTCTTATCTGCATGGCAGTGACTGATGCGTGTAGAACTGTAAGGATAAACCGTAAAGGCACTCGATCCCACCTGTCACTAGATCCCATCTGTTTCAAAAAGGCTTAAAACAGTTGGTATCGAGTTTATGTCAACAGATAAAACACAAATGAAGCGAAAAGAGAACCTCCTGACAGCGCAAGCTACCCTGAAAATACTGGGGCCGTCGACGGGGGCGACATGATGCTAAGTTCAGTAGAAAGTATTCGAGAAACTGTAAAATGGTATAAATAAGTATTTTGTCATTTGGTGTATCTGCCTCTGCTGTACACGAATGCGTTATATATAACTCAAACGGGAAGAAATATTTCAACATCTGATTTTCAGCAGAAACTGATCAAGGAGATCCTCCACCACCGACCTCAAACAAAGGGCGGTCGGCGAAGGAGATGGGCTGATGGTGATAACCCCTTAACGCATAACAGAACGCCACTATATCTCGCTAACCTAGCAACATAAAAGAAGAAGATCGACCAGAGAAGGTGCATTGCATGTGCAAAACATGACAAGCGAAGTGACACTAGCTGCATTTATATAAAATCTTATGCACCTTTATGTTTGAGTTTTGGTTTCTTAAGATACTACACTTTGAATTTTAACTAAAGTAATAACTTACGTAATTTTTGTCTCCTAATTAAGTACATTTTTGGAAAAAATAAGTATTTCTCTATAATATCTTAAAAAGGAACAATTTAACACCATAATACTGCATTTTGAGTCTCAATTTTTGTCAATAATGACAGACTGTTAGAGTCGTATACAGGGTGAAAAGTATTTAAACCGACAAACTCTGGGAGGTTGTAGGGGACATCAAAACAAATATTTTTCCATACTGTCATTTTTTCCTATGAGGATTATTTAAACCGGTGGAGGCTGTATTAAGCTCTTCAGTTGTTAGAGGCCGTATTACGATCTCCAGTTGTTAGAGGGCGTATTACGTTCTTCAATTGTAGGCAACTGCTGTCCACCAGTGTAGTAGTGCATTGTCTTGTTTACTAATGGAGCGATACACCTGGAGCGAGTACACTGACATGGTTGGTGCGTACTACGTAGTGCACCACAACGGACGAGCTGCACAGCGGGTTTATCAGCAACAATATCCTAATCGCCGTATCCCGCATCATACGACCTTTGCTGCTGTGTACCAACGTCTGCGTGAGGCCGGGTCATTCAGCAGATTACCTGGACAGGGACGCCGTCGCACGGTAAGAACGCTGCAATTTGAGGAAGCTGTCTTGCAGCATGTGGAGCGGGATCCTTCAATCAGCACTCGTGCAATTGCACGTAACATGGGAACGAATCAGACGAATGTAAGAACAGTCCTTCGAGAGCAATTGTTACGCCCATTTCACTTACAGCGTGTCCACAACCTGGAACCAGTTTTCGCAATGGTACCTGGAACAGTGTGAAATGCATCCTACATTTCCATCCTCTGTGTTGTTTACCGATGAAGCAACGTTCGGGCGAGATGGAGTATTCAACATGTACGATTCGCGTGTTTGGAGTGAGGATAACCCACATGCCACAGTTACTAGCGCCCATCAAGTGCGGTTCTTCGTTAATGTGTGGGTCGATGTTGTTGGGGACTGTTTAATTGGGCCGTATCTGCTACCTAGGCCATTAAACGGCAGGCATTATTACAATTTTCTCGCCAGAGCATTGCTAGAATTGCTGGAAGATGTCCCGCTCCCTACAAGACAACGCATGTGGTTCCAACGTGACGGGGCGCCGGTACATTTCAGTCGTCGTGTGCGTCGATTCATGGACCGACGGTTCCCAGAAACGTGTATTGGCAGAGGTGGTACTGTACCATGGTCTGCTCGATCCCCAGATATGTCCCCTCTGGTCATTTTTGTGTGGGGAGAGATGCGCAACCTTGTTTACGCAACTCTTGTTGCATCAGAAGAGGATCTGGTTGCCCGGATAGTATCAGCAGCAGGAACAATTCAGGATACTCCTGAGGTTTTTGCCCGTGTCAGACAGAACATGATTCGACTGTGTAACCTTTGTTTACGTGTCAATGGAGGCATTTTTGAAAATCTACTGTAATTGAAATTGGGTTGTGTTAATGTGTTGTCTCCTGGTCTAAAAAAATGGAAAAGTGTTTGTTGGTTTAATGAATTTGCCACCACAGAAACCTTCCTCTACCGGTTTAAATACACCTCATTGGAAAAAATGACATAAGGGAAAAATATTTGTTTTGATGTCCCCTACGACCTCTCAGAGTTTGTCGGTTTAAATACTTTTCACCCTGTATACGCGCACCACTTGAAAAAGACGCGCACATGGCAAGCGGCCGCTCGGACAGTGAAAGGATTAAGTTCTTCAAGTATTCCAGTTGTATGTCTGGCTCAAAAATCTATTACATTTTGTCTGTGTTTCGACAATTTTCGAGATAAAACTGTCTAAGAACGTTTGAAAATTATGCGAGCGAACCGAGCTTTACCCGTAAATGCATGTATCTTTGCATCTTTGTAGTCTCAAACTTTCATCGAGGTTGTTATCAATTATGAACGCTAATTTTTTTAAGTATCTATACTGCCTGGATTCGTCGTTCAATTGATTCCGGGTCGTTGTCCGCCTTACAACCTTAGTCAGCGATCCTGTTTCGCTTAGATTGCGAAATAATGAAACAATAATCGCTCAGATACGAATGTTGTGTCACTTCCGCGGTCTTCAGCATTTCAGCCGGCCGAAGTGGCCGTGCGGTTAAAGGCGCTGCAGTCTGGAACCGCAAGACCGCTACGGTCGCAGGTTCGAATCCTGCCTCGGGCATGGATGTTTGTGATGTCCTTAGGTTAGTTAGGTTTAACTAGTTCTAAGTTCTAGGGGACTAATGACCTCAGCAGTTGAGTCCCATAGTGCTCAGAGCCATTTGAACCATTTTTTTCTTCAGCATCTCATTTTTATATGAAAAACAACCCGTTCACTGATATTATGGAAATTGATGCGAGTGTGCTTCTCTTTCATTTCCATTGATATCTTATATTTGACATTGTGGAAGCTAGATTAATGTAAGTGAGTACTGGAACATTATGTCACTTCTCACTGTTGTAGTGGAGGAATCAATATACACTGACCGGAAAAAATTCACAGCGACATAGAATAATTACTTTAGAGTAATGAAATTTCGGGAATATATTTGTCCAGGTAGCATATTTAAGTGATTAATAATGCAAGATCACGGGTTAATGTAAGAGCGAGATAAGCCATTGCAATTGGGAAATGCTGGTATATTAATAACCAGTGTAACCGCCAGAATGTTGAATGTAAGCATGCGGATGTGCATGCGTTGTGCTGTATAGGTGCCGGATGTTAGTTCATGGAATGGAGTTCCATGCCTGTTGCACTTGGTCGGTGAATACAGGAACAGTTAATGCTGGTTGAGGATGACGCTGGAGTTGTCGAGCGATGATGTCCCATATGTGCTCGACTGGAGCAGATCAGAAGATCGAGTGGGTCAAGGCAAAATGTCGACACACTGCACAGAGCACGTTGGGTTACAGCAGCGGCACGAGGGCGATCGTTATGAACGACGTGCTCTTCATTCACCATTCAGTGCTCGTATTTCATATTTCTAATCCCAGCTTTCTGGTATTCGGTAATATAATAATTCAGGTAATATTAATAATTTCTATGGGTTGCCTAATTCATTTGACAATGTTTACTGTTTGTCTCACACTGATCTGTGAGAGGAGCTTGGCGCTAGGAATTTTCTTTATTTATGGGCGACGGCAGCAGTCTTCCTAGCAGCCATGACGGCTTTCCGTTTCCCATCCTTTTTCGGATCGCCAGGGTAGCACATAGTGTCGTTTGAACGTTCAGTAGTGACCAAAGTTTATCTTGTTCTCAGTTTCCCAACCTGCCTTACCAACCTTGTAACTGCTGTTTCTGCTCGATTTTAACGTCGCGAGGTCGCCTCCCTGTGAGATTCCGGCCCTCTGATTGGCCAGTTCAGGTGCGCGCCCGTTTTTCGCGGGTAGGCGCCAACCGTCAAGCGTGACCGTGCCTGAGACCGGAGGTGCTGCTCCCAGGAGATGAAGTTCGGTAAGCATGAGCGCCGACGTGCACTGTAGCTTCTCGCCCTGCGGCCCAGAGGGGACCTTATAGGTAATTTTGCTGATGTTCGTTCCTGAAATTACGGTTTACGCAATTTTTCCGAGTTATACGACTGTAGGATTCCTCGTACGGTTGGGCATAATGTGCGAGATGTGTTGGTTAGTCACAGTAGTTTGCAGTACGGCACTAAAGTGTATACTTTCATGCACACTTTTCCGCTTCTTCTGGCAGTAGCTCTTTCAGTTCTCCCGTGCAAAATTCGACTCGGAATTGAGGTCTTCCTAGCTTGAAAAGTTGTGCCCTTTGTCCTACGCCACTTGGTGAGTGTCCGGCGCCCCTTCACGTTTCGTTAACGTAGTCGGACCGCGAGCCAAAGTTATCTAGTATCGCCCGTATGAATAGTTTCGCGTCTTGCTGGTTTTATTCCTTTAGTACAGGAGGCTACCTAGCGATTCACCCACAGTAGCATCTTTCTTAGTCTTTGGCTGATTCATGGTGATGGTCGCTGCATGCCTGCAACCCCTTCCTTTAGTAAATTGGACTCCATTTGATAATACGGCGATCGTTCCTAAAATTCCTTTTCTCCTGCTATCGTGGCTTATTATGAACGAGCGTTGGGGCAGGCTGCTGAACTCAATTCTTTCTTCCCCCACCCCCATTTGATTGTATAGTTGTTCAATATTCAACTGTTAAATAAATAAGTCCTTTAATGTTTACATTCTCCCTTTCATTACGTGAAATCAACCTTAGTGTCACAGTAGAATAATGCAGAACTATAACGGTCGCTATAAGGTCGTGCGGGTCTCGCGCCATTAATGATAGGATAAAGATTCAATATCGCGCGCCTGGCACGACCATTGCACGCATTGCACCGATAATAGTAATAATAATTTTAAATTATAACCCATTGATAAACTGGGAAATGTTCAAGGCTCAGTGTGAGTACGTGAGCACTAAATCCACTTGATGAGGTGGAAGTAGTGGCCTCTGTTTTACCTTGCTGGTTAAGAAAAAAATATCAAAATTACAGCCCCTACAGCAAGCGATAGTAACCTGTAAAAATAAAACGAGCCACCGCTTTTAGTTATCCTGTTGGAAAACACCCCCTCGAATGCTATTTATGAATGGCAGCACAACAGGTTGAAACGCCAGATAGACGTACAAATTTGCAGTCAGGGCGCATTGGATAACCACGAGAATGCTACTGCTGTCATACGAAATCTCACTCCACACCTTAACTACAGGTATAGGTTCAATGTGCCTAGCATGCGGCCAGGTTGGTTACAAGTCCTCAAGTAGTCTCCTTCTAAACAACACACAGCCATCACTGGCACCGAGGCAGAACGAGCACAACAGACCTCCACCGTTTTCTCCAGTGAGCTCTCACTTGACACTACTGAAGTTGCAAACGGTGGAGCTTGGGATCTGTGGAAGGACGCTACAGGGCATCTGGCTTGGAACTGTCTTTGAAGTAACCAATTTGTAACAGTTCTTTGTGTCACTGTGGTGCCAACTGCTGCTCGAATTGCTGTTTCATCTGCAGTACGTTGCGCCAGAGCTGTATACCGAACACGATGGTCTCACATCCCGTTAGTGCCACGTGGCTGTATGGAGCACGGTTTTCTTGCCATCGTACATTCCCGTGACTACCGCTACCAGCAGCGATGAAAAGTGAGCCTGTTCCACGACCTCAATGAGGTGTTTATAACGGCGTCTTTGTCACCTTAAAGGCATTCTTGGCTAACGTAAACTCATCACGTTCAGTCTCAAAGCTAACTAACGACCGTTACAAGGTGTATTTAAAGCAAACCTAATTTGCATCCTCATAGTGGTGCTACTAGCGTCACTCTTATGCGACTGGCGCAAAATTTGAATAGACATCATCTTTCAGGTGTAGAATAAAGCCTACCAACTTTCGTTTTATGTTGAACAATTCCTTCTTGATGTTGCAGTTTTTTCCCGTCATTGTATTTCTCTCGATCAAAGAATCAAGCACACTCTAGAATGGCAATCAACTCTCATTTGATAGAACACCACCTTTCTCTCCTCTGCCTCCATCCCAGGCAATCCAAACTTACTTATTGTAAACTTAACAAACAAAAGAGAACGTTACTAATGAACTAACTATCATTGTGAATTAATGCGAGACTTTTTTTTACCTTGTTCAGTGTCCGTACGTGGGGACAATTTATGACCAAATCGATCAGCTCTGTGTTAGCGAACGAGTTAATTACTTACATGAAATCGATCAACTCGAAGGTGGCAAATGAGTCCATACTACTTAAAGTAAGTACTCGCTTGCTGTCACTGATAAGTAAACCTCCTCTCCTTCGATACCGCTTTGCCGAAAACCCGAATATTTTCTGGAAGCTTGTAAGGTAACGGGCGAGTTGTGGCACCCTGAAAATATTCAAATTTCGCAGTTGGCGTGGCCACACGGGCCGCTCGCCAGCTCGTCAGCAACCGCATGGTCCTGAACATTAGCCAGAGCAAGAGGGGTAGCCCCAGCACGTGGTCCAGGTCGACTGCGTGGCTGGGAATTCCATGTTGACACTGTGTCGAGGACTGTGCTTTCTGTCAATGAAGGAAATTTGTACGCCAGGAGTGCCAAAGATGGCGGACTTTGTGAAACCATAATGGTAGACATTTCACAGTTCATGTAGAAATTAATATTAGCCAGAGGAATCATGATACCTTAAAAAGAAACATGTATATTACCATTATTTGCACGACGATTCTGATGGTGTAATCAGATTTTCAATATCTTTATTAATTTAAAGTTTAGTATCTGACTGTAAATTATACAAGTAACACCCAACAACGAATTTCCAAAATCTAAATGGTTCACCCGATTTTGTCGATCGACGTGTCTTTAGAAAGCTATTAGTGTAAACTTAAATTGGTGTGAATTACAGGCAAGTAACCTGAATAGTAGATGAGTTATTGGAGGTCAAAGTGGCCGATTACTATTGATGGCGTCAGGCCATAAGTACTCTACAGTTACATGAAAAAACGGTGGCAGCCCGCTTATAAATATATATGTATTCGTCTATGCATTTGTTTGTATCTGATATATACTATTCATGAAGAAGTGGTCAAATATTTACTGTGTTTTAGGAACTACATAGGCATTAGGCTACTCTCCCACTTCTGTTTCTATTCCTCTGATGAGTTTCGCCAGACGATGATGGGTACGAAACTCATTGAAACGTCGTAACAACACGACGCCACCACTTAGCTGAAAACCCGAGAAGAACTCATCAGTGGAATACGCCGAGAAAGACTGCAATCGCATTTATTTAATCTGTTTATGTATTTAATAATGTGTGTTAAGAGTTTGTTTATGATCCAGCTGTAGGAATATTTATATAACTTCAAGTTATTTAAATGTAAATCCAGTATTTGGTATGTGTTTCAATATGCTTGTGAGTGTGCGTTGGCTTGGAGACATGACGGGAGCGCTCTAACCAATCACAACGCTCGTTACTACGGTAGGCGACTACCGAATTCAGTGGAGAGATTGGATGGAAGTGGGGGAGGAGCATCGGGTCGCACAGGACAGGGGAGTGCTGGACGGGAAGGTGCGACGAACGGTCGCAGGAAATAGCTGGAGAGTGTTGAGCAGTTTGCGCGTGGTCGCGGGAGATAGAAATATTTCGTAGTGCCGGCTTGCCCACTAGTGAGATTTCCGTGGCTTCTGCAGTGAAGACGTAGTATGCGTTTAGAAATGAATATATCGCGAGCTATGTTGTTGCTCATAACTAATTACGTGAAGTAGGAATCTATTGTTTCTCTGTTATTCAACTTATATTTTATTTATTTGCTGGACCATCGACACCAATAAGTGTTTTACAGTAATAAATGGCATTTTTAAAGGTACTTCTGCTATCGTATTCATCATTTAAAGGCGTTAAAATAGTACCTGCAGATTTTATTTAATTGCGATCTTTCATTTATAAATTTCTATGTTACATTCAAAATTCGCAATTGCCGAGTGATAGGAACCTTCGACCATTCGATTCATGCGTATATTCATATTGTATACTGTAGACTCAGCAGTATCTGTCTTGTAATGCGCAACTACGTATCCCAGCCCCTAGACAACGAAAACAGCCAAAACTTTTAATATTTCAACTCTGAGTCTGAAGGTACATGGTTGAAGGCCACCATCAATTTTTTTAAGCCCGCAGGCTTATGACACAAGTAGAAAAACTGCGATGCCTTAGGGTCAGAGGGACAAGCGTTTAGGAGCTATAGGACACACAAAGTATCAGTAAAGTAATGGAAATATTACACCAAAAGTCGCTAAAATGCTCGGTTCACGTACTCACGTGAATCAATAACATGGCAGGAAGTTGGCAATCTCAAAATAAAGGAAGAAACAAGTCGTTGAAGAGAAACAATATACGTTGGGATGTTGAAAATGTGACTTTTCACAGACTTCAAATAAAATCTATTACAAAAGACGAAGTTCGATGCAAGTTCATCAAACAAACAGTGAGACTGGAAGAAAGAGAGTTCCCAGTTGGCACAATTTACAAAAGCGGTATCCTCACACTTTGCACACCGATCATTTGTCAATGAATGGAAGCAGTAATCCAGTGGCAGAATCCGCATTCCAGGTTCGTCGTCCAAGTATCCGTCCTTATAAACAGCAAGCTTAATCAAATTCTTGAAACGAGGAGCGCTGAACTGATGAAGAGAAAAGGACTGCAGGACCAGAAAACTATCGCTATGCCAAATGTGGTGCAGTTTATCGATAATGATTGTGTCCGTTATGTAATGAACAAAAGATTTAGAGTGCATGAAAAATTGAATATCCGGAGGCTGGATCTTTCCCGTACACCCTTCAGATAGCAGCTCCTTTTGTATACCATCAGGTACTTCGGAAGCAGACAATACACAATCTTTGTCAGAGCACCATGAATCCACTAAAAGCAGAATTTTCTTCCTGTCATCGCGCATACTTGGCCAACGTACGTCACAACAGAACGGTTTGGGGTCTGCTTTCGACATGTTTGCTGTTTTTTCAGCATACAATTGTATATTCGGAGGATTTGCCGGCTTTGACTGCGGGAATTTTCCAGATGGCCCCAATATTTCGCCTTCCATTGATATCGCAGGCAGAATCGTTCAACTGTGCTGCGTTGTAGAGACTTATCAAACAACAGCGCGAACAACTGTTGTTCCTCTGGTTCCTTTGTCAAATCTGCTCTGGTCAGCATTTACCTAAAACATGTGCCGCTGGAATGTTTTCTGTAACGATGAGGATCCGAATCTTCGCAACAAAATAATAGCACGCATATGACAAATTTGCCTCCTTATGGTGGCAGTTCCTGCCGACTCTGTTGATTATTGCTCTGTCAGCAATGTTATTCAGCTTCTTGAAGCGGTGTGGCCAGGAATCAGATCTTTGAAATCGATTGCATATTGTCGATCCATCGCTATCTTAAGTTGCATGGCTCACAGTCGCAACGCCCGGTCGTGGATAATTGCTCCTTCTGTTTCCTTCTCTTTGAATATCTGCGGCACAGCCTGACTGATATTTTTCGATCGACTGAGTATTAATTTTTTTCTCCAAATTGTACAGAATGTTCATGTCCTTAATTTTCTTGAACTGCATCTTTACTGACCCATGCGAACGACGTTTTGTCCGAGGTTGATCTGACTTAGGATCTGTGGTCCAGAACTCTAAAAGTGCGCTGCATGTAACCAGCCCAGTCCTCTTCTCTCATACCTGCTGGACCATCATGCTCTCGCCTTTCGGGCGGACGCACGTGCTCGGATGCCGATTAACTCGAAGCAGAGGCAGGCGACTGCTGAGCATTGCTGTTCCTTATCGACAAGTCATCTCCTAAGCCCATTTCCTTGTACCTTCTTCTCCATTGCCTCCAACAAATCGTAATGTTCGGATCTCTTCCACAATCTCGATATCGTTTTCCAGGAGAGTAGTTATGTGTTTTATCATCTCCGATTCCTCGCTATTCGGAGATCGTTTGCTTGTTCAGAATCTGGAGACCAAATCCGCTACAACGACTATCGGATCCATCTGTAATGTAAGAAGACATCCAATACGTTAATCCTTGACAGCAGCTTAGACAAACACAGAAGAAATAGAGACATCACGACAGAAATATGCTCATCTACACACACTTTACTGATGTTCTCTGGGTCCTATACCTCCTACACGCTTGTCCAGCTGCCACTAAGATCTCACAGTTTTTCTGCTTGTGGCATAAGCTTTCAGAAAATAGACGGGTTTCCGGTTAACCGGTATCAAAGGAGAGAAAGTTTCTTGCACTACTCTAGAAGGTAGTAACAGCGGAGCTCCTCAGCACCGTTACCGAAAACGACTTACAGAAATGACCTCCCAATTTTTCTTGGTGGCATTCAGGTATAAAACGTTCTCGGTGTTCAAGCGGCATCAAATCAGAGATGAAACTCAAATTTCTGGGGATATTCACGATCTTCCGATCTTCGCCGTTAGCAGCCGACTGAATGCCGAGACCGACGTGTGTCTTACAATGTAGTGGCCTTGCTTACTATTGGTGGGATAACCTTACAAGAGGTGGTAGATTGCTCGTCATTAAAACTGGATCACGTTGTAGACGGCACGCAACAAGCGTCGAACTGGCATGAGGTGAACTACATGCTTGGATATGAACATGGTTAGCATTGGAGACAACCACACAATGTATGAGGGGCAGTCAAGCGGAAACTAAATACCCGCCACAGTGGGACCATGGAATGGTTCCATTCAAAAGTAATCACCATATGCATTAAGACATTTATCCCTCTAGGAAACGAGTCGGTCAGAGGGCTTTCGGCCGCTGACGGATCCACAATCGTACCACTTTTCCACATCCTAGTCCCACTTCAACAGGCGTCCACGCATGTTTTTCTTCAGGTCGTCAAAGACGACAGAATCACATGGGGGGCCATCTGGATTGTGCGGATGATGTTGCAGTGTTTCCCAACCAAATCGCTGAAGCGTAGTCTTTCGGTGATTGGCAGTGTTGGGGCGGCCGTTAGCGTGCAGGAGAAGGATGCCGTCCAACGGCATTCCTGGGGGACTTTATGACGCGTCGCAGTTTCTGCAAAGTGTCTTCATAGTGCTGCGCATTGATTGTGGTTCCACACTCGAGTATCTCGACGCCTGCAGTCGAAGGAGGTCGTCACATCCCTAAGTGAACTTGTGTGAACAGCTTTGGAAGATGTGGGATGTTTCCACTGTTGACTTTGCCGTTTGCCCTCCATCCGTCGGAATGCTGTCGGGTGGAATCATCCTGTTGCACGATAACTCCCGGCCTCACACTGCCAATTGGACGAAGGATACGCTTCAGTGATTTGATTGGGAAACACTTCGACGACGTCCTCCATACACCCCAGATCTTTCATCATGTGGTTTTCACATCTTTGCCGACCTGAAGAAAGACATGCATCGACGTCGGTTTCAGTCGGACGAGGAAGTGCAACATGGGTGCAGGTGTGGATCTGTCGGCGGATGACCGCGTTCTATAAAACAGCAGTTGATCGTCTCGTTTCCCAATGGGATAAATGCCCCCTTGTGGCGGGTGGTCAGTTCTCGTTTTATTGTCCCTTATAAGTAGGTGAAACATAATCAAGAACGGGCATATAAGGAGATGTTATAGAACGGGTTTCCCTTTCGAAAATCGCATTTAAATGTTGTTTTTTGTGGGTCGATCGTGTTATGCCAAGTATGAGAAGGAGAAACGAGTACCAGCACGTGTCGGAATCCAACAGTGCCGGGATGGAGGCTTATGCGAACCGCAGTTTACCATTCTGCGATATTTCGAGAGAGGTGCACTACCGTTTTGCGCCCAAACGACGGTACTGGACGCAAGAGTTGTAGCGTTTCTGCTACAAATGGACATGAAACAATTTTCGAAGGCTTTCGTTACTGCACATTATGCAAAACTGTTCCAAGGATTCAAAGAGGGATGTTTTCACATTTTTTATACTGTGTACACCAGGCGATTATAATTAAACTGACGGTGTTCCGAGTATTGCAGTGCGGGATGTATATATCGTAGGATGCTGAAACATCGTAAGTACACTACTGGCCATTAAAATTGCTACACTACGAAGATGGCGTGCTACAGAGGCGAAATTTAACCGACAGGAAGAAGATGCTGTGATATGCAAATGATTAGCTGATATGAGGAAAGTTTCCAACCGATTTCTCATACACAAACAGCAGTTGACCGGCGTTGCCTGCTGAAACGTTGTTGGGATGCCTCGTGTAAGGAGGAGAAATGCGTACCATCACGTTTCCGACTTTGATAAAGGTCGGATTGTAGCATATCGCGATTGCGGTTTATCGTATCGCGACATTGCCGCTCGCGTTGGTCGAGATCCAATGACTGTTATCAGAATATGGAATCGGTGGGTTCAGGAGGGTAATACGGAACGCCGTGCTGAATCCCAACGGCCTCGGATCACTAGCAGTCGAGATGACAGGCAATTTATCCGCATGGCTGTAACGGATCGTGCAGCCACCTCTCGATCCCTGAGTCAACAGATGGGGGCGTTTGCAAGATAACAACCACCTGCACGAACAGTTCGACGACGTTTGCAGCAGCATGGACTATCAGCTCGGAGACCATGGCTGCAGTTACCCCTGACGCTGCATCACAGACAGGAGCGCCTGCGATGGTTTACTCAACGACGAACCTGGGTGCATGAATGGCAAAACGTCATTTTTTCGGATGAATCCAGGTTCAGTTTACAGCATCATGATGGTCGCATCCGTGTTTGGCGACATCGCGGTGAACGCACATTGGAAGCCTGTATTCGTCATCGCCATACTGGCGTATCCCCCGGCATGATGGTATGGGGTGCCATTGGTTACACGTCTCGGTCACCTCTTGTTCGCATTGACGGTACTTTGAACAATGAACGTTACATTTCAGATGTGTTTCGACCTGTGGCTCTACCCTTCATTCGATTCCTGCGAAACCCTAAATTTCAGCAGGATAATGCACGACCGCATGTTGCAGGTACTGCACGGGCCTTTCTGGATACAGAAAATGTTCGACTGCTGCCCTGGCCAGCACGTTCTCCACATCTCTCACCAATTGAAAACGTCTGGTCAATTGTGGCCATCAAGTGGCTCGTCACAATACGACAGTCACTACTCTTGATGAACTGTGGTATCACGTTGAAGCTGCATGGGCAGCTGTACCTGTACGCACCATCCAAGCTCTGTTTGACTCAATGCCCAGGCGTATCAAGGCCGTTATTACGGCCAGAGGTGGTTGTTCTGGGTACTGATTGCTCAGGATCTATGCACCCAAATTGCGTGAAAACGTAATCACATGTCAGTTCTAGTATAATATATTTGTCCAATGAATACCCGTTTATCATGTGCATTTCTTTTTGGTGTAGCAATTTTAATGGCCAGTAGCGTATGTTCATTAATCGTTGCGCTCGCAGTGTGTGCTGAAAAAAAAGTTATTCTTTCTGCCACCAGGTAAAAATATGATACAGTAAGCAGTCAGAATGTCGTGTGGGTGCAGCAAAAGGGGAGGAACGATCAAACACATGGTTACGGTGGTTCTGGCACGTTTATTAGCATGTCGTCACAAGTTACAACATACATTCAGTATGGTCTCCCGACTCAGCAACATCATTCATTTGTAACATGGCATGGACAATAGCTGATCGTAGCATTTCCGTCGTAATCAGCATGATGTATCGTTGTACGCTATCTTTCGGATCCGGAAAAGTCCATATACGAGGTTTGTCCAGAAAGTAAGTTCCGATCAGTCGCGAAATGGATACCACTGGGAAAATCCGGTAAAGCTTTGCACAGATGTGTTGGGCAGTGTCTCTAGTATGCCCGTCGATTGTGTCGCGTCGCTCTTTAAGGATTTTAGTGAACAGTGTGCACGTGAAGGCCAAGTATTAGGGCCTGGTTAGAGATTTCGCCTGTGTCATGCAGCCCATGTAACACAACTGTCGAGCAGTTCCTTCTTCATGCCAATTCTAGGGCGCACACTGCAGGGGCAATGAAGACGCTCCTGCAGCGTTTCCGATGAGGAGTGTTTGATCACCCACAATGCAGTCTGTAATTGGCTCTCCCTGAGTCTCATCTCTGCTCACAAGAACTGCTGGCTATGAAAACTAATTTTTCCCACAGACAACGTGCTGCAGAGCAGTGCAGATAACTGGCCGAAAGCACAGGCGGCTGCTTTCTATGACAAGGATATTGGAAAGTTGATACAACACTACGACAAAACTCGAAGTTGGAGTTGCGACTATCTAGAGAAGTAGGTGCAAGGTGTACCTAACTGTTGCAAATAAAACGTTTCTGGTTTTCACTGTGGTTTCCATTTTGTGACCGATCGGAACTTACTTTCTGGACAACCCTCGTACATCCCCAATAGACATTATCTTTCAGATATCCCCACAGCCAGAAGTCACATGGAGCTAGGTCGAGAGGTCTAGAAGGCTACAAATCTTGAAATTACCTAGAGACGATGTGGTTGTTAGCATCCTGAGTAATCTGTTCCTCGTCCATCCAAAGAATATTCCGTGTAGGGATACCAGTGTAAAAAGCGCCGCAAAATCGTTAGAACTGTTGACCAGGTATAAGACAATTCCCATGACACAGATCGAGCAGCTCCAGAAATTGAAGTATGTGTTGCAAGTTCCACTATAGCTACAGCAACTTCATCAACATGTGCCATAGCAATGATTCTACACCACGTAATTGTCTGATCATATTCATTAACCCATTTATTGAGATGGGCCCTTTTTTCAGTTGTTTCTATCGAAATATTCTCGCAATGCAGCGTTGCTATTGCTGCTAATACGCTGAAACAAGTTTACCAGCAATGCCCGCTCTTTCTTCTCAACAGCCATTGGATTTCATACTTCAGCCTTCATAAACCTTTGTTGTATGACGGTATTAATTTGCATCTGGACTGAGTACCATAGACAGCAGTGTTCTCTAGTAGTCGCTTGTGGTACCAACTGTGTGTAGCCAAACGACTGTAGTGCA
This sequence comes from Schistocerca serialis cubense, assembly GCF_023864345.2. NCBI lineage: Eukaryota > Metazoa > Arthropoda > Insecta > Orthoptera > Acrididae > Schistocerca > Schistocerca serialis. The sequence goes on from NC_064639.1 coordinate 885,350,128, forward strand.
GAGAGTTTAGAGGACCTGCGACACAGCTTTGCTTTGTTAGTTGGTGCGGCGTACATATTGGAATTCGGGGGAGGCCTGCTTTTTGTATTGTCGAGTATGCATAGAGGTACCAGTTGGTTATAATTAAATTGACGGTGTTCCGAGTGCTGAAGAGCGAGCTGAATACATAACAGGCTTCAGTCGAAGGAGGTCGTCACGTCCCTACATGAGCTCGTGTGAACAGCTTTGGAAGATGTGGGATGTTTCCACTGTTGGATTTGCCATTTGTCATCCAACAGTCAGAATGCTGTTGTATGCAATCATCATTAACTGGTGTGCTTGAAGAGCACATCCAACAGTCGGAATGCTGTTGTATGCAATCATCATTAACTGGTGTGCTTGAAGAGCACGCTGAAAAAATAATAGTTGCACTTTCTGCCACCTTTCTGGTACTGTAAGCAGTCAGAATGTGAAATGTTTCCTGATTTGACGGCTGTATGCTGTTTGTCGCTTGGAGATGCGTGTTGATTTCTTTTGTGAAGTGACCGTTGGATTAAAGGGCTACGATAGTTGAAGTTTTCTGTATGAAACGCAGTGGCTGTTGAGAAGAAAACCATGCACTGCTGGTAGACTTGTTTCAACAGAACGGCAGCAGTAGCAATGCTGCATTGCGAGAATATTGCCGACAGAAACAGCTGCACAAAGGGCCCATCTCACTAAATGGGCTAAAGAATACGATCAAGAAATTTGAAGAAACAAGTAAATTAGGTGGCGCAGGCCCATTCCCATGGCAGATATTGACGAAGTTGCTGCAGCTACATTCGAACGGGCGGCACATACGTAGTGGTGGTCTGCCTTTCATAATTACCAGTGTTCTCTGGTGGTATCTTGTGGTAACCATGTAAGTAGGCTGTTTAGGTTTTCTTATTGGTAACGCCACGTAGCGCTCTGTATGAAAATCACTGGCTGTGCTGTGTGCAGTCTGTGGCTAGTTTGCATTGTTGCCTGCCATTGTAGTGTTGGGCAGCTGGATGTTAACAGCGCGTAGCGTTGCGCAGTTGGAGGTGAGCCGCCAGCAGTGGTGGATGTGGGGAAGGGAGATGGCGGATTTTTGAGAATGGATAATCTGGAGGTGTGTCCATCAGAAACAGTAGATTTGTAAGAATGGATGTCATGAACTGCTATATATATTATAACTATTAAGGTAAATACATTTTTTGTTCTCTATTAAAATCTTTCATTTGCTAACTATGCCTATCAGTAGTTAGTGCCTTCCGTAGTCTGAATCTTTTATTTATCTGGCAGTAGTGGCGCTGGCTGTTTTGCAGTAGTTCGAGTAACGAAGATTTTTGTGAGGTAAGTGATTTGTGAAACGTATAGGTTAATGTTAGTCAGGGCAATTCTTTTGTAGGGATTACTGAAAGTCAGATAGCGTTGCGCCAAAAATATTGTGTGTCAGTTTAAGCACAATCTTGTACAATATTTGTAAGGGGACGTTTCAACCATTGTGTATAGTTACACGACTGAATCTCACAAAATTTCGGCGCTTAGAGGACCTGCGACACAGCTATGTTATGTTGGTTGCATTCAGCTGTGGCCCACTTTTTTGCTGTCAAGTGTACACCGTTATTATCTTTAGTAAGTAAGCTCCGAGCTCTCCGTCTAATGTTCTTGTGGACATAGACGGAATGGTAACTCGTATTATAGTACACTACGGGCCATTAACATTTCTACACCAAGAAGAAATTCAGATGATAAACGGGTATTCATTGGACAAATATATTATGCTAGAAATGACATGTGCTTACATTTTCACCCAATTTGGGTGCATAGATCCTGAGAAATCAGTACCCAGAAAAACCACCTCTAGCCGTAATAACGGCCTTGATGCACCAGGGCATTGAGTCAAACAGAGCTTGGAAAGCGTGTACAGGTACAGCTGCCCATGCAGCTTCAACACGATACCACAGTTCATCAAGAGTAGTGACTGGCGTATTGTGACGAGCCAGTTGCTCGGCTACCATTGACCAGGCATTTTCAATTGGTGAGAGATCTGGAGAATGTGCTGGCCAGGGCAATAGTCGAACATTTTCTGTATTCAGAAAGGCCCGTACAGGACCTGCAACATGCGGTCGTGCATTATCCTGCTGAAATGTAGGGTTTCGCAGCGACCGAATGAAGGACAGAGCCACTGGTCGTAACACATCTGAAAGGTAACGTCCACTGTTCAAAGTGCCGCCAATGCGAACAAGAGGTGACCGAGACGTGTAACCAATGGCACCCCATACCATCACGTCGGGTGATACGCTAGTATGGCGATGACGAATACACGCTTCCAATGTGCATTCACCGCGATGTCGCCAAACACGGATGCGACCATCAACGTGCTGTAAACAGATCCTGGATTCATCCGAAAAAATAACGTTTTGCCATTCATGTACCCATGTTCGTCGTTGAGTACACCATCGCAGGAACTCCTGTCTGTGATGCAGCGTCAAGGGTAACCGCAGCCATGGTCTCTGTGCTGATAGTCCATGCTACTGCAAACGTCGTCGAACTGTTCGTGCAGATGGTTGTTGTCTTGCAGACGTCCCCATCTGGTGACTCAGGGATCCAGACATGGCTGCACGATCCATTACAGTCATGCGGATAAGATGCCTGTCATCTCGACTGCTAGTGATAAGAGGCCGTTGGGATCCAGCACGGCGTTCCGTATTACCCTCCTGAACCCACCGATTCCATATTCTGCTAACAGTTATTGGATCTCGAGCAACGCGAGCAGCAATGTCGCGATAGGATAAACCGCAATCGCGATAGGCTACAATCCGACCTTTATCAAAGTCGGAAACGTGATGGTACGCATTTCTCCTCCTTAAACGAGGCATCACAACAACGTTTCACCAGGCAACGCCGGTCAACTGCTGTTTGTGTATGAGAAATCGGTTGGAAACTTTCCTCATGTCAGCACGTTGTAGGTGTCGCCACCGGTGCCAACCTTGTGTGAATGCTCTGAAAAGCTAATCATTTGCATATCACAGCATCTTCATCCTGTCGGTTAAATTTCGCGTCTGTAGCACGTCATCTTCGTGGTGGAGCAATTTTAATGACCAATAGTGTAGCATATGCCTTCACACATAATTTCTGCGTATTACCTGGATTCACTGTCTGATAGTAGCTGATGGTAGCCTAATATTAAATGATTGTTTATATATATATATATATATATATATATATATATATATATATATATATATAATATTTATTCAATATTTTCCAACCTTTCTCTGTCTGTTTCAAATATTTCATTTCCTTCGCATGTGCCCAGTACTAAACGTTCGTTCCTGTTCTCCTATGACAAACAGTGGCTTATTATATTGACTGTGTCAACATTCTATAATTCCTGCTGCAAGCATTCATTCCAGCTCTTCCTCAACCGCTACCTTCTTCACCTGACGAATGGGATATGGCGGTACAAAATATGAGACATGTTTTTTGATCTTTATTTTATATGGTGGCTCTTTGATTCCACCTAGTATCTGCGAAACTACCTTTCTGTATTTACATAACCTTCACAGCTTTTGAGCACCGCCCTCATCTACATCATGCGCAGTAGCAATCTCCTGTCGAATTTCATCACCTAAAAGAGCCTCTTTTTCTTCTTATAATATCTTCTCCTACTCATTCACGCCATCTCCCTATTTTATTGTCTCCTCTTGACATCTTCTTCAGCAGTAGCTCAATAAATACATGTAAAACTCATATTGCCATCAGAAGCTACTTTTTTTTACAAAATGTTACTTCTATCATTTCTTCACGGCTGAAAGCAAGGGGAAACTACAGCCGTAATTTTTCCCGAGGGCATGCAGCTTTACTGTATGATTACATGATGATGGCGTCCTCTTGGGTAAAATATTCTGGAGGTAAAATAGTCCCCCATTCGGATCTCCGGGCGGGGACTACTCAAGAGGATGTCGTTATCAGGAGAAAGAAAACTGGTGTTCTACGGATCAGAGCGTGGAATGTCAGATCCCTTAATCGGGCAGGTAGGTTAGAAAATTTAAAAAGGGAAATGGATAGGTTGAAGTTAGATATAGTGGGAATTAGTGAAGTTCGGTGGCAGGAGGAACAAGACTTCTGGTCAGGTGACTACAGGGTTATAAACACAAAATCAAATAGGGGTAATGCAGGAGTAGGTTTAATAATGAATAGGAAAATAGGAATGCGGGTAAGCTACTACAAACAGCATAGTGAACGCATTATTGTGGCCAAGATAGATACGAAGCCCACACCTACTACAGTAGTACAAGTTTATATGCCAACTAGCTCTGCAGATGACGAAGAAATTGAAGAAATGTATGATGAAATAAAAGAAATTATTCAGATTGTGAAGGGAGACGAAAATTTAATAGTCATGGGTGACTGGAATTCGAGTGTAGGAAAAGGGAGGGAAGGAAACATAGTAGGTGAATATGGATTGGGGGACAGAAATGAAAGAGGAAGCCGCCTGGTAGAATTTTGCACAGAGCACAACATAATCATAGCTAACACTTGGTTTAAGAATCATGAAAGAAGGTTGTATACATGGAAGATCCCTGGAGATACTAAAAGGTATCAGATAGATTATATAATGGTAAGACAGAGATTTAGGAACCAGGTTTTAAATTGTAAGACATTTCCAGGGGCAGATGTGGACTCTGACCACAATCTATTGGTTATGACCTGTAGATTAAAACTGAAGAAACTGCAAAAAGGTGGGAATTTAAGGAGATGGGACCTGGATAAACTAAAAGAACCAGAGGTTGTACAGAGATTCAGGGAGAGCATAAGGGAGCAATTGACAGGAATGGGGGAATTAAATACAGTACAAGAAGAATGGGTAGCTTTGAGGGATGAAGTAGTGACAGCAGCAGAAGATCAAGTAGGTAAAAAGACGAGGGCTAGTAGAAATCCTTGGGTAACAGAAGAAATATTGAATTTAATTGATGAAAGGAGAAAATATAAAAATGCAGTAAGTGAAACAGGCAAAAAGGAATACAAAGTCTCAAAAATGAGATCGACAGGAAGTGCAAAATGGCTAAGCAGGGATGGCTAGAGGACAAATGTAAGGATGTAGAGGCCTATCTCACTAGGGGTAAGATAGATACCGCCTACAGGAAAATTAAAGAGACCTTTGGAGATAAGAGAACGACTTGTATGAATATCAAGAGCTCAGATGGAAACCCAGTTCTGAGCAAAGAAGGGAAAGCAGAAAGGTGGAAGGAGTATATAGAGGGTCTATACAAGGGCGATGTACTTGAGGACAATATTATGGAAATGGAAGAGGATGTAGATGAAGATGAAATGGGAGATATGATACTGCGTGAAGAGTTTGACAGAGCAATGAAAGACCTGAGTCGAAAGAAGGCCCCCGGAGTAGACAATATTCCATTGGAACTACTGACGGCCGTGGGAGAGCCAGTCCTGACAAAACTCTACCATCTGGTGAGCAAGATGTATGAAACAGGCGAAATACCCTCAGACTTCAAGAAGAATATAATAATTCCAATCCCAAAGAAAGCAGGTGTTGACAGATGTGAAAATTACCGAACTATCAGCTTAATAAGTCACAGCTGCAAAGTACTAACACGAATTCGTTACAGACGAATGGAAAAACTAGTAGAAGCCAACCTCGGGGAAGATCAGTTTGGATTCCGTAGAAACACTGGAACACGTGAGGCAATACTGACCTTACGACTTATCTTAGAAGAAAGATTAAGGAAAGGCAAACCTACGTTTCTAGCATTTGTAGACTTAGAGAAAGCTTTTGACAATGTTGACTGGAATACTCTCTTTCAAATTCTAAAGGTGGCAGGGGTAAAATACAGGGAGCGAAAGGCTATTTACAATTTGTACAGAAACCAGATGGCAGTTATAAGAGTCGAGGGGCATGAAAGGGAAGCAGTGGTTGGGAAGGGAGTAAGACAGGGTTGTAGCCTCTCCCCGATGTTGTTCAATCTGTATATTGAGCAAGCAGTAAAGGAAACAAAAGAAAAATTCGGAGTAGGTATTAAAATTCATGGAGAAGAAATAAAAACTTTGAGGTTCGCTGATGATATTGTAATTCTGTCAGAGACAGCAAAGGACTTGGAAGAGCAGTTGAATGGAATGGACAGTGTCTTGAAAGGAGGATATAAGATGAACATCAACAAAAGCAAAACAAGGATAATGGAATGTAGTCTAATTAAGTCGGGTGATGCTGAGGGAATTAGATTAGGAAATGAGGCACTTAAAGTAGTAAAGGAGTTTTGCTATTTGGGGAGCAAAATAACTGATGATGGTCGAAGTAGAGAGGATATAAAATGTAGGCTGGCAATGGCAAGGAAAGCGTTTCTGAAGAAGAGAAATTTGTTAACATCCAGTATTGATTTAAGTGTCAGGAAGTCATTTCTGAAAGTATTCGTATGGAGTGTAGCCATGTATGGAAGTGAAACATGGACGATAAATAGTTTGGACAAGAAGAGAATAGAAGCTTTCGAAATGTGGTGCTACAGAAGAATGCTGAAGATTAGATGGGTAGATCACATAACTAATGAGGAAGTATTGAATAGGATTGGGGAGAAGAGAAGTTTGTGGCACAACTTGACCAGAAGAAGGGATCGGTTGGTAGGACATGTTCTGAGGCATCAAGGGATCACCAATTTAGTATTGGAGGGCAGCGTGGAGGGTAAAAATCGTAGAGGGAGACCAAGAGATGAATACACTAAGCAGATTCAGAAGGATGTAGGTTGCAGTAGGTACTGGGAGATGAAAAAGCTTGCACAGGATAGAGTAGCATGGAGAGCTGCATCAAACCAGTCTCAGGACTGAAGACCACAACAACAACAACATCATTTCTTCGTTAGTTCGTATTTTCACTACCTTTTTTACATAAACTATCTTCACTTTATTATCTGCCATACGTCAATCAATGCTTCCATGATTGGATGACATTTTCTACTTGCAAGTTATTCCTACAACTGTCTGTAAAATTCTGTATACTACCTGGCTTTCTTTTGAGTACTTTGTCTGACCAAGTGTTTGCGACCAGCCACATTAACAGCTGTTGCACGGATGAGTGCTCAATAACAAGTCACTGTAAAACTTAATGTTGAGCCAAGAGATGCTTGACCATGTGTTATTGCACCTCACAGGTGTTGGATTTGTTCTCACATTGATAGAGATGCAGCAACGGTTACCTCCTATCGATGAAAACCAGCAACCTTCCCTACACTTCTGAAGCTTCGGCACTCACATGTCGCTGCTACAACGTGACTCCTAAGCTGTACATCAGGATGTTCTGGAGACTGAATGTACCTACTTATGGAAGTGCATGTGATCTCTCCAATACATCCCAAAAAGTGAGAGTCGCTGTTTGCCTTGGGTTCTTTTTAGAACATCTGTTATCAATTTTTTTAAAAACCTACAGACGGAAGTGACACTACCCTTTACAACCAGCGGTTCTGGAAAGACTACACTGGGACGTAAAGTTATCAGGCACTGGTGTCTTCTAATGCCAACTTCACCTTACAGATGTGTCCCTAAATGCGAAAGAATTCAAGCAGTTCACAAAAAGACCTGTTTTTAAGTTATGATGATTAGCAACGTTTCTAATCCAAGTAGGTATTGACTCATGAAAATGAGTGGAAAATATCTTATAAGACATGTATATTTCTATTCTCTATTGTCAAACCACAATTTATGAAAGATGTTTATATTTCATTAATAGGATTAAGTAGGAATAATTAATATTTGTCATGTTGGAAATAACTGTGGTAGCAGGGAATGTCTGCACCAAAGTACTGTTGGCAAGAGAGACCGCAAATTGATATAGGAGGGCAGTTCAATAAGTAATGCAACACATTTTTTTTCTGAAACAGGGGTTGTTTTATTCAGCATTGAAATACACCAGGTTATTCCCCAATCTTTTAGCTACACAACACTATTTTCAACGTAATCTCCATTCAATGCTACGGCCTTACACCACCTTGAAATGAGGGCCTGTATGCCTGCACGGTACCATTCCACTGGTCGATGTCAGAGTCAACGTCGTACTGCATCAATAACTTCTTCATCATCCGCGTAGTGCCTCCCACGGATTGCGTCCTTCATTGGGCCAAACATATGGAAATCCGACGGTGCGAGATCGGGGCTGTAGGGTGCATGAGGAAGAACAGTCCACTGAAGTTTTGTGAGCTCCTCTCGGGTGCGAAGACTTGTGTGAGGTCTTGCGTTGTCATGAAGAAGGAGAAGTTCGTTCAGATTTTTGTGCCTACGAACACGCTGAAGTCGTTTCTTCAATTTCTGAAGAGTAGCACAATACACTTCAGAGTTGATCGTTTGACCATGGGGAAGGACATCGAACAGAATAACCCCTTCAGCGTCCCAGAAGACTGTAACCATGACTTTACCGGCTGAGGGTATGGCTTTAAACTTTTTCTTGGTAGGGGAGTGGGTGTGGCGCCACTCCATTGATTGCCGTTTTGTTTCAGGTTCGAAGTGATGAACCCATGTTTCATCGCCTGTAACAATCTTTGACAAGAAATTGTCACCCTCAGCCACATGACGAGCAAGCAATTCCGCACAGATGGTTCTCCTTTGCTCTTTATGGTGTTCAGTTAGACAACGAGGGACCCAGCGGGAACAAACCTTTGAATATCCCAACTAGTGAACAATTGTGACAGCACTACCAACAGAGATGTCAAGTTGAGCACTGAGTTGTTTGATGGTGATCCGTCGATCATCTCGAACGAGTGTGTTCGCACGCTCCGCCATTGCAGGAGTTACAGCTGTGCACGGCCGGCCCGCACGCGGGAGATCAGACAGTCTTGCTTGACCTTGCGGCGATGATGACACACGCTTTGACCAACGACTCACCGTGCTTTTGTCCACTGCCAGATCACCGTAGACATTCTGCAAGCGCCTATGAATATCTGAGATGCCCTGGTTTTCCGCCAAAAGAAACTCGATCACTGCCCGTTGTTTGCAACGCACATCCGTTACAGACGCCATTTTAACAGCTCCGTACAGCGCTGCCAGCTGTCGGAAGTCAATGAAACTATACGAGACGAAGCGGGAACGTTTGAAAATATTCCACAAGAAATTTCCGGTTTTTTCAAACAAAATTGGCCGAGAAAAAAAATGTGTTGCATTACTTATTGAACTACCCTCGTAATTTCAAAAAGGGTGGGAGAGACCGCGTATGGATACATTTTAAGAAAAGAGCGGGAAAGACCGCGCATTGATACATTTTGTAATGATAGCAGGGATTGTCTGCACCAGAAAGCATTGTTGGCAGGAGAGACCGCACTTTAGCGTTCGTAGGAAGTCAGTAGTAAGCGAGAAGTGAAGCGAGTCGGTAGCAGGTCTGAAGTGAGAGGTTGGAGAGGAGCGGTGTGCCTGCCAGCCACTAGCTATGACTTACAAGAGATTATAAACGGATGTACAGAGACATCAGCTAACTATTATCGTAAGAGGAACTAATATTATTGAATTAATTTTTTGAGAAACTCAAGACTACTGAAGGTATGTTTGCGCATTGCTTCTTGTAAGATTATTGTAAAAAGTAAGTCCCATTTGAACGTTTGTAAAATCATTTCATTCAGAATATAATTAATTTTTGCCAGCAATATTGCATTACTGATTATAATCCATCCCAAAAACCATCAACGTAAAACTTCGTAAAAATTTTACTGTTGTCAAGAAAAAGTGTAACTATGAATTACGTAACTTCAGTCAAATTAATTAAAGAATAACGTCAGCTTTGCTATTAAAGAATAACTCCCGCTTTGGTAATAAATACAGCCACTTATTATGACAGCCCACCAGCAGTTAATAGAGTATAGTAAACCAGAGTAAGTATATTCATGTCACAGTTCGATGTAGCAGTTAGATGGCGATCCAGTAACAGTAAAAAGGTAAGGAACAGTTTTGGGTTATTGCAGATAACGACTGGGGGCCACGACGACGACACATTCTATGTTTCGTCGAAATAATCACAAAATCACTTTTAATAAGCAACAATTAAATTTGTATGCGAAGATTGAGAAAGAAAATGAACTTCAAATGGAAGATTTCATTTGTTATTATTAAGCAAGAGATAGAAATCCTAAGGAAAGATTTCATAGGTTATTGTAGAAGGAAACAAGAAAAGAGATATAGAGGAGACGGGAAGGTTTCAATCTCTATACCTATGTAGTCATCATTATCTGTTTGTAATGTCTCATCTGCCTTCATATTGCATATAAAACTGATATGCACACTCACAAATTACTGTTGTTCCTGTTATAATTTTTAGCCTCAGTCACATTATTTTCTTTACTCTAAGTAATTATAAATTTCTATCATTTTCTACAATGAAAGCTTTCAGTGTGTGTGATTCTATCATTTTATTGCCACCCCCTGAGGCATGCCCCCAAAGCTTGTGATACGTTCTTAGCTCTGACTTGTGCACACCTTCTCCAGTGCTGACTTAACAGAACATTCATTTACATGTCAGCTTGCATTTCCTCAACGAGAACAAGAGGTCTCTACTTAGCTCAATTTCCATTTTTAAAGGGGCACATTGGAAAGACACTGGACTCACATTCGGGAGGATGGTGGTTTAAATCTGCTTTGGACCCATCCAGATTTAGGTTTTCAAGTCTTTCATGTATGGCTTAAGATTAATACTCAGTGGTTTCTTGAAAGGAAACTGCCGATTTACCTCCCCTTCTATTCCAACTCTAATGACTTCATCATTGAGCCGGCCGGGGTGACCGAGCGGTTCTAGGCGCTTCAGTCTGGAGCCGCGCGACCGCTACGGTCGCAGGTTCGACTCCTGCCTCGGGCTGATGAACACTCCAAAGGGATGTGATTGCTGTAACATGTACTTATGAAATAATTTAAAAATATACAACAGTAATATAAATTTTGTTATTTCTTTCTCATTATTTCTTTACTGCATGGAATTGATATTAACCATCCCAGCACAATGACACATCATCCAGCCTCAGTTTTATTGTCAGTTACTGGCTTTGGCAAATTATTGTAACACTATTAAGTATCCATTAAATTTGAGGCACCAACCTGGTCAAATCACACACACTCATCAGAGTGAGGATGTGCAATAGTTGAGGCTCTGAACTGGATTAGGGATGCTTTAGATTTTAATGGATGCCCTAAATTAAAAGTGGCAAGTACCAGTTAATAGTGAGCTTCTGGGTTGTTCAGCCAAGTTACTGATTTCATTTCATGCACAATTCTGCACATTTTGCAGAAAATGGTAACAACAACTTGGCTGAACACCTGCAAGCTCACTGTTAATCAATCACTCCAAGAAAACCTGAGAGATCACAAGTGCCAATTGGTTCCTTTAAAATAGACACAGCCAAAATAGTTCCCAAAAGTTGCTCCATCTGAGATGTTAGGCTATTTCTAATATCTTTGGCGTCGTAGAGGCATTGATTCACAATGTACAATATCAATGAGTACCAATTAGAATCGGTCAACCCTGTGGGATTCTCTGTGATGGTGAGTAGGTGGAATAAAATGCACAAAATGATTCCATGAAATGTAATCACTTTATTAATCATTAGTGATCATGCAAAAAATGACACATGCATTAGCACACATAGTCCAAAACGAACTAGATAAAGACCATGCTCATGGAACACAGGACACTTATATTAGCACATACAGTCCAAAACGAACTAGACAAAGACCAATAACAAATTAAAGGACATAACACACATTATGTTCTTAGGGCTCGAGTTTGCTTGCTTATATAGACATCAGCATGTCAATGTCACTACAACCCACACAAATACCGGTGCGTAACTAAAGGTCATCTTAAAACAAACAATGGAAACTCCATGTTGGAATATCAACAATATTAGGTAAAGGACAGATTACTACTCATTGTAAAGATGATCCGCTGAGCCACAGGCAGGCACAACGAAAAGCCTGTTCCTCGTTTATAGCTCCCAGCCAAAGCCTTCTTCAGCAAACAAAAGAAAACACACACATGTTCACACAAGCAAGTACACCTCATGCACATGCATCCGCTACAACTGGCATCTCTGACCAGAATGCGACTGCCACGTGAATAGGAATCTGGAGTGGGGCAGGGAAGTGGTAGAGATAGCAGGGTATGTGTGCAGCGCTGTATGGCGGGGTGCACAGGGTCTAGATGGCGATCTGACGTGGCCGTCATGTCACGTCACATCATGTATGTCAAAACATTCCACGATTCACTTCAAACGGCGGCTTTCACACAGTCAGTTGTAGCGATCTAACGATCAATAAAAAACAAATGATTACAATGGTGAAATGTGGTATATCTTTTATACAATTTCTTTGTCTTTGTTTCCAGACCCTTTCGAGTTCATTTAGTCGAATGTTCGTTTATATGTTGGTAATTATTAAAGGAGTGTTCTCTATGTTCTTTGTGTCTATCTACTGGATCTACAGCTCCACCTAGCATTCCTGCAGTGATGATCAGGCTTTGAACAGGTAAATAACGACTCCATCAGCAACAGTGGGGTAAGACAGGAGGACAACGGCAATTCTCAGTTTCCACTCTGAACTGCAGGATCAGGTATTTCCGACGCCCTACAACCGCAACGTCATATAAAATTGCCAGCATTTTGGACGTTCAGATCCAAACTTTGGTTCTAGCATGCAGAGAGCATTTTTTGCCAGCATGCCATTCACAATGACACCATCCAATCCCATTGCATCATAGCACATGTCAATGGATTACAAACGATTCTGGCAGAAGGGGTCTTACATTCTCGCAGTTATGTGGTGCTTAAGAACTGCTTAATTAAACATTTCGCCTCAACACCCGAAAATAGGCTACAGCAGTTAATGACCGATGAAGGGTTCGGTAAAAAGTCACCTTGTCAACTTCTGCATGAACCTCATACACTAGCAGGACGGGATTCCCTTCCAGAACAATCCTTTTGCATGCCTTGGCTTAAGAGATTACCAGATAATATGAGGATAATTTTGGCCATGGAAAAAGATGTCCCCTTCAAGAGTCAGCAGAAAAATCTGAGGCTCTGGCGGCATGCTTACAATTGAAAGCTGGCACCACTATCGACTGCATAATTTCCCCTGGAGGCCACAGAGTGAGCATTTTGGAAACAGGTTCATTCAATGGTCCTGGAGCAAGCACAGAAGGGGAAACACCAGCTACCCCTACCGAGCAGCTAGCAGGAAGCATTCAGGTTCTGTCCACGTAAGTGACAGCTCTGCAAGACAAGCAACGTTTGTCAGACATAGTACAATGAAAGGTTATAGAAGGATAAGACTCACTGGTGCTGGTTTCATCAGATGTTTGGAGACAAGGCATGCAAACCCGCAGCATCATGTCAGTACCCACACTCATTTGATGGCCTCTAAAGAGCTCTGCAGGTCGTCGCACAAGAATTCTCAGTCCCCCTCCCCTATCCCATTCTGCTGCAGCTACAATGCCAGAAGGCCTTGGTCATTCGCAAACGATATTGTCTATGGTGTGCAATGCACGATGACTATGGTGGAAATATCAGGTCGTCATCCTTTACTCGCACCCAGCTGTTCAGATTGGCACATGTTCCTGAGTTCAATGACATCAGCACCAGAGGAAGTTATCGGATGTTGAAATACACTACTGGCCATTAAAATTTGCTACACCAAGAAGAAATGCAGATGATAAACGGGTATTCATTGGATAAATATATTGTACTATAACTGACATGTGATTACATTTTCATGCAATTTGGGTGCATCGATTCTGAGAAATCAGTACCCAGAACAACCACCTCTGGCCGCAATAACGGCCTTGATACGCCTGGGCACTGAGTCAAACAGAGCTTGGATGGCGTGTACAGGTACAGCTGTCCATGCAGCTTCAACATGATACCACAGTTCATCAAGAGTAGTGATTGGCGTATTGTGATGAGCCAGTTGCTCAGCCACCATTGACCAGACGTTTTCAATTGGTGAGAGAACTGGAGAATGTACTGGCCAGGGCAGCAGTCGAACATTTTCTGTATCCAGAAAGGCCCATGCAGTACATGTCACGATGTATGTAAAGCCCTCTATCGGTTAAGTTCTTACGATCGGTGCGCGCCTACCTAAGATCCTGGCGAGCGACCCAACAGAGGGCGCTGTTCATTGATCTGTCTCTGTTTCAGTTGCCATATAGACATTTTATCTTTCATAAGTAATTTATAGGTTGCCACAGGCAATGTATTACGCTATATTAATTGTTGAACGTAAATTCACCATAAAAAATAAGGGTCGGACCTTTACTCTTCACATATTTTCTTTTAATAATTTTGGATGGGTAAGTGCATTCATCTTTTAATGTATCACAATTGGTTTCTATGATAGTCATCAATTTTAATAAGTCTGCTACATGCATTTTATCAAATGTGCTTTTATCATATTATGTTTTTGCATAAACGATGACTACATATAAGCAGGCCCACAGTAGCGACATCTAGGGAGCGTGTAGGCAAACAGGTTTCTGGATGCCACTGTACCTCAGTAGCTAGTTGGCAATAATCACTATGTGGACGAAGTGGCCTATTCTACACTATATTTTAAATCTATGTGACGATGCTATGTTGATTATATTTATATGTTTTGATGATGCCATTATGGCTGTATCACTTTAGGACATGGTGTAAAAAAGGTATGTTATACCATATTTTATCTGTACATTTCCCTGGTGTATGACAGTAAATTGTGATACATATTGCTGTTTCATGTTAAAAGGCACACTGCTCACTAGATGTATCTAATTTAGATCTGAAGATGGTCATTACAGAGTGAAATCGGTCATCATCTAAAGAATTCATTTGTGATCAGAGACTGGAATAAAACAGCATTTTACAGTATTGGATCACTGTTTGTACACACGATTATGTCGCAGTTGGTGAAAATAACTTAGCAGTTATGATTTTTTAAAAATAGGATGGTTCTTTTTGATACACGCTGTAGTGTGCTGCCAGGACACTTGTTTCAGCCAGACAGCATGACGGGAACTCTCAGCCATGAATAATTCAACTATTACAGCATATGCCAGAAGGAATTTTGCGATAGATCTTGGTTTACAAGGACACTTAGCTTAGAGCTTTTGGTTGTGAATGTCACTGAGTCCATCCTGGGAACACACTATTTGCACTATTTCGACCTCGTTGTGGATGGAAAGAGCAGACTATTGAAAAATGCAATAACCTTGGTGACTAGTACTGATAAAAAATGTTACCACATTCTCAACAGATTTCCAGGCATTTCTTCTATGTCAGAGGCTAAGGCGACAGTTCGTCTTAACACACAGCATTTCATGTGCCTCTTACCAGAACAGCCAGTGGTAGCTAAATCACACTGTCTGACCCCTGAAAGGTTTACAGCAGCGAAAAATGATATAGGCAGGCAGATCAGTGATGGGATAATGAGACCTTTGGAAAATCAAGGTGCTTCGCCATTGCACATGGTGCAGAAAGATGACACTGCAAGGAGGCTGTGTGGTGACGACTGGATATTTAATTCAAAGGTGATTCTGGGTCAATATTCTATATCAGATGTTGTGGACTTAAACATTTCAGTGGTGGGTGCAACAATATTCTCCTTTATTGACTGAATCCACACTTACCCCACTTCCTGACTTCCTGGTGGTACCACCTGACACATCCAAAACAGCAATCACCACACACTTTAGGTTATTTGAATATTGTTATATGGTATATAGGTTGAAAAATGCTACCCACACGGTAGCATGTCATTCATCAAGTGCTCACTGGACTCGACTACTTATTCTTTTATATAGACGACATTCTAGTCTTTTCACAGTCATGATACCAAAATAAAAAACGTCTATGGCAAGATTTAAGGCACCTATGGGATGCTGGTGTCGGAGTCGACAAAGACATGTGCGTTTTTGACGAGGCGAGAGTGAAATTCCTCGGTTTTGGGGTGTCAGGGGAAGGACTCTCATTCTTGCAAAATGTGTAACGGGTATTCTGAAAGTTTCCAGGCCAAAAACATTCAAAGATCTAAGAAGTTTCGTTGGAAAGTTAAATTATTGTCAGTGGCACTTAGTCCAAGCCGTGGCATTGCTGACACCATTAACAAAACTAATATAAGGAAAATACACAGTGTGTTCAAAGAAGGTACCTTGGAATCCAAAATAAGTGACATCATTCAAGAAAGCAAAGGAATATGCTGTGGGGGCGATTCTGCCTGCACATTTGCAGATTAAGGTACCAATAGCTTACATGTTTGACGCAAGCCAGATGGCCGTTGGGATGATCCGTTGAGAGTGCTTGGCATGACATTTCAGGGCTCGACTGAAGGAAGAAACTTTACAATTTATATACATTCTGGTAAGAGGCACGTGAAATGCTGTGTGTTATGACGAACTGTCGCCTTAGCCTCTGACATGGAAGAAATGCCAGGAAATTTGTTGAGAATGTGCTGTCATTCTTTATCAGTACTAGTCACCAAGTCATTGCATTTTTCGATAGCCCGCTCTTTCCATCCTGAGATCCTTCCCATTGCCAACATCACTGTTGTAACTGTGCGAAAACACTACTCGGCAGTTGGATCGCAAAATTCGACACACCCCAAACAATAACAACCGACAGGGTCTATAATTCGAGGCCCAATTATTCCAAGAGCTACTTTGCCTTTGCAGTTGTACCCACATTCATACAATGAGCTACCATCCACCCAGCAGTGGGATGGTGGAAAGATTCCAAGTTGGTCAGGCATGTGGACTACATACTGCAATCCACAACAGACGTGCCTCATATAGATGGTAGCAAAAACATACTCGCTGACGGCCTGTCAAGATGTGCAAGCGTGAAGATTGTACAATGGGACAACAATGTCCACGCCCAAGAACTGGATCCAGAGCTATGCATCGGCATGAGCAGGAATGATTCAGTTTAAACCTGAAACAAGTAAAGACACTGCCATGCAGTTATGTAGTGGGATGTTTCACATGGCATAACATGGGTTTTCAAACCCAGACCTTTTCAGCACGGCATTTCTGCTACATTCCATGGACCGTCGCATCCAGGAGTACAGGCTACCACACAGATGCTGTCCAAGTAGGTGATGTGGCCCAGAGTCAATAACGACTGTCGTAAATGGGTACAGCAGTGTGATCACTGCCAGTACCTACAGCGTGGTTTAGCCACATCCATCTGGATCTGGTCCAGTCACTACCACACTCAAATGGCTACTGTTGTTTGGTCGCTATCGTAGATTATTTCACAAAGTGGCCTAGACCCTTTCCATTGCCAATATCACTGTTGTAACTGTGGGAAAACACTACTCGGCAGTTGGATCGCAAAATTCGACACACTCCAAACAATAACAACTGACAGTGAAGTATAGTATGTTGTTGTCGTTGTGGTCTTCAGTCCAGAGACCGGTTTGATGAACTCTCCGTGCGACTCTATCCCGTGCAAGCATCTTCGTCTCTGAATAACTACTGCAAACTACATCCTTCTGAATCTGCTTAGTATATTCATCTCTTAGTCTCCATTTACGATTTTTACCCTCTACGCTTCCCTCCAATACTAAACTGGTGATCCCTTGATGCCTAAGAACGTGTCCTACCAACCGATCCCTTCTTCTAGTCAAGTTGTGCCACAAATTCCTCTTCTCCCCAATTCTATTCAGTACCTCTTCATTAGTTACGTGATCTACCTATCTCATCTTCAGTATGGTTTTGTAGCATCACATTTCAAAATCTTCTATTCTCTTTTTGTCTAAACTAGTTATTGTCAATGTTTCACTTCCATACAAATGCCTTCAGAGAAGATATCCTGACACTTAAATCTATACTCCATGTTAACTAATTTCTCTTCTCCAGAAACGCATTTCTTGCTATAGCCAATCTACATTTTATATCCCCCCAACTTCGACAGACGTCAGTTATTTTGCTTCCCAAATAGCAAAACTCATTTACTACTTTAAGTGTCTCATTCCCTAATCTAATTTTCTAAGCATCACTTGATTTAGACTATATTCTATTATCCTCGTTTTGCTTTTGTTGATGTTAATCTTATATCCTCCTTTCAAAACACTGTCCATTCCGTTCAGCTGCTCTGTCAGGTTCTTTGCTGTCTCTGACAGATTTATAATATTGTCGGCAAACCTCAAAATTTTTATTTCTTCTCCATGGATTTTAATTCCTCCTCCAAATTTTTCTTTTGTTTCCTGTGCTGCTTGTTTGGTATAGAGATCGAATAACATCGGAGATAGGCTACAACCCTGTCTCACTCCCTTCTCAAACACTGCTTTCCTTTCCTGCCCCTTGACTCTTATAACTGCCATCTGGTTTCTGTAGAAATTGTAAATAACCTTTCGCTCCCTGTATTTTACCTCTGCCACCTTCATAATTTGAAAGAGAGTATTCCAATCAACACTATGAAAAGCCTTCTCTAAGTCTACAAATGCTAAAAATGTAGGTTTGCCTTTCCTTAACCTATTTCTAAGATAAGCCATGGGGTCAGTATTGCCTCATGTGTTCCAACATATCTATGGATTAAAAACTGATCTTCCCCAAGGTCGGCTTCTATCAGTTTTTCCATTCATCTGTAAAGAATTCGTGTTAGTATTTTGCAATCGTGACTTATTAAACTGATATTTTGGTAATTTTCACACTGCTTTCTTTGGGATCGGAATTATTATATTCTTTTCAAAGTCTGACGGTATTTCGCCTGTCTCATACATCTGGCTCTCCAGATGGAAGTGTTTTGTCATGGCTGGCTCTCCCAAGGCTATCAGTAGTTCTAACGGAATGTTGTCCACTCCCAGTGCCTTGTTGCGACATAGGTATTTCAGTACTCTGTCAAGTTCTTGACACAGTATCATAACTCCCATTTCATCTTCATCTATATCCTCTTCCATTCCCATAATATTGACCTCAAGTACATTGCCCTTGTATAGACCCTCTGTATCCTCCTTCCACCTTTCTGCTTTCCCTTCTTTGCTTGGGACTTGTTTTCCATCTGAGCTCTTGATATTCATGCAGCTGGTTCTCATTTCTCCAAAGGCCTCTTTAATTTTCTTGTAGGCAGTATCTGTCTTACCACTAGTGATACATGATTTTAGCCGACCGCTGTGACCGAGCAGTTCTAGGCGCTTCAGTCCGGAACTGCACTTCTGCTACTGTCGCAGGTTCGAATCGTGCCTCGGGCATGGCTGTGTGTGATGTTCCTAGGTTAGTTGAGTTTAAATAGTTCTCAGTCGAGGGGACTGATGACCTCAGATGTTAAGTCCCACAGTGCTTAGAGCCATTTTGTACATGCTTTTACATCCTTACATTTGTCTTCTAGCCATCCCTGCTTAGCCATATTGCACTTCCAGTCGATCTCAATTTTGAGGCGTTTGTATTCCTTTTCGCCTGCTTCATTTACTGCGTTTTTATATACAAGGGTAATCCCAAAATAAGGTCTCCTATTTTTTATAAGTACATAGACCTGTCTATTTCTACAATGGCTTTCATTAATATACAGCTTGAACATTTAGCTCTTTTTAGACATAATCACCATTTCTGTCGATGCACTTTTGTAGCTGTTGCAAGAGAGCAACGGTTTGCCGAGTGATGTGTGGGCGACCGTGGTCGTGGGGAATGTGTACGCTCTTGCTCAACATTCCTCTTCTCCGGATCTGAATTGCCCGTTTGAGTTTTTTCAGTCTCACAGTACCTGTCAGCGTTAATTGTGGTCTCGGCGATACAGCCCCGACGACGAGGTGAAAGAGAGGTTCATAACTTTCTGAACAGCATGGCGACGAGCTGGTATGACATACAAAAACTGCCACGCCGTCTACAAAAATGCATCGAGAGAAATGGTGATTATGTCGAAAAATAACTAAATTTTCAAGCTGTAAACTGTTGTAACCCATTGTAGAAATAAACAGGTCTAAGTACTAATAAAAAATAGGAGACCTTACTTTTGAGATTACCCTAGTACTCTCCTTTCATCAATTAATTCCACTATATCTTCTGTTACCAACGGATTTCTACTAGCCCTTGTCTATTTACCTACCTGATCCTCTGCTGCCTTCACTATTTTGTCTCTCAAAGCTATCCATTCTTCTTCTGTTGTATTCCTTTCCCCTGTTCTTGTCAATCGTTCCCTAATGCTCTCTCTGAAACTCTCTACAGCCTCTGGTTCTTTCAGTTTATCCAGGTCCCACCTCCTTAATTTCCTACCTTTTTGCAGTTTCTTCAGCTTTAGTCTACAGTTCACAACCAATAAATTGTGATCCGAGTCCACATCTGCCACTGGAAATGTCTTACAGTTTAAAACCTGGTTCCTAAATCTCAGTCTTACCATTATATACTCTATCTGAAACCTTCCAGTGTCTCCAGGCCTCTTCCATGTATACTACCTTCTTTCATTATTCTTAAACCAAATGTTAGCTATGATTAAGTTATGCTATGTGAAAAATTCTACCAGACGGGTTCCTCTTTCATTTCTTACCTCCAGTCCATATTCACCTACTACTTTTCCTTCTCTTCCTTTTCTTACTATCGAATTTCAGCCCCCAATGACTATTAAATTTTCGTCTCCCTTAACTGTCTGAATAATTCCTTTTATCACATCATACATTTCCTCACTCTCTTCATCATCTGCGGAGCTAGTTGTCATACAAATCTGTACTACTGTGGTAGGTGTGGGTTTCATGTCTATCTTGGATTCAATAATGCGTTCTCTATTATGATGTAGTAGCTTATCTATGTCCCTATTTTTGCTCATAATTCGTATGCCTTTCATATAGTTTCTTCATCTTTGTTTATGGCGCCTTTTGAACTTGTGCAATCGAATGTTCATCTATATGTTGATGATTAGTGAAGGAACGTTCTCTACATTCTTTTGCATTTGCCTACTATGTCTGCAAATAGCATTCCTACACTGACAACAGACTGTCACATCACGTCACGTCAAGGTTCCTTGGGAAGAAGGGTTTGACGCTGTCACCGTCTGCTAACATCGGAAGTTAACTTGTCTTTGCCACGCACACTTATGCAATAATACCATAGTGGATTTTGTGGTTTTGTGTTTTCTTAATTTTTATTTTATTATTGTGTTTTGTTTTTGTGTCAAATTGAGAATGCTCCATGACGCCTTACATATTTTTTTCAGTTGTTTGTTCTTCCACAAGACAGGTGAGTTATCTGAAAGTGTATAATTATCTGTTTGTCTTCTTGTACAATTAACCACAATACCACAGTATTTTATTTTTGGAAACTTCCTTTTTGTTACAGGACCTACATCACACTCCAACAACAAAACAACTGAAGTCTAAATCTCTTGCTCAATACATTTTAAAATGTTATTTATTATAAGAAAAATACGCTTAACACAAAGAACAATTATTTACAGATCTGTAGCTTATGAACATAAACATAACCCTGCATCACCCCCCACCCTCCGCTCAGTTTGTAAGTCAATTATGTGAACTTTTTGGGGAATTTCAAAACTTGACCAAATTGGGTAACTTCCTTTGATGAGACTGTTGGAGTTGTGGGTAACTCATTCACTGGTGAAGCACTCTCTAGGCACGTTTCAATCTGTCAAGTGAGATGTTCGATGGCACAGCCTTAAATTTTAGTGCGAAATATTTGGCTTTTCCTCCAGGACTTCATAGGAGCCTTCATAAGGAGGCACTAGTTTGGTTTTCAATTTTTCATTCCTTAAAAATACATGAGTTGTATTATGCAGATCTTTACTAACAAGTGGTGTTTCCTTAACCTTCTGGGAACATTCTGAAGGGCGTAGTTCATCCATTTGTTTTGGCGTAACTGAGAAATGAAAGATGATAGATCTAGTTCTAGTTTGTTTTCTGATGTTACAATTAAATCGCCAGCAGTGTTAGAGTTTGTCATACACCATCTCCGCAACTGTTGAGTTCTTGTCTTCTCTCACACAGCAACACAGTTGTAGGAGACTGCTTGGAATTATGTCATTCCATTTATTTTTACAATGTGCTCTGATGGCTGCCTTCAATGTTCGATGTAATCACTTTATTTTTCTCATTTCATTTGGGTGGTATACCATAGTCTGAGTTAACTTAGAACCACAAGTCTTTGCTAATGCATGGAACAGCTCTGATTTGTACTGTGCTCCTTGGCCAGTCACTATTTGGTTAGGTGCTCCAAATCTAGTGATCCAGGAGTTATAAAATGCTCATGTCACGGTTTCTGCTCGCTCATCACGTAATGGAATGACTTCTGCCCAGTTATTGAACTGATCAACGCACGTTAAACAGTCTATGAATTCGTCTGAGGGAGGCAGGGGGCCAGTTAGATCTATGTGTACTACCTTAAGTCGTCCATCTGTACTTGGAAACTGACCAATAGCAGATTTAGTATCCCTAGTGCCTTTGTTCTTTTGGCATGCTATGCAGATTTCGCCCAGTTCTGGATACCCCATTTTATGTTTGACCAAATGAATCTGTGCATGAGTAATTTCACCGAAGACTTAATATCAGAATGTGTCATGCTGTGGTAATGCTGAAAAACGGAATATACAAATTATTGTGTAATATGAGGATGAATGTTACTGGTTGATATCAGCACACCAGAATACCTTCCACCAGGGTTTCATGCTGTTTAAATTTCAATGAGGTATGAAGACTAGAGCGAAGTTTCATAAATTCTTCATCACTCACTTGAACATCTGCTATCATCTGGTAAACTGTTGGTACTACTTCTTCCGGTCTGGATAATTTGTCAGACACACTATTTTCTTTTCCAGAAAGGTGTCTGCTATCTGTCATAAATTGTGATATGAATTGTAGATGATGGAATTGCATAGAGGTTGCTTTATCGTTTGGTTGTTTAAAAGCATGTGTCAAAGGAGCATGGTCAGTATACCCAGCAAATGAACGTCCTTCAAACGAGTATTTAAAATACCTTATTGCCATGTACATGCTGAGAACTTCCCTATTGTATGTTGAATATTTCTTCTGAGATGGCGAGAACTTATTCGAGTAGAAACCAGCTAATTTCCATATTCCTTCTTCTTTCTGTTGCACCACTGCACCAGATGTAAAATCTGAAGCGTCTACAAGTAATGCAAGATCATTTTTACATTGTGGTGTAAACCAACTCGCGTCCACAGTAGAATACTGCATGTGCACACAGGGTAATGCTAAATGAGCTAGAGCGAATTTCAGAATCCAGACTATATCTTTGATCTCCTGGCTGACATACATGGATCCGAGAAGACCAGTAAGGCCCAAACGATAAATAACCTTGGAAAAATAATCTGTATCTGCCAACTAAATGCTGAGCGACTTAGCAGAGTCAGGAATGAATACATCTCGAAGTTCCTGCTAGAAGAAAATATTGACATGGCCTTGATCCAGGAAACTCATATAGAAAACGACAACCAGCAACACTATAGGGGTAAAATCCGTGGACATGAACTACTCGGCCCAACCTATCATCGATCATTTGGTGCCGCGACCTATGTCTAGAACAACATCGAAAACGCCCAACTCGTACAGTCAAGCACAGATGGCGATATCCACCAATTAACTGCCAAAATAGCCGATATAACTGTTGTTAACATACATAAGCCACCGCAAATACAATGGCCTCAAAGGATGTTATATGCCCATCCACACCCAGCTATATATGCGGGCCACAGTAATAGTCATCATACAACTTGGAAATATAGAACAACAGATCAAAATGCTGAACAATAGCCGCTCTACGTTAAGTTCCTATTAAATTGTCTTTCGCCCTGACTTCTGATAATCAAAATAATTGCTCACTACAAAAGTGGAAAATAACTGTCACCACTTACCAAGCGATTTGTTAACATTATGGGCGGCACACTAACAGTTACTCTGAGAAATCTAAGTCATCCAGGACGGTGTGTATTCCCAGGAGGGTCCATGGCAGTGTTTCTGACCAGGAACTGCTGTGGCACATTAGGCTGCCTTAACGGTGTGATGCCACCACTCTGTGAGACCATTGCTCAGTGACAGGTACGAGGTGATTTAGAACTTGTGAACACCGCACAGCTCACAAAGTTTGGAAAACAGTGAGGATTTGAATTGGCAGACCTGGTCAGTAGTTACAGATTAAGGGCAACCAAAACGAGAAATCCAGTTGTTGATGAAGGCACTGGAGACTGAATCATCTCTAATATCAGATAGATGAATGACTTTGATCTACTTTACGATCGAGTTGATGACTGACAGTATATACCGAAAGCCCTGGGAAGGAGCGAGGGGGCGACGATATCGATGTGCACATGATGTAGGCGTCCTTTGGAGATGCTGAATGGCCTAGAGCGGCCTGTGTATGTTGTTCAACTTTATTTCTCTGGAAAGGTACAGAGACCTGTGTTCAATCGTGACAATCGTTGGTTACCCCTCACCAGACGAATCGTTCAATAACCAGTTTAGTAGAGTCCTTGACGCCTGGGTGAGCGAGAGAGTGTATGGAGTTGCAAACTGCTCGTCAGGGAGGGGGTGGTATCGCTGGTTGGAAAGTACCTGTTGAAGTGTCGCACACAATGGGGATGGCTGAGCCAGATGGTTGGCTTGGTTCAAGAGTCACATGCATTTTGTGTTCTTTGATAAGTTTGCCAATGGACGTCGTTGGTTTGCTGGAAAGCCAACTCACCCATGTCAATGGGGAAAATGATAATGTTCTCCTGTGACAGAAAATCAGCGACAACTTTGTAAAAACCGTGCACATAGCATATGTTTGTCGAAAAATGTCTGATTACGTCTACGTGCTGCAGGTGTCAGAGAGGGATGTCTTTGCCTGGGTTGCAGAAGGCATCTGCATGTAGCCAATGGTTGGCAAAGATAGTAAACGCTCGCCCTTCGATAACGTCACGAAAATTTATTATCACCTCACAGACATCAAGGAGTTTGTAGCCTAAAGTAGACCAGTTTTGTTAGGCAGGAGAGAGTTTTTGGAAAAAAAATCGGAGAGGTTCAGTAGTATCACTGATACGTTGTTCTATTGACGTACTGCTCACGTCAGCAGAGATGGAAATGCGGGCGACAGACACCAGGTGTGCCAGTGTGATGGTGTGGACCAAGGCAGACTTGAAGGACGAATGCTTGGATCATGTCATCAGTCTATGGAACTTTCCTCATGCCCGAAGTCTTTTTACTGATCAGGGTGTCAGTGAGCAGTGCGATGGAGGTAATGTAAGGAAGGTGACGACGGTAAAAGTATATAATGGCTAGGAATCTTCACAATTCATACTAGTCCGTTGATACAGGGAGGTTACAGATAAACTCGACATGGTTGGATGTCAGATCGATGCACTCAGTTGATACTGTATAGCCAAAAATAGTTACATCATCGTGAGGTAGTTGATGAGACTTCTCATGGTTAATTTCGACATCGTTGTTGTGGAGAGTGTCTTAGACCTGCACCAAATGCTTTTCATGTTCCTTGGGAGAGTGAAAAAAAATCAGGGTGTCATCTAAATAGGCATATATGAATGGGAGGACTGAACAATAAAGAATCATTTAATCGCTGGGCCGCATTTTTCGGACCATATAGCGTGAAATAGTACTGGGAAAGTCCGAAAGGAGTAGTTAGAGGAGCCTTGGGGATGTCCTTGAACATGGGAATTTGGTGGTAGGCCTCGTGGCAATCAAATACAATGAACACATGTGTGCCATTGAGCAGTTGGGAGACATCCTGAATGTGTGGGATTGTATAATTGTCTATAATAGTGTAAGAATTCAGAACCTTATAGTCACCACACAGTTGAATCACCTCATCTTTCTTCTGGACAAGGTGCATGGGGGAAGACCAATATGCATGTGTCAAGTAATTCACTAATAGCTGATATGTGTCACAGTTTTTTGGGATTGAGGCAGCAAGCCTTGTGTATGGGGGGGGGGATCTTATTAGTAATTGTACCTATGTGTGGGCTGTGTGAACCTGTGGGAGTAACTTCACTCTTGGTCCGAGGGGGAAGAGCACACTTCGAGCAATCACTAGATCACTGGGTAGCAAGTTTACTGACCTTGGAGTCCTGGGCAGAAGGTGGCAGCGGAGGTGGCGCGAGTGTAGCTACTGAAATGTCGTTGGGCATAATGATTGCTTCATGGCGAACTGATGTAGTGTCTGATGAGTTCACACCATTGCGCCAATGCTGTGCCAATCAGCTGGTGAAGTATGGCGTTGTGCCCTCACAGAGCAGCAGGAGCAGAATGTTCAAGCATAAGTTCGACCAGTGATGTGATGAATTGAGACGTTATATTGGAGAATTTGGGTGAGAGAGTTAAAGAGGGGATACTTAGACGGGAAAAATGGAGTAGAGCTTAATGATCACAGGAATAGAGAACCATAGGTGCAACTGAAGAAGAGAAATTTGTTACCATCCAGTATTGATTTAAGTGTCAGGAAGTCATTTCTGACAGTATTTGTATGGAGTGTAGCCATGTATGGAAGTGAAACATGGACGATAAATAGTTTGGACAAGAAGAGACTAGAAGCTTTAAAAATGTGGTGCTACAGAAGAATGCTGAAGATTAGATGGGTAGATCACATAACTAATGAGGAAGTAGTGAATAGGATTGGGGAGAAGAGAAGTTTGTGGCACAACTTGACCAGAAGAAGGGATCGGTTGGTAGGACATGTTCTGAGGTATCAAGGGATCACCAATTTAGTATTGGAGGGCAGCGTGGAGGGTAAAAATCGTAGAGGGAGACCAAGAGATGAATACACTAAGCAGATTCAGAAGGATGTAGGTTGCAGTAGGTACTGGGAGATGAAAAAGCTTGCACAGGATAGAGTAGCATGGAGAGCTGCATCAAACCAGTCTCAGGACTGAAGACCATAACAACAACAACAACAACAGGTGTGCTGGAGCAATGAGGCCCACTGGATATTAGGTGATAGCCCGAAATGTTGAAGGAAGTCTATACCCAGAATGGATATATCGATATCTGCAATGTGGAAAGTCCAAAAAATGAAGATCTGAAGTGAGGTGGACCTGAAGCTCTGCAGTACGAAGGGGAGTGATACTAGTGTTGCTAGCCACACATAGCGTTAGTTTGGTTGGTGGTGTGCACATAGGGACTAAATGATGGGAATGGAGTTATCCTCCATACCTTTATCAATAATAAATCTTATGTCCAATGTTAGAGATGGTTGCCAGAAGAGGAGGTAGTGTTAACCAACTGTTTTTCTTTAAGGTACACTGTGGGGATGCCTCAGACATGGATACCAAGACCAGTCCACAAGCAGTGTTTGGGAATAAACAGGGAGGTCAGCAGTTCCATGTGATGTCGCCAAAGGTAGTGTGGTACCAACAGAGGGGGTATGTAGAGTGAGAGGTACTCCGTACTGCCTGTGGGACATCTGTTGGATTCTGTGATGAGACAGCCGACTGCTTGGATGAGGCCTCGGGATTGCTCAGGAACACTCAGCAGTAGGTGCAGGTTGGGCACAAAGGTTGCCGCCAGGTGGCTTAATGTCCTCTTGAAGAGCTGTGTGTACCCTTGCACATCCTGTGCCGCTTGGCCGAGATAGAGGGTTGTGGGGGAAGGGGTCATCAGTAGTTCCAACCCTGTTTTCCACATACCCATCGGGGTTGGTGCGCTGGTGTCTATGATGAAGGATGTGGTAAACCTGGTATGCAAGGTGTAATTTAGACTCCAAATAATCTGAATCGTCAGAAAGGAACTGTAGTTGTAGCTCATATGGTAGCTTAATGAGACACAAGTTCCATAATGCGATTCAGGCATGAACTGCACATCAACCAATATGCCAGAGCTGGGATGCAGTCTGTGAACCCAAGCTTTCTTCGTGGATAATGTGGTGAATAACTTCAGATGGAGGGGGGACAGAAACTCGATTATCGATGCTTTGGCAGTTGAGTATTTATGGAGAATACACAGGCAGAGAACAACGGCGCTAGTAAGGACTGTGTGATCATGTTGATAGCTCACCAGGAAGATAAAACGTGAGTCCTCATCTGTGATGCTGTGTACGATGAAAAGGTTGTCAACCAGGGCGAACCAGGTCTCAGAGTTGTATTAAAATGGGGGTCAATTTAGGGAACCTGCTTGTGAGAACACGCTCTGTCGGTGAAAGTTGAATTGGTGCACCCTGAGTGTTTGAGAGAGACGACACACTGACGGAGTAACCTTGACTGAGTGATGCATGGTGTCCAAGAGCAGTGTCACTCAGCATTTTCGTGGGAGGGTCGAGAAGGTGACCACACGCAGTGCACGACGTGGTAGGCGCGAGAGCTGCTCAACACAGTTTTCAGATAATGTGTTCACAATAACTTCGGAATACTGTCCGTCTGTACCTTCTGCAATGAACCCATAGACGTCCCAGTCTATAGTCAGTAGGTTTAAGTCGCCTCCAACTAGCGTTGCATGATCTGGATATTTGCGCGCTACTGACCATAGACTTTCTTCGAATGACTCTAGAATTGTCACAGTTGAATCAGGAGGCTGATAAAAAGTCCAACAATTAACTTCGTTTCACCTAGATCTGTTATACACGACCAGATAACTTCACTATCACACTGAACTTCGACCTCAATAGAGACAATATTTTTGTCAACTATCTTCCCGCGAACCATACGCGACTGGAATCGGAAAGGGAGGTAATGACAGTGGCACGTAAAGTGCCCTCCACCACACACCGTTGGGTGGCTTGCGGAGTATAAATGTAGATGTAGATGAATAACCACTCCACTCATACGGCATCTCGTCTGTCTTTCCGATATATGTTCCATGACTCGTTAAATATCTCAGAGCTTTCAACTTCAGGTTTCAGCCAGCTGTTGGCCCCAAGGGTAATCTGAACACGAGAACTGTCCTGAAAAGACAGTGAATTCAGGAACTTCATTACTAGTACTTTGAGAATTTACTGATAAAATTTATGCAGTCGAGGTTTCTTTATTCTGAATGTGGTCTGATTTCGCTATTGCATATCAACTGGCGAATGTTCATCACAGTATCTTAAACAACGTCATAGTGTAAAATACCCAAACTGCACTCCACAAGTACTTTGCTACCCAAATACCTTCTTCCTTTGTGTAGTTTATCCCTGATTTGTCAAAGGGAGTACTATAATTCCCCACCCAACAATGTAGATCCATAAATCTACTGTCAAGACTGTCGCAGAGTCGACAAAGTCTTTAGCTGAGACCCTGCACATGGCTCCAAACCAAAGAACCTCGATTGACTCTGGAAACAACGCTTCAAATTGCGAGCTCTGCTTGCACCCTGCGAGCAACGCCAGCAGTCTTCATCACCTCTGCCAGCCGCCTGTATAAACTGAGAATGGCTTCAGAATCGAAACGACAAGTGCCGCTGGTGCCGACGTGAGCCACAGCTTGAAACCAACTGCACCCTGCATGCTCAATAGCCGCAAACAAGGCCTCCTCCACATTTTTTTTTCGCAAACTTTTGTACATGGCTGTACGTTCAGAGACTGTGAATGATTAAAATAGTTCAAATGGCTCTGAGCACTATGGGACTTAACTTCTGAGGTCATTAGTCCCCTAGAACTTAGAACTACTTAACCATAACTAACCTAAGGACATCACACACATCCATGCCCGAAGCAGGATTCGAACCTGCGAACATAGCGGTCGCGCGGTTCCAGACTGTAGCGCCTAGAACCGCTCGGCCACTACGGCCGGCCCGTGAATAGTTACAATTGAAAGAAAACAGCCCTCGGTCACTATTTTTTAACGAATTAACTGGGTTTCAACACTGCCTTCCTCAGAATTTAAATCGAAGAATGGTCTATAACATGGTCACAGAATTATGACAAAAAACGTATGATACAGGGTACAAGTATGGAATCATTGTGAAAGACTGGCAGTACTTTTATGTCATTTATAAAATAATAAATATGCCAAAAAGGCATTAGTCACAAAGATATTTAAGATAAAAAAAACTGTGATGGCAAGCCACTAAAGGCTGCTCATTACTTGCACAGTGCAGGTTGCAAACGGACTCTAATGCCCTTTTAGCATATTTATTATTTTATAAATGACATATAAGTAGTGCCAGTCTTTCACGATGATTCCGTACTTATACCCTGTATCATAGTTTTTTAGTCATAATTCTGTGACCATGTTGATTTAAATTCTGAGGAAGGCAGTCCTAGCAGTGTTGAAACCCGGTTAACTCGTTAAAAATTAGTGACCGAGGGCTGTTTTCTTTCTATTGCCTCCTCCACATCTTGGTGCAGAGCCCCAACGCCAACCCTCCAGCAGAAATATCGAGTGCATGTTGCTTTTCTTTCTGGCTCTGAACGCCATCTGTCTAAGGGGCTCCATAATGCGCATAATGTTGGGCCTCCCAATAACTAGTAAATCCCTCTCCTCCATGTGCCAGCTAAGACCCAGCTGAAGGAGCAGCCACCTGTCCGCTCACAGGGTGAATGGGCAAGGCCACATGACCTTCCATATTGGCCCTCAGCCTCAAGAGACGTAAATGCATTACCACGGACCACTCATGAGTAGCATACAAGAGCATGTAATTTCAATTTCTATTTTGGTTTATCTGACTTTCTTGTCTACTGCGACAAACACACCATCTCCATTTCCCATTTACCTACACTTTCGATGCACACTTAAATTTTCTCCAAAGATCTTATCGCTACCTGTTTCAGGTTTCAGCCAGCTTTTTGTACCTCATATTATGTGAGCTTTACTGCTTTTCCGAAGTGCTTCAAAACTCTGACACTTTGTTGTGAATGGTTCTGCAGTTAACCATTAGGATTTTAATACTCTCACGTGTGGTAGGCATGTATTGTCACATGACACAAGTTCGAAGTAGAAAAGAAGTTTCAGTGGCAAGCGCCTACAGTGCCTTGAGTGACATGTTGAATGTAATAACTTGTAGTCTTGGGGGCGCTGTGCGCCAACGACGATGTATACACCATATTATCCCATGGACAGTGATGTCTGGTCCAAAACATGCGCATTCAACAGTCTGTGAAACATGTGGAGTGCTGAGGTCGACATGACCTTGTGGAAACATTGCAGATGATGCACTTGGTTCGCAACACTGTGAATCTGGATATGTTAGAGGACCATCTTGTGTTGCATGAGGAAGGAAATGTTACTGTTCCATTTTAAAGGTTACTTGAAGTAGACGCTGCACTTGAGATTCACAGTGCATAGGCAAATTGAGATGAAAGAACAAGGGGTTCATTGTTTGTGGCGTGCAAACAACAGTCACTGAAATAATGGCTGAAAAGGCGAAAAAGAGTCCGGCATCATCAATAAGGTAGTTTTCTACCTTTTGTTGTATGGCGAACGAATAAGAATCATCAACACAGTGTCTGCTGAAGAACACTTTCATTAAGTAGCAATAGCGCATATACACAAAGCGTTAACATCCGAGACTACATCCATGAAAAGATAAACATGTCAAAGGTCCTTGATCAAAGAGTCTGCAAGTCAAACATGAAGATGATGTTTCATGTGGTTGATAGTTGACACATGGTATTAAAGGTCCATCCTCAAACAACGACCAATCTGCACAGATACCTGCACAAATCTAAGTCTAGATCTATACTCTGTGAACTACCTTGAAGTGCGTGGCACAGTGTATGTCTCATTGTACCAGTTGTTAGGGTTTCTTCATGTTCCATTCACATATGAAGTGTGGGAAGAATGGTAGTTTGAATCCCTCTGTGAATACAGTAATTATTCTAATCTTATCCTGACGATTCCTTTGTGAGTGATACTTAGGAGGCTGTAGTATACTCCTAGTCATCATTTAAAGCCGATTCAGGAGTCTGGCCGGCCGGGGTGGCCGAGCGGTTCTAGGCGCTACAGTCTGGAACCGCGCGACCGTTACGGTCGCAGGTT
This sequence comes from Schistocerca serialis cubense, assembly GCF_023864345.2. Lineage (NCBI taxonomy): Eukaryota > Metazoa > Arthropoda > Insecta > Orthoptera > Acrididae > Schistocerca > Schistocerca serialis. Next base: position 885,381,957 of record NC_064639.1, read on the forward strand.
CGAATCCTGCTTCGGGCATGGATGTGTGTGATGTCCTTAGGTTAGTTAGGTTTAAGTAGTTCTAAGTTCTAGGGAACTAATGACCTCGGAAGTTAAGTCCCAAAATGCTCAGAGCCATTTGAACCATTTGATTCAGGAGTCTGCTGGTTTAGCTTCTTCAGTATCTCTATGACTCTCTCCCATGGATCAAACAAATCTGTGACCACTCGTGCTGTCTTTCTATGTATATAGTCAATATCTCCAGTTAAACCTGTTGGTGTGGATACGACACACCTGAGCAATATTCTTGAACCAGTTGCAGGAGTGATTTATAAGCAATCTCCTTTGTGTACTGATTGCACTTCCCTCGTATTCTATCAATAAACTAAAGTCTACCACCTGCTTTACCCATGACTGATCATTCCATTTCATATCCCAACAAAATGTTACTCCCATGACTTCGTTTGAGTTGGCCGATTCTAGCAGTGAGCCCATCGATATTATAGTCATAGGATATTGGAGTGTACAATTTTTGATTTGTCAGTATGTAAAGCAAATTGCCAATCTTTGCAAGATCTGTCTGAATATTTATGTAGCTTCTTTCATTCAGTACTTCATTATATATAAATGCATCATGTGCAAAAAGTATGAGGTTACTATTAATATTGCCTGCAAGGCAACTAATATGCAACATAAACAGTAAGGGTCCCAACGCACTTCCCTGGAGAGCACACAAAGCTACTTCTACATCTGACGATGAATCCCCACCCAAGATAACATGTTGTGTCCTCTCAACCAAAAGGTCCTCAATCCAGTCACAAACTTCACTTGATACCCCATGTGATCGTTCTTTTACAATAAGTGTAGGTCTGGTATGGAGTCAAATGCTTTTCGGAAATCAAGAAAAAATGCATCTACACGTTTCATTCAGCAACTTTCTATCTATAGCCCTACTTTCTGTTCTACACCTATTATGCAGTAATTTGTTTCTCTATAAATTTCTTTATAGTGACTGTATACCATGGAGTGTCCCTCCTATTATGAACTGTTCTACTGGATACATATCTATCCAGTGCATGGTCAACTATTCTTTTAATCTTGAGTCAGCATTCCTCTACATGTTCTTGTTCTGTGCTGAAAGCTTCAAGTTCCTCATTGAGGTATGATGCTACTGGTTTTTTTAATCTTGTTTACTGAATATATATGTCTTTCTGCTTGTTTTAGTTGTCCTTTGTACTTTTGTAATCATTGTTGCCAAAACCACATCATGGTCACTCATGTGGATGATGTGGATGATGTGGATGTCGTCAAAAGGTTCAGGTCTATTTGTTGCCATTAGATCCAATATATTTCCATCACGAGTGTGGTTCCTAACTATCTGTTCTAGGTACTTTCCAGAGAAGGCATTTAGTAATGTGTCTTATCATGCCCACCCCTAACAAAACTGTAGTTCTCCCAGTTGACTGTTAGGGGATTAAAGTCTCCACCAATGATCACAGTATGATTGGGGAACTTACACACGAGTGACTGGGGTTTTCTCTAAAGTTTTTGGTTACATCAGGAGATTCAATTGGTGGGCGATAGATGGACCCAGTTATCATTTTATAACCACCCCTGATACTGAGTTTTCCCCAAAGAATGTCACATGCAGCTTCAATTTCTATTTTGGTTGATCTGAGTTTCTCGTCTACTGTGACAAACACACCATCTCCATTTTCCATTTACCTATACTTTTGGTGTGCACGAAAATTTTCTCCAAAGATCTCATAGCTACCTATTTCAGATTGCAGCCAACTTTTTGTGCCTAGTATTATGTGAGCCTTACTGTTTTTCAGGAGCGCTTCAAACTCTGGCACCTTGTCGTGAATGCTTCTGCAGTTAACCATTGTGGGAGGCATGTATCATCACATGACACAAGTTCCAATCTACTGCTCCCTCACCATCTGTCAGTGTAGAAAAGAAGTTTCAATGACAAGCGCCTACACTCTCGTACAGTAACCTCAAAGTTCATTTCATTTATTCAGAAATGGAGAAAATTCTATTGGAATCTGTATTCACAACTTGTTTCACAAAAAAAAAAGACATAGCAAGATGGTCTACATAATGGATGTTTAAGTAAAGGCAGTTTTTGCGTGGATGACTGGGTGTTGTGTGATGTCCTTAGGTTAGTTAGGTTTAAGTAGTTCTAAGTTCTAGGGGACTTATGACCACGGCAGTTGAGTCCCATAGTGCTCAGAGCCATTATTATACCATTTGAAGTTTTTGCGTGTTTATTTCAGACTTGCAGGATGAACTCAATGACTGGCGTAATTATTTGAGAATGGATTTAGAAACATATATCTATCTTTTGACACTCATAACTCCTAGTATAATATGAAAAAAAACCTTGTATTGGGAGATCAGTTTCTCCATATGAGTGCATACCTTAACCAACTGATAGGATCATTGTCAAAAAGTTTTTTCCAAACCAGGATCATGTTGTGATAGTGGGTGGAGCAGGAAATAGTATTGACAGGGTTCAGGACTACAATATTCAGCGTGACCTCGTAAAAACAGTATCTGCAATGAAACATACAAATGTTGGCTTTCTGCTTTCTTGCAGTATGATAGGCCCCAATTCAAAAGGTCTGTCAGGAGGGTCAATATGGAGTTAGATCACGGCTTTGGACTGCTACTTTGTCACACTTGGGTTTGGTTCCTGCTGATACTATTGGTAGGTGGGACATCACAAGGCATGCCTTGCATCACAATAGGAAAGGAAGGGTAAATTGGCTGGGATGATAGTAAAATCCTTAAGAGGATGGGGGCACTGAAATTCATGGGAGTTCCTTTCTTTTAGGCTCAGATTAGTGTGCAATGATTCAGCATTATCTGAAATTAAGCTTAATAAGATCCTCAGACAGGCAGATGTTAGAGAAGATAAAATACCACAACATTCTCACAAACGTACAATGAAAATAATGTTAATATATCATAAGATTCTTATAAAAATTCAGTGAAAAATAATGTTAGTACGTTGCATCGGAATATCAGGGGATTGAAAAACAAAGTAGATGAGCTTCTTGTTTGTTTTGAAGATTTAGAAACTGAGGGTGGAATAGATGTACTATGCATGTCTGAACATCATGTAGTCATAGATATGGAAAAGGTAAATGTAGGTGAATATTAGCTTTCAGCACGTATAAGTATACATACCATGGAGAGAGAAGGATTTTCCATAGATGTTAATACTGCTAATAGTGTTAAAAATTTAGAAACTAAAAAATTTTATGTAGAGCAACATTTAGAAGCGAGTGCCTGTGAGTTTAAACTAAATAATGGTACTTTTATAATTGTAGTTGTGTATAGGTCTCCACTGGGAAATTTTCACCTATTTCTGAAAAAGTTGGGTTTTTTATTGTGCTATCTGTCAGACAGAGGAAAGCAAATTATTATTTGTGGGGATTTCAATGAAGATTTTCTGGAAGAGTTTGATCGAGAGAATGACCTTGATGTATTACTTGATTCATTCAATTTGACATTATTTATTGGTTTTCCTACTCAGGTAGTACAGGAAAGTAGCACAGTGATAGATAATGTTTTTACAGACAAAGATAAATTTAATCAAACTTTTCCTGCTAAGAATGGTCTACCTTATCATGATGTGCTGTACTGAGTACAGTGATGCAGGACAATCCTCCAAAATAATGCATTCAATTAACGATTTAACAATTGTACATTTTAGGGAACATTGCAAAAATTAGATTGGAGCAAGGTGTCCAGGGAACCTGACACTAATTTAAAGTGTAACCTATTTCATAATGCCTTCGTGGGTATATTTGAAAACAGTGAGACATAAGTGTAAGACACTGTCTAAAAAGGCAAACTTACTAAAGGGTTAAAAATCTTGCAAATAGACAAGGAAAATATATCTTATAGCTAGAACGAGTAATGATCCACAAACAGTTAAACATTATAAAAACTATTGCACTATATTAAGAAAAGTCATTAAGAAGTCGAAAAGGATGTGCATTATGTCTGAGATTAGCACCTCTGATAAAAAATTAAAACAATTGGGAATATTGTTAAAAGGGAAACAGGGCAACCAAGAGTGCAGGCAGACTGTATTTGTATCAGACTCAATGTAAGTTTGTTAACAAAAAGTCAGAAGTAAATACCTTTGACTATCGTTTTTATTTGTTGTAGAGAAAACAGGATCCAGTTGTTCAGTAGAAAATGTAAGGCTGTGTATGGAAGAGTCAATACCTATGCACTTTTATAAAATTGAAATTCAGCCCACCTCTCCAACTAAAATCAGGAAAATGATAAATTCACTCCAAAGTGAAAGCTCACATGGAATTCATGGCAATTCCAAGAGAGCACTAAAAGCTTGTTCCCAACAGATCAGCCATACACATAGTAGCTCACTGAAAGAGGACATTTTTCTGGATAAACTGAAATATATTACTGTTCAACCATTGCATAAAAAGGGGGATAGGTCTGATGCTAACAGCTAGCGCCCAATCTCGCTTCAGACAGCTTTATTCGAAATCACTGAAAAAGTCATGTATTAAAGAGTAGCTTCACATATTTGTAAAACTCAAAACTCAAAACTAACAAAATGTCAATTTGGTTTTCAAAAAGGCTTCTCAACCGAAGATGCTATATATGCTTTCACTGATCATGTATATTAAATGCTCTGAGTAACCACACAGCACCCAAAGGGATATTTTGTGATCTCTCAAAGACTTTTGACTGTGTGCATCATGAAATTCTTCTAGATAAACTTAAGTATTGTGGTATGAGTGGGACAGCACACAAATGGTTTGGTTCATATTTAACTGGAAGAATGTAGAAGGTTGAAATTAACAGTACAGATACTCTGCAAAAATCAGCAGAGTCCTCTAACTGGAGTGGTATCAAGAATGGTATTCCACACGGTTCAGTCATCAGTCCCATATTGTACTTTTAATGACTTGCCCCTCTATTTCATGAAAATGCAAAGCTAGTTCTTTTTGCTGATGATACAAGTATAATACTTTGTCTAAAGTACTGGAGGGGACTTGGAGTGTGGGCCTATATAGACGTGAAACTTGGACAATGGAAAGAGAAGTAGGCTAGAGGCCCTGGAGATGTGGTGGTATAGAAGGATGGTGAAGACCAGCTGGAGAGGCAAAGTAGCAAATGAAGAGGTGCTTAGAAGAGTACAGGAAACCAGATTCTATGGAGCCACATCTACAAAAGAAGAGACAAAATTGTAGGGCATATCCTAAGACACAACATCATTGGAACAATAGCAGAAGGAGCTATTGAGGGAAGCAATCGGCAGGGTGACCATCGATATCATATATGCAACAGATCATGAATGATGTTGGACATAACATGTACGTGGAAATGAAGAGGAAGGCAGACAGAAGGGAGGAATGGCGCTCTGCTGCGAACCAACCTCAGGGCTAAACACAAGAAGAAGAAGACACATCCAACAAAGAAGAATCAGCTGCAGAAACTGTAAATAGCACCCTTCATGTAATTATTAAGTGGTTCCCTGGACTCTCTTTACATTTTGAGAAAACGCAGTATGTACAGTTCTAACACCATTGACAAATATTGACTTTGAACAGAAATCTACTGCTAAGGCAGAATATTCAAATTTCTGAGAGTATGCATTGATGAGAAATTGAATTGGAAGAGAAACATTTATGATCTGCTGAAATGTATGAGTTCAGCTACTTATGCTATTAGTGTTATCTATCTGGGTTATTCCAAATTTTGGTGATAAAAATATCAGTAAATTATCCTACTAAGCCTATTCTCATTCACTGCTTTTATATGGCAACATATTTCGAGGTACTCGTTGCACAAAAGTGTGTAATCAGAATAATAGCTGGAGCACACCCAAGATCACCCTGCAGACATTTAAAGAACTAAGGATATTCACAGTACCTCCACAATACATATATTCACTTATGGCTGACCGGAGTGGCCGTGCGGTTCTAGGCGCTACAGTCTGGAACTGCGAGACCGCTACGGTCGCAGGTTCGAATCCTGTCTCGGGCATGGATGTGTGTGATGTCCTAAGGTTAGTTAGGTTTAAGTAGTTCTAAGTTCTAGGGGAATGATGACCTCAGAAGTTGAGTCCCATAGTGCTCAGAGCCATTCACTTACGAAATTTGTTACTAACACATCGCAACTCAAAAATACAAACATCAAAAAAAGTTTTGCATCACCTCGGTTCCAAGAGTTCTGGAACCTGTACGGAAAATTGGAATAGAGATCAACATAAACATCATTTCCGCCCATTTTATTGCTCATGAAAACCACACACTGCATATTGTATAACCATACAGCGAGGTCTTCAGAGGTGGTGGTCCAGATTGCTGTACACACCGGTACCTCTAATATCCAGTAGCACATCCTCTTGCATTGATGCTTGCCTGTATTTGTCGTGACATACCATTCACATGTTCATCAAGGCACTGTTGCTCCAGATTGTCCCACTCCTCAACGGCGATTCAGCGTAGATCCCTCAGAGCGGTTTGTGGGTCAAGTCGTCCATAAACAGCCCTTTTCACTCTATCCCAGGCATGTGCAATAGGGTTAATGTCTGGAGAACATGCTAGCCACTCTAGTCGAGCGATGTCGTCATCCTGAGGGAAGTCATTAACATGCCTGCACAATGGGGGAGAAAATTGTCGTCCATGAAGACGATGCTGCCGATATGGTCGCACTATCAGTCAGAGGATGGCATTCACATATGGTACAGCCGTTACGGCGCCTTCCATGACCACCAGCGGCATACGACGACGCCACATAATGCCACCACGAACCAGCAGGGAATCTCCACCTTGCTGCACTCGCTGGGCAGTGTGTCTAAGGCGTTCAGCCTGACCGGGTTGCCTCCAAACACTTCTCTGATGACTGGCTGGTTGAACACACATCAGTGAAGAGAATGTGATGTCAATCCTGAGCGGTCCATTTGGCATGTTGTTGGGCCCATCTGTACCGCGCTGCATAGTGGCGTGGTTGCAAAGATGGACCTCGCCATGGATGTCAGGAGTGAACTTGCGCATCATGCAGCCTATTGCACACTGTTTGAGTCGTAACACGACGTCCTGTGGCTGCATGAAAAGCATTATTCAACATGGTGGGCGTTGCTGTCAGGGTTCCTCCGAGCCATAACCCATAGGTAGCGGTCATCCACTGCAGTAGTAGCCCTTGGGCGGCCTGAGCGAGGTATGTGATTGACAGTTGCTGTCTCTCTGTATCTCCTCCATGTGCAAACAACATTGCTTTAATTCACCCCGAGACGCCTGGACGCTTCCCTTGTTGAGAACCCTTCCTGGCACAAAGTAACAATGCGGACGAGATCGAACCGCGATATTGACCATCTAGGCATGGTTGGACTACACACAATATGGGCCGTTTACCTCTTTCTTGGTGGAGTGACTGGTACTGACCGGCTTTCGGACCCCCTCCGCCTAACAGGTTCATGCATGGTTGTTTATATCTTTGGGCGGGTTTAGTGACATCTCTGAACAGTCAAACGGACTATTTCTGTGATACAATATCCACAGTCAACGTCTATCTTCAGGAGTTCTAATAACAAAGTGTGTAGCTATAACACCAGAAGAAAGAATGATCTTCACTATTCTGGGTTAAATCCGACTTTATCACAGCACAAAAGTCTTTGGTCGTTTACCAAATAGCATTCAAAATCTGGCAGGTATCCAACCAACATTAAAACAAAAAAAAATTCATTACATGAATTTTTAGATGTGAAGTAATAACTGTAATATATATATATATATATATATATATATATATATATATATATATATATATATATATATATATATATACAGTGGCGGTCGAAATAATAGAGCCACCTCTACTGACGAGATTAAGAACTAGGATATCTATTAGTTCGCGAAATCGCCACGAGTGCCGTGTTGTCAGTCCCTTGTAGACAACATCAGGGAAGACGTTGCTGCTATCTTTAGTCGTCCGAAAGGAAGCGTTTGAGCTAGACGTGTGAAAAGAGGCATAAAGGTAATAATCTTATGGGTCAAAATAATAGAGCCGCTTCACACATGTGCCTTTAAATTGATTTTTATGCAGTTGTTTTGTATGTAAATTGACGTGTGGTTTTGTTTACATTCGTCTAGATGGGCAGAGCAAAGCATACCAGTGAAGATGAGCGTATAGTAATGTTCCGGATGTTCAAAAGTGGGATGTCCATGAATAAAATAGCCAATGTCTTGCACGTTTCGCGAAAACGAGTCCAGAACGCCATGAGACGGTCAAAACAAACAAAGCCGCAGGTGGAGAACAGGGGGCGACCTCGTGTAACTACTCCTCGCGTAGACAGACTCATCACTAGGGAAGTGAAGAAAGACCCATTTTTGTCAACACCACGACTGAAAGCCATTTTGTTTAGCGACGAACATGATGTTCAACCATCAACCTCAACGATTCAAAGACGACTGAGATCTGCAAAATTGAATGGGCGCATTGCAAGAAAGAAGCCACATGTTTCACAAGCTAATGTTCGGAAAAGGTTAGCCTTTGCCCGGAGAAATGAACAAAAACCTAATACTTGGTGGAGGAACATCCTTTGGTCCGATGAATCCAAGTTTAATAGGTTTGCCTCAGACGGAAAAGTCTATGTGCGCCGCCCACCAAACCAGGAATTTAATCCCAAGTACACTTTAAAAACTGTGAAATACGGTGGCGGAAGTGTTATGGTATGGGGATGTTTTTCGTGGTATGGCATTGGTCCAATACACCGTATCAACGGCATAATGAACGCAGAAATGTACAAAGACATCTTGGCAAATGTGGTGCTGCCTTATGCTGAAGAGGAAATGCCGCTGAAATGGAAATTTCAGCACGATAACGATCCAAAGCATACTGCAAGGATCATAAGGCAGTTTGTTCAAGAGCACAATATCGAAGTATTAGAGTGGCCACCTCAGTCCCCTGACGCATCACCCATTGAGAACTTATGGGAGATCTTAGACAAGAGAATTGACCGCTCAAAAGCTACATCGTCAGAAAAACTGTGGGAAGAAATCCAGAGAGCCTGGTATGCGATCAGTAGTGACGAATGCAGGCGTTTAGTAGACTCTATGGGTAAGAGGTGCAGGGCAATCCTCAAAAATAAGGGTTACCCCACGAAGTACTAATGCAGTCCTATGCAAAAAAGACTGTTCCTGTACGTTTCATAAGACTGAGATCAAGTACAATATATTTGTTTCAATTGGCTCTATTTTTTTGACCCTGTGGTCTGGTATTCTTTTGAATATTATCGATTATTACTGATTATTTTGTGTTGTGTTATCGATATAACTGACTATAGTACAATGTGACTCGGTTGTAATGGTTTCCATCATAGTTCAAACATGTCAAGTAATAAATGTGCACTTTATTCCAAACCTTTGCCAGGTGGCTCTATTATTTTGACCGCCACTGTATATATATATATATATATATATATATATATATATATATATATATATATATATATATATATATAAAGAAACCTTATGTTAAACTGACACATTCCACAGCATTACGAAATGCTGTATTCATGATCTAGGGAACAAGTCTTAATGCAATGCAACGTAATGAGTCCTGGCGGTGATGTTGAGAATCTTGGCAATTGGAACTGCAAGGATCTAGAATTTGTTACTGCAGTTTCGAAACAAGAGTTGACTACAATCATACCCAACACACGAGCTACTTACTCTGTCCTGGAGGATGATTTCATGAAGGCACATACTGTACTTCAATTTTGACAAGGTGCAAATCATATTTTTACGATTTGAGATATGTTTAAGAAAAAGCGTAATCTTAAAATCTATGTGGCCAATGGGCTATGTAGTTCATTTTGTTTCTAAGTCGAGATTTTCAATTCGCTGTCTGAAGTCTATCAGCAACTTTTGCAGCAGAATATAAAATTCCATTCTGAACTTTACACAGGGATTCATAGTATATCTGGAAAGTTGTGCTCATTGTACTGAGGTAGTGAATTCTACAGTTCGCCTCTAAATAACTCTTGTTATCACATATCATTTTAGGAAAGAAAGAGATGTAATAATTACTATGTCCCTGAAGGCCATGTTCCAAGATCTTCCATTATTTGCTCAACACAATATTCTGATTGCAGTCTTCTTTAAAACAAATAGGGCCTACCATATTTTTGTTATGCTGTCACATCTCACATTACATTCAGGCATTGGACAGCAGTGAGTGAAAGTATTCTAGCAATCCCCAGGCATCAGATCGAATAGATTTCATTACTTCACTTAACTCTTTGAAGTAAACAGTCGGCAACTAATATTTTTTTTAAATTGTGTAGTACAGTTTCCCTGTTTGACTTGGGGTCATTCGCTCGTAATTTCTCTGTTAATGAATTACAAGACCTGCCTTCTTATCCCTATAGCCGAGTTCACACACACATCTAACGTGGCTCCATGGCTTGTGGCTTGCTGTAGTGGTATCGGGAGCTATGGTTCACGCAGATTTTAGAATCTTATTGTATTCGTTGATATAGGCATTTCGAACAATTAATTTTTAGTTTAACAGCTACCACATCACACTTTGGAGCTATTTTCTGGATATAATCCACAATTTATATAATGCTTAGTCTAACAAATTACGAAATTACGAAGTTTATACGACATACATACGCACACGAACACACACACACACACACACACACACACACACACACACACTGTTGTAGAAAATCAAACATAGGTTGCTATTCTTGTAGTTCTAGAAGCCGACCGCTGTTTTCACTTTTTCAGAAATAAAAGAGAAACACACTGAAATCGAATAGAGTACAGTAGCAATTACTGCACAATAACTGCGACAGAGTGCACGTGTTTCGCAACACTGCCACCAGAGAACAGTGGTGATAGCAAAGTACAAACAAGCTGAACTTTTTGTGGCGTGACAAAAGTTGTATATCTTAAGTTGCTCCACTAAAATCTGGATGTTGACACATACAACTGCAGTATGCCACTAGATGTGGCAAAGTTTTGTTGTATGTGTGAATCTGGCTTATCACTCTATTACCTGCTTTTAATTATCCGCTAATAATATGACTCCTACACATTTCGATAAATTTGGTCATGAGTCATCTAGAAAACGGACGTGTATCTGCCATTTTAAAATTATCTCTGTACACACAGACGAGAAACACCTGAGTGAACAAACAACTGACTCAAACACGTTTTAGCGCCAGACTGTGGCGATCTCCCGCCCACAAGATCCAACTTGTCTGTGCAGATGTGATTTATTTATTTATTTTATCCATATTTCAGCATTAACATGCAATCGATGTCGTCAGAAGAATTACATCTATTTGTGCATTATGTTTTATGTAATAAATATTACATGGTAAAAATATAGCAGTGTTGTACCCTATTGATTTATAACTGCCTCTACACCCATATCGATACATAACAGTAAACCTTAATTTATCAGCATTAACATGCAGTCGATGTTGTCAGAAGAATTATAGGTATTTGTACACTATGTTTTAAATAATAAAATACTACATGGTAAAAAATATAGCAGTGTTGTGCCCTGTTAGCTTATAGCTGCCTCTACACCCATATCTATACATAATAGTAAGCCTTAATTTATCACTCTATACTATGGAATGTATTTTCCTTCACCCACACTTTGGTTTTACTTTTGAAAATATCCAGTGAAACCAATTGAACCTGTATGAGTAAAGCATTGAATAATTTTATGCCTATGTATTCATACCTAGATTGGATTTTCTTAATCCTGGTTGTGGGTATATCAATCATATTTGTTTGTCGAGTAATTTGTTGATGAAAAGATTTCCTTATAGTATAGTGGTTTAAGTTTTATGTTAAATAGGCATCAATATATGTAAATAGATGGGACTGTGAGAATTTTTAAGTCTTTACAATAAAGTCTACATGGGGTCTTATTGTCAGTGATTCCATAATGACATCTAATTGCTTTTTTCTGCCAAGTGAACATTTTTTTGGCTCCTGGGGAGTTATAAAAGAATACCATATTGTAGATGGCAGTAAAAGAAGGCATAGTATGAATGAAGTAATAAATCTTGTGTAACACATATGTGTAGTTTGGCTAGTAGGTAGATAACTCGTGGTAACTTTTGACATACATATTCTGTATGTGTGACCCACGTTAATTTCGTGTCAACGTGTATTCCTAGTAGTTTAACAGGTGATAACTCAGTGTTACTGTTTGATAGACTGAAGATTATCTTGATAGTCTTTTCATGGTTCATAGTTAACTCATTAGCTTTAAACCAGATATTAGATGTTTTGGGACATTCTTCACTTTCCTCCTTCAATTTGCTTATATCCTTTCCGGAATTAGCTAATGTTGTGACATCAGGATAAAGAATAGATTTACAGGGTAAGTTACTCGGAAAGTCATTTACAAATAATATAAATAGTAGAGGGTCAAGCACTGAGCCCTGAGGAATATCTCGTTTTATACTTAGAGTCTCTGACTTTTGGCCATTATGCTGTACAATTTGTTTTCTATTGCTGAGGTATGATTCAATTAATGAGAGTTCCAAGTGTTTGATTCCATAGCAACACAGTTTATCTAGTAACAATTTGTAGTTAACTGAGTCAAAAGCCTTACTCAATTCAATTAGAATGGCTTCAGCAGATAATTCTGGCTCGAATGAGCTTAGTACAAAAGAGATAAGGTTTTCAACTGCTTTGACTGTTGATAAGTTTAACCTAAATCCATACTGAGAATCATTTAATATATTATTGTCTGATAGGTGTATGCATATTTGCTGCATTATGCAATATTCTATTACTTTTGAGAGAATAGGCACAAGTGATATTGGTCTATAATTATTGATACAAGACTTGTCACCCTTTTTGTAAAATGGTATGACAACTGTATTTTTGAGACATTCTGGAAAGTGTCCACTAGAGAGCATCCAGTTTATCGGTATGCAAAGAGGATATGATATGAGATCTACAATTTTTTAATTACAATGTTTGATAGGCCATAAACATCTTCATATCTGGAGTATCCTAATTTAGAGGTTGCTTTAATTATATCAATTACCTCCACTTCTCTCCATTTACAAGCTGACACTATATTTGTAATGTTTTGTTGAAAATTTCTGCCAGATGTGGGGTGAGAAACAGATATGTGGGTAGAATTGGAATTATAGTTGCCCTGAGTTGAGAGGCTAAGTTTGGCAGGGTTGCCAAAAAAGTGATTGAAATCATCAGCAGTGATATTAGCAGCATTTGTGTTGTCTTTATAGTTTATATTCATACCTAGCTCTGCTTTTATTACTTTCCATGCAGCCTTACATTTAGTGTGTGATTTTTTTAATGAAATCAGCATTTGCCTTACACTTGGCTATTTTAATTTCAGATTTGTATTTCCTTTTCAGGTTTTTGTAAGTTTCTTTATCCACTGCTCCCTTTTTGACCTTATCGTGACAAGTAATTACCAATAGCCTCAGTTTTTGTAACAGGTTAAAACCACTTCTGTGAAGTTGAGGAACTAGGTTTCCAGACCTTTTTTTTTTTAACTAGTGGACAGCATCTATGGAAGATTGCAGAAATGATTTTGAGGGATGTGCTGAAGGCTATATCCACATTTCTGGAGAAATGTATAACAGTATTTCAATCTATAGACTTAAGTTCTTCTCTATACTTGCTAATATTTCTATCTGTAAATAGTCTCACACAGTGAGCTTGTTCCTGGTCTTCTTTTGGTTTTCGGTAATTAGTTTCACCCATATACCTCATGGTCTGACAGGTAATCGGCAATAAATAGGCCTAGCTCAAAATCACATTTGTATAGATTTGTTATTAGGTTGTCAAGACAGGAGAAATGCCTTGTAGAACTTTCATTAACATAAAAGAAATTATAGGATCTTAAAATGTTTACTAAATTAACATTTCTGGCTGTCATTTTCCTAATGTCTATGTTTAGATCCCCAAAAATTAATATTTTGTATTTAGTATACTTTTGTATACTGATCTCAAGTTTTTTAAACATTCTATAAATTGTTCCACATTACTTTCAGGAGTGTGATATAAAAAAAAAAAGTTATGAGCTGTATACTAGGTATAATTAAAGCAGCTGCTTCAAAACACCTTTAATGCATAAGTCACTAACTTCAAGTACAGAAAACTTTAAGTCTAGATCATTTGCTGACATATGTGGATGAACCCTCATAAGATTCACTGGGTCTGCCGTAGTATGTAGCTAATTTGAAACCTGATGGTACATTACAGTTTTATATCTTCTTCCTTTGACCAATGTTCGTTTATACATAAAATCGTTCTTTTGTTACTTTTTAATAGTATGCCAACCTCATCAGCTTTATTTTTCAGAGACCTGATATTTAAGTGCAGAAATAAGATAGAGTTTTTGTCACAGGAGGGGAAGAGTACAGTATTATGGGGCAATGGAGAACAGTTAACTGTTTTTCCAGCCCCGGAATATATTTTGGAACCTACAGATCCGAGCAATTTCGCTCAAGTCCCCAATTCCAATTTCTGCACAAATCACATATCTACGCAGATATCCCGTTCACACGCAATGATCTGTCTGCGCAGATGTGATGTGCGTAGACATGTTCGCATACAGATCGTGCGTGTGGACAGGCCTTAAGATAAAAATGCAGAAATATACAACAGCTTCCTGTGTGCCGCTCCTGGACGAACGGCAAAGACAAAATTATGCTTATTACATAGTGCTGTCAAAACGAAATTTCGTATGACGAAACGCAGAACAGCAGTAGAACAGAAAAAAGAAGAAATATAAGTCAGCATCTACAAAATTAGCCTCTGAAGATGCCTTTCAAATAATGAAGGCAGAACACGGATGGGAAGAAAAAATTTTTCATTTATGATTAGATGTTTCTGAAGTAAAAATTACCAACATAAAAGTAATCGGTAAATTCATTTCGCAGTTGTTTGGCTGCTGTGATCATTGATAAATGTTTAGGGGTCCCAATGCTATATTTGATTCGGCCCATCTGTCTTTGCGTCATTCTCCCTTTCGACACTGGCATTTAGCACGAGTATTGAACACACAAAACTTCTGCCAGTTTGATAAAAACTTCTTGTAACTGGCAACTACTTGAGCAAGATACAAGAAATTGTGTCCACTACAACTTGCAGAAGCTACCTATGGGGTCGAAGTTCTGCAAGTTGACGAAACTTGCGGAATTCAACTAGCCAGGGGACTGGGTGTGTTTTTACGTGCAAGGCGCTTGCGGATGTTTATTTGGTAGTGGACACACACTGTACAGAAGAAGCCACACATTTCTGAGTACACGAAGGATTACGCTCTTAACAACCGAGGTGTTAGCTGACATGCACTTGCTTTTGGGTTCATAGTTCGCGGGAATTACAAAGATTTTGCGAGCCCGTAAATGTTGATCAAAATAAAGAGGGGCTTTAGAGGGCAGAGGGTGTATAGTAAGTGTGTTTTGATTATAATGTTGGAGAAGCGCTCTAGTTTAGCAGGAAGATTCATATATCGGACGTTTTCAGTAAGAATTGCGTTAGATGTATTGCAGACGTCTGTATAACGCCGCATTTCAACCAGTTCTTCAGTACTTTGGCCGCTCCAGAATAAAACTAAGTAAGAAACCTGTATGTTATATACGACTTCTGAACTGGCAGAATGTGTTAAAACAGTCTCCTCCAATTACCTCCCTCTTTAACGCGCATTTGATAACTAATTAAAGTAATTACTGAATGACAACTTTTTCCACTCACTAGCTGATTTTTATATATATCAGTAATCACACAAATACTAAAAGAAAAAAAGAGAACGTTGAATTATATAGTTTAAAGCAAATTTTGTTAAAAGTCGTATTCATGGTGTGTGAAACAAATATTAATCTAATCTGATCAAGCCATTTTTGAAACTGTCGAGAAGGTGTTACACTCTAACCTTCGTTTTAAAAAAAATTGAGTGTCATGTAATATTTTGTCCAATGTAATATCTTGTACAGACACCTTTTATTAAACTGACACGTTCCACATCATTACGAAGTGTCATATTCACGATATATGGAACAAGTACTAATCTAATCTGTCTTGAAAACAACAGACACATATCCGATGAACGTATTAAGAGTAATATATGCATATTGAAACACCGCTTACGTTGTAGGTGTCTGGTTTACCTTAAGACTACAAATTGTAACATTCTGTACTTCCTCTGAGTTTGTAAGTAACCCGTTTCGTTTCTTGAGCGGCAGCAGCCGCCAGACAGTTTATTTATTTTGATCCAGCTTTGAGCATTTTTATGCAATGGATGTCGTCGTAGGAAAATTACATATATTTTACAAATATGTTTTGTTGACATTGTTACAGTACACATACTGACAATAATATAAGGCACATAAAATATGTATAATTTTACAGTACATAGAAAATAATATACAGGAGTATCAAATAAATTATTGACATACTAATGCAAATACAACATAGTTTACAGTTAGAAATAATTTACTATCTCAGGTCATCTTTAGAACAGTTTTGAAATTCTAAAATATTGTAGAAAGCCTTTTCTTTCACTCATTTTTCATTTTTTGTTTGCAAGTCATTAAATGAGACATGATACACCTGTAAAGGTAAAGTATTAAATTATTTTATGCCCAGGTATTCATAACTAGAATGTGTTTTCTTTAATCTAGCTGTGGGCATATCTGTCTGTTTCATTTGCTTAGTTTTATGTTGGTGTACAACTTCCCTTGAGATGTAGGCTTAGCTGTTTTAAGTTTCCTTTAATATTGAGTAGACAGCTGAATTTTTATTGTTCCTTAAACCAGACATCTTTCACCTGATTGCAGTGAGCATTTTCTTCTGGTCTACATTTGTGACCATTTGCTGCTGTGCAAGCACTTCATGAACCACACAGTAACTTTCCAGTCAGTCATAATTTTACAGTTCACTGCACATAACCTTGCAGTGCATTGCACTTGACATTATACAATAATTGTATTCTTTTAGTTTACTTGATGAAGAAGACTGTAGTTTAGTAATTTGGATATTGCATTTATTACTACATTTTATCAAAGGCAAATTCATTCAAGAAAACTATAGAATTATTAGACTGATTTGCAGGCTAGTAGGCCTACTTACCTTCAGGAAACAAAATGTTTGGTGCTGTCAATACACACGTATCAAAGAATGTGTAAGTGGTGACACCATCCGCCAACTTTGGAACTGTTGGTTCCTGCTCAGGGTGGGGGGAAAGGATAGGTTGGGGAGATTAAAAAGGAAAGGAAGGTCACCAAGACCCCAGCTACTCTGTGATGTAGAACATGTCATTTGTAAACTAACTTATCATCCATACAATCTGCCGTATGAATCTCATACTATTGTACTCTCCCATATTACCTATCACAAACCATTTTGACAGTATTCTTATTTTATTATTCAAATCCAACTGATAAGCAGATGTTACTGTTAATATTTGACTGTTTAGATTTACCTTATGTTATCCTTTTAAGATATAAATCACTAAAGGTAGGTAGATTGAAAAACAAGTTATCAGTGAGGCTTGCACTGTGCCTTAAACAGTCAGAGGACAAATAAATAAACATTATTTAGACACAGTAGAATCCATAACTTAGCAAAAACTTTATTTCCCTACCTTTAAAAACTTGAGAGAATCTGTGATAATACTTGAAGGTGTAACATTAATACGGCACTGGAAAGTAATGGATGGAATACAAATGATGGAGAGTGTCAAGATAATGCTCACTATATGGTGGAGGCATTGAGTGGTAGACTAGCACATAAGAAACATTGAAATTACTGCTTAAGTTTTTGGACAATGTTCTTCTGGTTGGTCATCAAGCACATGTAAAACGCTGTTCAGAAATTGAAGCAAAGTTTTGTGTATGTCAAGGCTGTTTTCACAGGTGGCTCTACCTTGTTGCTGTGCACTACCCCTGAGGAGACTGGAATAGGATGGGCTGGTTGGGTGCGTGTGAGACAGGTCTTTCACCTGAGCCTTTCATACAGATATGCCATGTATAGTAAGGTGTAGGGAATAGATGTGGCATAAAGAGATACCAGGATGTTTTGTAGGTTGGGTGGGCAATGGAAAACCACTTTGAGTGAGGAAGGAAGGATATCGCCCATTTCAGGGCACATTGAACGGCAATTGAATGCCTGATGGAGGATATGGTTAAGTTGTTCCATTCCAGGAATGGGGTGGTACTTCCTAAGCAGATGGGTAGTTGAGGGATCTCTCATATTAGGAGGATTTGCAGATATGGTGCAGGAGCTCTGTGAACTAGATTTGCACAGTAGTACTTGTTCTGTACAGCTTTCACAAGACTTTCAGCATAGTGGACAATGGCATCTCAGCTGGGCTCCACAGTATTAATGTCTAGAGTCATGGGGGTCATACACCACTGTCATGAGTGTGGACAGTTCTCAAGAATAGTGCATTGTCTTGCTGAAAGTACAAATCACCTGCAGCGTACTGTAGGTGAACAAGTGGATGCATGTGATAGAAAAGAAGTTCATGTATCGTTTGCCAGTGAGAGATGATGTAGATATATATTGGAATCAACTTCATCTGTTGTAAACATACCACCATGCAATAATACCTCAACTACCTTCCAGAACAGTTCTTCATTGGCAAGTGAGGTGCATTGCCTTGTGTGGTACCTTTGGCACATATCAGTGAGTGTCACACTAGTCATTCCAGGTAACATTTTTCCCTTTTTTGCATTCAGAATCTGTAACAAGCTCACTAGATATTACTGTATTTTTTTGTGGCTATAAACATGCTTCCACCACCAGTGTTCGATCTATCTTTGTGATATACATTCCAGTTGGTTTTTAGAATTTCATTGCTATTAACATCTGGTTCAGACAGCTTTATGTTCCTAGTACTGTTTGGGAATTGTTACCATTTATAAATAGACTAGGTCTGGGGCTATTCCACTGACACTCCTGCAGCAAACTACCACTATATTAACATTTTCTTTCTCTGAACTATTATGACAAATGCTACCCTGCCTGGAATTGGAATGCACCTTATCGTGCCTGTGGAGGGATTTCTCTGTCTCAAAAAAACCCACTTGTGCACACCACACATACTCCGCTAACCTAGTAGGTACTTCATTGGTGTGGGACTCGCCCGACCAAAACCCCACTTGTGCACACCACACATACTCCGCTACCCTAGTAGCCACTTCATTGGTGTGAGACATGCCTGACTTACATGGGGGATCCAACAATTTTCCGCCCAATAGCTGAGGTCAGGAAATCCACGTAAAAGATCATCATAGAATTGCTGAGCCTCTAGCTTAAGCGTTCCACTCAGCTCCAACCGAGATTGATTGTGAGAATGATGCTGCTAAACGATAGCTCTGTTCCCACCCTGCAGGCAAGGCTAACGGTCTTTACCAAAGCAGCCAGTCACTTGTAGGAAATGAGGATGGCCTCTGAACCCATGCGGCAAGCATCGTTCGTGCCTACATCAGCCTCAATTTGCAGGTGGGTGCAGACCCTCCTCCAGACCTTGGACAAGGCCCCTGGAAAGCAAACAAAGTGGACACTGATCTTCTTTCTCACCCTGCCCGCTGTTTCCTGACGCTTAATGGCTCAGCATTCATTAGCTGGGTACGGGCTACCCTGGGGTACCTGAGCTGGGCACTAGGGATGGCAGTTGAAATAACCATTTTCCAGATGCATCAGTTTATTTCATGTCCAGTTTAACCTGACCGTTAAAACTGCTGAAAATAACTGGTTCCTGAAATAAGTGATGTTCTGTTTTTTATTGCTGTTATTTCCAGTAATAAGTGTAGACATCGAACAAAGAGTGAGAAATTCTAATATTCCCTCATACTTTTGCATTATATGTTTAAAGACAAGCAGAGTCAAAATATAAAATAAAATGGATTAATGAAAGAAAACTTAGTCTGTTTTGCTGCAAAAGTAATGTGGGGTTGAATACTACAAAAAATTTTCCTACTGATTCTAATTTTTTGAAACTCTGCTCAAAAATGGTGTTGTGATTGAGGATTGTACCTGGTTTGAGCGTTATGAATAGCCAGTGCTAAAAGATGAAAGCTGAGATTGGAGAGCTCTTATTTTTCGTGTTGAGTTGTCTGTTTACAGGGTTTACATGCAGAAAAAAGCACATTATGTAGACACAGGCAGCGAATCAGTTACTTTTTATTTTTGTTAGAAACTATAAATGAATTGTTAAGTTTTTAGTTTATTACTGTTGCCATAATTTCCTTTCTGTTTTAGGGTTTCATGTAAATGGTTGACAAGGAATAAGTTTTTGTGTAAACTTTGTAGTATTCTTTTACTTTAGTTATTTTGAATTACAAACCTGTTTTGTAGTCGGATATATTAATCTAATTTTTAACAGGGATTTGGATATATTTGATTTTTTCATGATAAAGGTGAAAATGCTTTTCCAAAAAATTCAAATACATGCACGCATACATACATACATACATTAATCCTTGTTCCATAGATCATGAATACATTATTTCGTAATGATGTGGAACATTACACTTTAACATAAGTTTTCTTTACACAAAATAATTAATCAGTTTTTTATTTATTTTCTTTTTTACTTTTTTACAGTTACTACTTCGTATCTAAGAATTCATCTATTGAGTAGAGGGAGTTGTCATTCAGAAATTCTTTTAATTTACTTTTAAATGTTGGTTGGATATCTGTCAGATTTTTAATACTATTTTGCAAATGACCAAAGATTTTTGTGGCAGCGTAGTTTACCCCTTTCCGTGCCAAAGTGAGATTTAATCCGGAATAGTGAAAATCATTCTTTCTTCTAGCATTGTAGCTACGTACTTCACTGTTATTTTTGAATTGGGATGGGTCATTAATGAAAAATTTCCATAAGTGAATATATGTATTGCGAAGGTACAGTGAATATTCCATCTCCCTTAAATAAATATCTGAAAGGTGATCTTGTGTGGGCTCCAGCTATTATTCTGACCACACACTTTTGTGCAATGAATATTTTCTCTGTTAATGACGAATTACCCCAAAATATGGTGCCATATGAAAGCAGTGAATGAAAATAGGTATAGTAGGCCAATTTACTGATATGTTTATCACCAAAAATTGCAATAATCCATATAGCATAAGTAGCTGAACCTAACCGTTTCAGCAGATCATCATTGTGTTTCTTCCAATTCAATTTCTCATCAGTGCACACACCCATAAATTTTGAGTATTCTGCTTTAGCAACAAACTTCTGTTCATAGACTATATTTATCAATGGTGTTATGCCATATACTGTACAGAATTGTGTAAACTGTTTTTTCTCAAAATTTAGTGAGAGTCCATTTGCAGAGAACCACTTAATAATTTTCTTAAAGACATTATTTGCAATTTCCTCAGCTGATTCTTGCTTGTTGCGTTTGATTACTATACCTGTATCATCAGCAAAATGAACTAGCTTTGCATCTTCATGAATGTAGAGTGGCTAGTCATTAATATATATTAAGAACAATAAGGAACCCAAGACTGAACCCTGTGGGCCACCATTCTTGATACCTCCCCAGTTAGAGGACTCTGCTGGTTTTTGCAGACCATCTGTACTGTTAATTTCAACCTTCTGCATTCTTCCAGTTAAGTATGAATTAAACCATTTATGCAATGTCCCACTCATACCACTATACTGAAGCTTATCTAGAAGAAATTCATGATTCACACAATCAAAAGCCTTTGGGAGATAACAAAATATCCCAATGGGTGATGTTCAGTTATTCAATGCATCTAATATTTGATCAGTGAAAGCATATATAGCATTTTCTTTTGAAAAGCCTTTCTGAAAATGAAATTGACATTTTGTTAGTACTTCATTTTTACAAACATGTGATGCTACTCTTGAATACATTACTTTTTCAAGAACGTTGGATAAAGCTGTCAGAAGTGAGATTGGGTGGTAGTTGCTAGCATCAGATCTATCACCTTTTTTTATGCAATGGTTTAATAATAGCGTATTTCAGTCTTTATCTGGAAAAATGCCCTGTTTCAGTGAGCTACTACATATGTGGCTGAGAATCCTACTTATTTGTTGGGAACAAGCTTTTAGTACTCCGTTTGAAATTCCATCAATTCCATGCGAGCTTTTACTTTTGAGTGAATTTATTATTTTCCTAATTTCAAAAGAAGAGGTGGTTTGAATTTCAATTTTATCAAATTGCATAGGTGCTGCCTCTTCCATATACTGCCTTGCATTTAGTAATGAACAGCTGGAGCCTCTTTTCTCTACAACACTTAAAAAATCGTTATTAAAATGTTTTCTACTTCTGACTTCTTGTTAACAAACTTTTCATTGTGTTTGATAGAAATACAGTCTTCCTGTGCTCTCTATTGCCCTGTTTCCCTTTTAACAGTATTTCAAATTGTTTTAATCTTATCAGATGTGCTAATGTCAGACATAATGCACATACTTTTGGACTTTTCTAATAACTTTTCTTAATACAGTGCTGTAGTTCTTATAGTGTTTCACTGTTTGAGGATCATTAATCCTCCTAGATAAAAGATACAGTTCCCTTCTCCATTTACAAGATATTTTCATCCATTTAGTAAGCCATGGGTTTTTACATGGTTTCTTACAATTATGTTTCACTGTTTTCTTAGGGAAACTGTTTTCAAATATACTCACAAAGGTATCATAAAATAGATTAAATTTTAAATTAGCATTGTGTTCCCTGTACACCTCATCCAGTCTAACTGTATAAGCTTTCCCTAAAATTTTGAATTGTTAAATCATTAATTGTACGCACTATTTTGGAGGACTGTTTTCATTACTGTATGGAGGTTTATCGTATACTGTAACTAACTGTGCATCATGATCAGACAGACCATTCTTAACAGGAAAAGTTTTTATTTGATTAAATTTATCTTGGTCTATGGAAACATTATCTATCAGTGTGCTGCTTTCCTGTACCACCTGAGTAGGAAAATCAATAAATAATGTCAGATTGAAAGAATAAAGTAATACTTCCAAGTTCAAGCTTTCTGTCAGACTCTTTCAGAAAATCTTCATTGAAATCCCCACAAATAATAATTTGCTTTCCTCTGTCTGACAGATAGCACAACAAAGAATCCAAGTTTTTCAAAAATAGTTGAAATTTCCAGTTGGGGACCTATACATGGCTACAATTATAAAAGTGCCATTATTTAGTTTAAGCTCACATTCACATTATTCTATATATTGCCATATGCAAAATTTTTGAGTTTCCAAATTTTTCACACTATGACAGACTTTAACATGTATGGGACCTACTCTTCTCTCCATAATGTCTCTACTTACATATGCTGAAAGCTTATATCCACCTATATTTATCATTTCCATACCTGTGACTATATGGTGTTTAGACAGGCATAGCACATCTCTTCCACCCTCAGTTTCTAAATCTTATAAACAGACAAGAAGCTCATCTACCTTTTTTTTTTTTTTAAATCCCCTGATATTCTGATGCAATATATTAACATTATTTTTCACTGTGCCTTTATGTGAACCTTGTGAGAGCTTCTTGCCTGAAGGTAAATGGTGCATTACACCATGAAGGGATCAGGCTGGCCACAAGCACTTAAGGACCAGCCCCCTTGCCCAGCCTCTGTGCTGAAGCTGGTTAACCATCATTTAATATCTGACGGCAACTCCTCATGATGTGTCAGGCGTATACGTCCCCAGTTCTCCACCATACCATACTGTTGCTAGTCCATTTATGGAAAGCCTCTTTACCAATTGTCCATGGCAAGGAGGCCATTTGGGATCTGCACGAAGTGTCTTTTGGAGCCCCTTGGCGTAGGGCACATACAAGCTCAAATCCGTGATTTTAACTGACTGCCACCCTGGTTACTGCAGAGGCACCAAGTAATATTAGGTTTAGTGGAGTACAGGATAGATTGCACTCCTGCTTCTGTTTTTAATATTATATTTTATGACATTTTAAATGAGCACAACAACTATGTAGCTGTATTTACAGATAAGTCTAAACAGGGGGAATCCGTTGGTTATCCCCCTGTGGGTCCGGGGGCTAGAATAGGACCGAGGTATTCCTGCCTGTCATACGAGGCGACTAAAAGGAGTTTCACATGTTTCGGCCTTTATTGTCGACGATGACCATGGACTTGCACCTGATATCCAGCACAGTAGCCAGTCCGTTGTGGTGGAGCCGCCATGTACCCTGTTGGTTGTAGCCCCCAGACCACACAGGGATTGCTCTGCTGATGCCTGTGCCGTTAACTCCCCATGTATGCCAAGGGGTAGATGCCCATCCCCCTGGGGCATCAGGACTCCCGGCAATGGCCCTCCTGCCAGGTGGCCTTTGCTGCGGCTGGGTGGTGCCTGTGGGGAGGGTCCCTGGTAACGGAGTGGGTGGCATCAGGGCAGATGACACGCAATGAAGCGTAGTCCATCATCTCTTGCTGGTGGTGAAACACCAGCAGTCTCTAAGTGATCACGAGCTCAATTCAACGCACAGAAGTACGACCCCAAATCGTTCCCCTCACTGGCCACGCCATGGGAGGAACATCACACTAAGGACGGCATCGGATCTTATTCACCCTGGTACCTTGTATGTTAGAAAGCTAATGGGGAATCTTTAATGAAGATGAAGCCTCAGTTTTTTGTTGAGCATTTAAAGGACAAGTTCGGGGAGGTGGTGGGCTAGTCCAAAATGAGACCTGGGTCTGGATCAAAACAGCATCCTCTGCCCAGTCATGGGAGTTACTCATTTGTGACAAGCTGGGGGATGTTTCTGTAACCATCACGTCCCATAACAGCTTAAATATGGTGCAGGTTATCATATTTCACAGAGACTTTCTTTTGCAGTCCGGCGACGAGCTGCATGCCAATTTAGAGCGGAGAGGTGTACATTTTGTTCGACGTATCCACCGGGGTCCAAAGGATAATCAGGTTGCCACCAGTGCCTTCGTCTTGGCCTTCAAGGGTGATACATTGCCCAAGGAGGTCAAGGTGATGGTCTACCGGTGTGATGTAAAGCCCTATATCCCTCCCCTGATGTGGTGCTTTAAGTGCTGGAAGTTTGGCCATATGGCTTCCTGCTGTCCTTTCAGCGTCACATGCCAAGATTGCGGACGCCCATAACATCCCAATACTCCATGTGCCCCGCCTCCCATCTGTGTCAACTGCGGAGAGCACCACTCGCCTCACTCGCCTGACTGCAGGATTCTCCAGAAAGAAAGGAAAATCATGGAGTACAGGACCCTGGACGGACTGATCTACACCGAGGCTAAGAGAAAATTTGAACTGCCCTTCTTCACAAAGGCTGGGAAAGGTGTCCTTCTGCTGGGCGCCAGGGCACATGAATATTGCATGGAATAAAGCGACAGATGTAGCAGCAAAGGAGGTGTCTCATGATCCTCAGTTTGTTCAGTGTGCCATCCACGTGCATGCTATTGTCTCACTGTTGAGGTACAGAGTCAGGTGTCAATAGGGAGTGACAGGCAATAAGCTCAGTATAGTAAAGCCCACAATGTGACTGTGGCATATTTCCGTCTGACAAGGCAGACAAAATGAGGTCCTCCTTGTTCGTCTTTCCATAGACCACAGCCCTACGATGCATGGCTTCTTACCCCAGGGAGAGCACCCTCCAAAGTTTGGTGCTTGTGGTGAACAGATCACTGTGCACCGCATTTTATTAGACTGTGTTTTGTTTTCAGACCAGAGGGCAGCAGCAGATTTGGCGACACATCTGCCCTCTATTTTAAGTGACTATTAAATGAATGTGGTTTGAGTTATGAAGTTTAATGATTTGTCCAACATGTTTCTTAAGGCTTTGGGTGATGCTCTTAATGTGTTAATAGGGTGACTGGCTCACCAATGCTTTTCATAAGTGATCAACTTTCCCTGTGCCTATCTTTCATATTCTCTGTCGTTTTACTTATATTTTAATCCCAGGTACAGGATCATTCAGCCTTTCTCCATTGTCTTAAGGCATATAAAATAGTGATTGTTTGGATCAACGCGGGTGAAGTTGGAGTGGGTGAATGAGTATCATTTTACAGGTGCCCCCCCCCCCTCCCCCCGCTCACTGTATGACAGCAAGTTTAGGCATTTCATCCTCATTCTTTTAAAATAAGTGCATGGGTGCCTAATAATCTCACTGTTGAGTACTCGTAAACTCCAGCTCCCCCTACACACACACACACACACACACACACACACACACACACACACACACACACACACACACAATTTCCCTTAGGGGCTCCATTACATGCCTAAAATTGGAGCTCACAATGAATAAGCAATCCCACCCTCTGCACTTGTTCGTACCTCTTAGGAAGGCTGACTACAGTCCCAATAAGTGAGCTATCCTGTGCTGGCTCAGTGTATTTTCAGCAGTGGGCAATTCCTCAAAACTGTTTTTGAGGTGTAAAGGGGCAGCCTTGTGGCCTGTACCTGCTGTCACATTCCATTCAGAGATCCACGATCCCGCCACTGTTCGTCAGTGACAATCAACTGTCTGCGACATGCGAATTGGAAGGTGCATCAGCATCAGGTGTCCAAGATGACAACATAGGCTCCAAAGGTGCCAAAGCATTCATCTCAGGTGCCCCAACACCATGGCAGTAACCTGAGTCCTGTGGACTGCGGCCAAAACAGCTTACAGATGTTTACGGACAGCGGCCAGTTCTCCCTGCATCCATACACAACAGACACAGTCCCTACCCGTCTTCAATCAGTTCTTGTCTGTACCACAAGTAATGTAACACCAACCCAAGAAGTCACTAAGCTCTGCAGCTACTCTTCAGCAACTGATACATGACAAGAAGAGAACAGAAGCTCCTGAAATGTGGTGCTATAGAATAATGCTGAAAATTAGAATGAATAAATAACTAATGACGTACTGAGTCAAATTGGACGTAAATGGAATCTATTACACAACTCGTATAAAAAAACTGATCGGTTGACAAGAAAAGTCCTGAGGCATCAAGCAGCTTGCTAATGGGAAAGGGAGGGGGGGAGGGGGGGGGTGAATATAGTAGAGCAAGACCCATGCTTGACTGCAGTAAACAGGTTCAAATAGATATGCAGTGAATAGACAAAATTATGGAAGCACTGCAAGAAATACATGCTTGAACATGAATACAGATGCTAACCCGGCCTGTAGGTTGCCCTGTTGTATTTTACCACAAATTGTGCCCTCAATGTGTTCAAGCATCAGTCATGGTGAGAACAGTGTTGTTTGTAGTTGTGAGTGCATTATGTCGGAGCTCATTGACTTCGAATGTGGGCAAATTATTGGTGCTCATATAATGGGTGCTTCAGTAACAAGTATTTGATGTGTCAAGAGAGACTGTGTAGAAGATTCATCTCACATACAGAGAAAGCAGAAAAACATCAGACAAGTCACACTGTGAATGAAACTGTGTGTTGACTGTCATTGAAGAGGACTGTGGTGAAAATTAAGAAGATACCCTCAAAAGTCACTGCAGAACAGCTTGTCACACTCACAGATCCTGTCAGCACCAAAACAACATGAAGGGAGCTCCGAAAGCTGGAAATTGTAGGAGAATCTGGAATTCCAAAACCACTCATCACTGATGCAAATGCCAGTAACAGGAAAACCTGGTGCCAAAGCCATAAAACCTGAACCATACGGCAATGGAAAGAAGTCATTTGGTCATTGTCTTGTTTCACACTGTTTCCAAATTCTGACAAAATTTACATCCCAAGAATGGAAGGAGCCGGGGGTTCCATGGACATCTTGGGTACTCTGCATGTCACATTACTGCTATCAAATAAGCATTTTGGCTAATCAAGTCTACCCCATGGTACATTGTTTGTTCCCCAATAGTGATGCTGTGTTCCAAGATGACAGAGCTTCTGGTGACATAGCTTGTATCATCCAGGACTGGTTTTGTGAGCACGAGGATGAGTTGTCACGTCTCCCCTGGCTATCACAGTCACCAGATGCCAATATAATTGAGCTCTTTATTCTACCATGGAGAGAAGGACGTGTGGTAGCCATCCACCTCCATCATCGTTACCTGAACTTGCCACTATTTTGCAGGAAGAAGGATATAAGATTCCTTTGAAAGCCAAACAGAACCTGTATTTATCCATTCTGAAATGACTGGAAGCTATTTTGAATGCCAACAGTTTTCTTACACTATATTAGATGTGGTAATGTGTTGTTGTTCTTGGTGTTTCTGTATTTTTGTCTAGCCTTTGCGCATCACACTAATTACGCAGAGATGAGGCGACATGCACAGGTAGGATAATGTGATGAGCTACTATAAAGGGTGTACATAACATCATCATCACCTTAACAACATGGAACATAGGTTCACATTAACAAGTTATACTACAGGAATAAAACTAAATATGGAGAAGAGAAACATTAAATATGTGTCCTAAAAGGTTTGATACTTGGTCCACTGCTGTCTTTGACCTAGATAAATGGCTTACCAAAGGCATTGAAGAAAGTGTAGAAACTGATATGAGATGTTGATAAAAGTATAAGATATTCAAATACAGATAAGAGAATGAACAGGCTTAAAGCCGGTTCACAGCAAACAGCTTTGTGCGTTAAGATTTTTAATTGTGTAGTTCCAAACAAACAAAGAGTCATGTGTGTTCTTAGGTTTTGTCAGTGAATGTTGTGCTTGAAACACTCTTGATCAAACCCTTTGACAGAGGATGTTAGCTGGAATAACCATAATGATGATACATTATTCTGTCCAAAATTCATTCTACTATTACCAATCCATGTGGCTGCATGACCAAGAGACTTCGAAGGAAATGAAAATGACTTAAAGGATAAGAAATATGGGCGCACACTGGATGCAGCTCCAAGTATGAAATTCTTAGTCATCCAGATGGATAAATAAATCCAGATGGATAAATAAAGTTAGGCAGTACTAGTGTGTGGATGTGTTAACTGAACAGCTCAGTTCTGCCTGCTTGACATTTTGAAATCTCTCTCACTTTGTTAATCTGCAGATATGTGTGTCACTTCTCTTGGTACTGTCCTGCGGCATAATTTTCTGGGGCAGTGCAGCTAATATAAAAAAAGTATTTATTCTACAGCAACGTGCAGCACAATGTTATGACATGTTGATAGCCAGATATCTTGGAGAAGCCTCTTTAGGCACTGTAGCGGTTCACCTACTTTGTTTCTTCGTTTGGTGTCCTTGGTGTCGACGTACTGGGTTGCAACGCTGGCTGAAAAATGGGTTGTGGATTCTGACACTGACTACTGTAAATAATGTAGCCAACAGATGCACAGTTGCGTTTCACAGTCTTTTACTTTCACTTTTCACAACCCCCCAATAATACACAGTTACATATGGCCAGTGCACTATTGTTCTAACTTCCCATAAACCTCATTAATAGTTTGCAGGCGAACATCCACATACTGCTACAATAGTTTCCTGTTGAACATCTACGAGCAGCAAAAGCTAAACCACAATGTTTACGGTTCCTGAAGAATACAAAGGTATGTGTGGAGCAGACACTGTCAATGTTTTAACACATGTCCCAATTGTGTAACACATATTACACTATTAAGTTGATGCATTGTTGTCGTTCTAACCAACACAGTTTCTTCATCTGAAACTCGGCCATGGACTGACTGTTTTGTGACCAAAAAACCGGCCCTTATATATCCCCACAATAATAGGTACTGCACTTACACATTGTACAAAGTTAAATTTACACAAATTACAGTTGAAACTTAACTCATTAAATTAACTGCTTACAGCGAAAAATTGCGTTTTTTAACAATTTCTTCTATTACAAGGGTTAAGTTGAATTATTTGTTTAAATGATGAAATTCACATATATAGTTAAGTAAACAATACTTTTGACAAAACAGTTAATTACTTTGGAATTAAGTGCTGGCTTTGCTAACATGTTTTCGAATAGAGCCAAATAAATCCTTTAAGAATACTCTTAGTTGTTCCTCCAAATGTTAATAATTAGCACAGAATTTATAGTTGTTTGTATGTCAATAACAGAATTTAAGTTATGAAACAATTACTGATGATGTCACCCTGTAACAAAAGATACTAACCAGGCATAGTCAAAATAAATTAGAAAATCAATTACATACATAAAACTAAGCACAAAATTAGATCTGTTGTTATATTCTTTAAAACTAAGGGCCAATCTTTCATTTTTATGAAAATGCAGATTATACTCACGTATGTTAATGGTAAATTGTAAAAAGTGAAAAAAACGAATTTAAGGAGGCAGATGGCAAAACAAGAGGGGAAGTAAAATTATCCCAACTCGCTTCGTCACATCACCCCCTCGTTGGATTGATGAGATAGATACTGCAAATAGCTAAATGGGCAGTTCAGTGGACACAAGTGACACCAGAAATTGGGTTTAACATCTACAGAAAAAGAAATATTACATCTGTGTTTTCAAATTTTAACTTATATGAAGTTACCATATAAAAATCTCCATACAAAATATTGAAGTAGTGTATCATACATTTGTACAAAACATCTACAAGATACACTTTTAATAAAATTTTAGGCATCTTCATCATACATGATGTCCTTTTTGGGTAAGTGATGATTATATACATATAAGATACATATAATTTGATACAAGTCCTGTCTTGCTTAACAAAAAAATTAATCCTCATGGGCAGCAAAGAGTTAAATTACACTGCGCATTGCAGTTCATGTGTGGACAAAAAAATTTCACTTGCTCAATGTTTAGTAATTTTCACAAGCACTTCCACTTTTTCAATCGGCTTTAACGCACTTTCTCATGAAGCTCTCCATGCCTTCAACAGGTCCAAGTGGAAGTTAGTTAGGAAATGCACTGCAATTAATTCCCTTGGAGGTGGTTCTCCTCCGCCACAGTACATGAAAAAATTAGACGAAATACCCTATTTTAGTACACTTACTTTTTCTTCTAACTTAGTCTAAGAAAAAAACATTTAAAATTAATGACAAATGATATAGTCATTACATCATAAATAAATACATGGTTCTTATAACATTACAATAATTACACTAAATTGACTATAGTATGAAAGGTGTGGGCTAATAAAAATTTAAAATCAAGTACACATTACACTACAAAACATGACTCAAAGTCATAACTGTCTGAAACTGGTTAAACTTGAAAGATTTTTGTTTCTTTCCCATTTGCAAAATCGCAAAAACTCAAGATGTGCAGTAGCATAGATTTACTAATCATTACATTATAAAAAAAGGATAGTCACCATCACATAACTTAATTACAACTCAACTCAAAATTAAGGGGATGGAAGTTGTACCAAATCGTAGCCCCACTAGTCTACCCAACTCTGAGCACTACTCTCGTTCAAACAGAAAATTAAATTCTCACAAAATGTTACCAAATAGTTGACCTGTCTGAATGTCCACATGAGTCTAGCATCACAGTTATCAGTTAATCAGCAGAATTACTTTTCTTCATCCCAGTATTACCACTTTAAGCTCATAATTCCTCAGAACACAAATGAAGTTTTTAGATAATCTATAGACCCAATGATGTAGTGTTACATGTGCTGTACCTCACAAAAATATTGCTCTTTCTGTTAATCTCTCATTCCAGCTTAGGTGTCATGAATTGCACAACATACACAGTAGCCAATGTTGCCTAGTTCAAAATTAGATCATCAATACAGTTACACCACACATTTGTTTGTATACAGTTATCTTTTTCATTACTCAATCATGTCTGTCAGTTCCATTATTTTACTTAACTAAGTGAGAAAGGTAACTGGTGGAGTGAATTCTCAAAAAATATCCTTACTGCAGAGACAGACTCCCTAACACTTAAGACCCTAACATTATTCATTATTTTCTTATTTCATTATTGTTTCTTTATCTAATAAATAAACACCTGCTCTGCTTATTTAATGCACAATTGATGCTACTCAGAAACACTCCACAGTAACAGATCCTTATGCAAAGGCAAACTTAACTTTAATTATTGCTCAGACAAAATTATCACTCAGCAAAACTATTATTTCACTGTATTCTAGCAAATTTCTTGATATTCTGGCCTGAATCGTGATATACATACAAACCTTGCTTATTCGTTCCACACACATTACTTCAGGCAACTATGTTTAAAGTTGTAATTCCTTAATTTTAGAAAAGACTGTACCATGACACATTTCTATGGGTAGTTAGTTATCTTCATATACTGACTGCACCGAACACAAACACTTCTATTACACCGCAATTAATATTAATATCTCGTATTCAAGATGATTCTTTACTGCACCTATGAGCTTATTGCTTCAGATGTTAATTATCCTCCACATATGCTGACACCTTTTCTTGCATTACTTATAACTGACACAACATACTTTTTCTAACATATTCCTAAACTTAAGTATCCTACTGCACAAATTACATGAAAGTCGAAGACAGAATGTTTGTGATTCACTTATAGACTACAGATGGGATAATAGAAGAGTTTGACTGCCTCAGGAAACATGAAAAATGAGACAGACAGCTGGGGTAAGCATTATCCCCACATAATGAATCCAACTGAGGATGCTGAACCTCCTACTTTCTATTTGCACAAAAAAATAGTCTCAAATGGTACATCAATGCTGATATTTTGAATTGCCATGAAATTGCCCTCCAACAGCTGACTCGCCAATTCCACAGTTAATAGTACCTCTTGTTTCACACTCTTTGATAGCTTACCAGTAACACTATTAATTTTTGTTCCAGAAACATGTATTACTACTATACCCTCTGTGTTCTTAATTGACTCAAAAATGCTTGTGACATGCCATTCAAATCACTACCACTGTCTAGTAAACACTTAACATGTATACCTTGTACCCTTACTGTTATTACAGGATGCCACACTGACATTTTACTTGCCATGTGTTCTTCTTCATACAACAAATCCTCATTAATCCTTTCCCTGGAAAAGCTATCATCCTGCTTGCCAAATTGATTATCAGAGACAGTCAATTGACAGACTAACTGTCCCCTGTGAATACATTTTTCAAAGTATTATGTATGTAAAAAAAATATTGACTGCTATATGAAAAATTCTTTAGTACACAGCTATGAAACTAGAAACCAATACCATCTGCATCTAGAGAGGAAAAATAAAGTTAAAACTCAGCAGAGCTTGTTGTACAATGCCGTTAAATTATATAATAAATTACCCCAAAATATAAAAGATATCGACACAATTGGACAGTTCAAAACAAAACTAAAATTTTTTTTATTAAATAAAAGTTACTACGCAGTAACGAACTATCTGAATTAAAATATGTAGTGTAATTAAAGTAACCTGCATCATTGTAATTCATGAGGAAATAATTATAATATGAAATCCAGAATTGTACAGTACTACAAGAAAATTACATAAGGATATAAAACTAATGTAAGATACCTCAAAAATGTGTATAAATATTAATTTTACGTGTATAAATTGTAAGTATATTGTATTGTATATGATTTTGCTGACGAAACCCACACAATGTAAATTGGTACATGGATTAATAAAGAAATCAATCAATCAATCACTTCCTCATTACCCCCTTTCAAACTCTAACTCTTCATTAGGCATAACATTACCCTCGTTTATCCTCTCTTTAGTTACCACATGGGCATCATTATTATAAATTCAAATACCTCATCCTCATCACTGCTGGATTCATCACTGCTATCATCATTACAACTACTGTCAGAATCAGACCCACTGTCACTTCCACAGTCCTCAAATATTTGGCTAATTAGTTGATCTTTGTTTCCAGTATTAGACCACAAAACAAAACACCTGACTTCCTTATGTTCTCTTAAAAATTTAACATCCATTTTGACACTTTGGACATCCTGTGCAACATAAAAGCACGCTGTTTCATCACTTAATTTTATTATAGTAAGTTCCTCCTCACCTTTTTTCAGGCAAATCATTAAATTCCCTAATGAAATCCAGTGGATGCACTTCCCCATACGGTTCAAAATTATTAAATTTTTTACAACTAACAAATGAAGGACTGTTTGGGACACTGCATACTCTATGCTTTTGATTTTATACCTCTTCCATCTTTTTCTCCATTTCAGCCAATTTGGAATTTACATTTTTATTTACTTTCAACATTTTTTCCTCTACCACTACTGCATACTTGGTTTCTACTTCTGTTTCTAAATAATTTGGTTCACAAGTTTAACCCTGTTTTCAGCACAAAATTTCCTGGCTGCTTTTACTTCATCTTTACACCGTTTTTCAGGCTGCTCCACCCTCCTACTATAGTCATCACAAAGTTTCTTTCTCTCTTCTACACGTTTACTACTCATTAATGTTAATTTCTCATTAGTATTCTGCTCTACTTTCTTTATACAGGGTGTTACAAAAAGGTATGGCCAAACTTTCAGAAAACATTCCTCACACACAAATAAAGAAAAGATGTTACGTGGACATGTGTCCGGAAACACTTAATTTCCATGTTAGAGCTCATTTTAGTTTCGTCAGTATGTACTGTACTTCCTCGATACACCACCATTTGGCCCAATTGAAGGAAGGTAATGTTGACTTCGGTGCTTGTGTTGACATGCGACTCATTGCTCTACAGTACTAGTATGTAGAATCAACAGGTTAGTGTTCATCACGAACGTGGTTTTGCAGTCAGTGCAATGTTTACAAATGCGGAGTTGGCAGATGCCCATTTGATGTATGGATTAGCACGGGGCAATAGCTGTGGCGCGGTACGTTTGTATTGAGACAGATTTCCAGAACGAAGGTGTCCCGACAGGAAGACGTTCGAAGCAATTGATCGGCGTCTTAGGGAGCACGGAACATTCCAGCCTATGACTCGCGACTGGGGAAGACCTAGAACGACGAGGACACCTGCAATGGACGAGGCAATTCTTCGTGCAGTTGACGATAATTCTAATGTCAGCGTCAGAGAAGTTGCTGCTGTACAAGGTAATGTTGACCACGTCACTGTATGGAGAGTGCTACGGGAGAACCGGTTCGTTTCCGTACCATGTACAGCCTGTGCAGGCACTATCAGCAGCTGATTGGCCTCCACGGGTACACTTCTGCGAATGGTTCATCCAACAATATGTTAATCCTCATTTCAGTGCAAATGTTCTCTTTACGGATGAGGCTTCATTCCAACGTGATCAAATTTTAAATTTTCACAATCACCATGTGTGGGCTGACGAGAATCCGCACGCAATTGCGCAATCACGTCATCAACACAGATTTTCTGTGAACGTTTGGGCAGGCATTGTTGGTGATGTCTTGATTGGGTCCCCTGTTCTGCCACCTACGCTCAATGGAGCACGTTATCATGATTTCATAAGGGATACTCTACCTGTGCTGCTAGAACATGTGCCTTTACAAGTACGACACAACATGTGGTTCATGCACGATGGAGCTCCTGCACATTTCAGTCGAAGTGTTCGTACGCTTCTCAACAACAGATTCAGTGACCGATGGATTGGTAGAGGTGGACCAATTCCATGGCCTCCACGCTCTCCTGACCTCAACCCTCTTGACTTTCATTTATGGGGGCATTTGAAAGCTCTTGTCTACGCAACCCCGGTATCAAATGTAGAGACTCTTCATGCTCGTATTGTGGACGGCTGTGATACAATACGCCATTCTCCAGGGCTGCATCAGTGCATCAGGGATTCCATGCGACAGAGGGTGGATGCATGTATCCTCGCTAACGGAGGACATTTTGAACATTTCCTGTAACAAAGTGTTTAAAGTCACGCTGGTACGTTCTGTTGCTGTGTGTTTCCATTCCATGATTCATGTGATTTGAAGAGAAGTAATAAAATGAGCTCTAACATGGAAAGTAAGTGTTTCCAGACACATGTCCACATAACAATTTTCTTTCTTTGTGTGTGAGGAATGTTTCCTGAAAGTTTGGCCGTACCTTTTTGTAACACCCTGTATTTTCACGACAATCTTTCATTACTGCCTCAAACTTCTTATTTCATTCTGAAAGATTAGAGCTGACTACTGTAATCTCCTTTTTAATTTCTTTCTTCAGTTCATCCTTGAAGCTAACCATGTCAGTTTTAATGCTATCAGTTTTCTTTTCCACCCTATTAATGTCTTTTATAATACTACTAATGTCATCTTCCATACCACTAATGTCTTCTTTCATACTCATATTATTCAAACAACTGAAACTACTCATAATTTGCCTTCACATCGCTTACAAATTTCCATCTGCCATAAACTGTTGCCTTGCTGACTTTTGCTACTAGATTCCTCCTCCTTAATCTTAATGATCTCACCCACTTCAGTACTGTTTTCATCCATTTCGCTCACACCACCACACAATGTAGATGACACTTCTATCATTTCATCTACAATAGGACTTTCACCCCCATGATTCAAAGTTACATTCATGTCTGATTTATAATTACTAGCATCTACAGAAACAGTCCCACTTAGGTCTTTCTGATCACTTAAAAACTTAAGCACTACAGCTTTGTTCTCAGACACACTGTTTTGTTCGTTAAGGTCACTCATTATGTATCACTAAATACAAAACAGATTTTGCTATGAAATACATTATTTTTCAATCACTCGTATCCTGCTGCTGTTGCTGCTGCTGCTGCAGCAGCAGCAGCAGCAGCAGCAGCAGCAGCAGCAGTTGTCATCCAATTCATCATCTGCACGGCTGCGACAAGCTGTAAGGCTCTTTTTTTAATTGTGATTTCATTCCCCTGCCCTGTATGGGCAGGGGAGGGCTGTCAGCGGCACAATCCGCCGCTCTTCAGCCGAGTGACATGACAACTAAAATAAGAATGAAATGTTACATACAGAAGGCAATAAAAAAGGGGAACATAAAACAGAGTAATGGGAGAAAATGGAGGTAAAAATAGACTGACATGGAGACGTTCGTGGGGGACAGTTAAAAAAGTCACCAGAAAGTGTAAGGCTCTCAGCGAGGCGTCTTGTTTATCTCCGGTTGGTTGTTGGTTGTTTTTTGGGGAAGGAGACCAGACAGCGTGGTCATCGGTGTCATCGGTTTAGGGAAGGAAGTCGGCCGTGCCCTTTCAGAGGAACCAGCCTGGCATTTGCCTGGAGTGATTTAGGGAAATCACGGAAAACCTAAATCAGGATGGCCGGACGCGGGATTGAACCGTCGTCCTCCCGAATGCGATTTATCTCCGGTCAGCTGTGTCCATCTGCATGCTGATTGGCTGCTCCTGTACTCAGCGGCTGCTTCCATAGAACCTGCTCGCTGATTGGCTGCTGTTGTACTGCACTGTAAACCGCTGTTGAGTTTACTGTTCAAAGTTTGCGAGTCCTTGTTGTTTGCGGCTACGTACAATACTCCTCACTCAAGGCACCTTACATAGCAGTTTGCTTACTTTATTTCTTCGTTTGGTGTCCTCAGTGTCAAAGTACTCCATTGCTACACTGTCTGAAAAATGGGTTGCTGATTCTGACACTGACTACTGTACATAATGTAGCCGACAGATGCACAGTTGCGTTTCACAGTCTTTTACTTTCACTTTTCATAACCCCCCAATAATACACAGTTACATACGGCCAGTGCACTATTGTTCTAACTTCCCGTAAACCTCATTAATAGTTTGCAGGCTAACATCCACATACTGCTACAGTAGTTTCCTGTTGAACATCTATGAGCAGTTCTTGAAGAATAGAAAGGTACATGTGGAGCAGACACTGTCACTGTTTTAACAAATGGCCTAATTGTGTAACACTTATTACACTGTTAAGTTGATGCATTGTTGTCATTCTAACCAACACAGGTTCCTCGACTGAAACTTGGCCTTGGACTGACTGTTTCATGATCCACAACCGAGCTCTTATATATTTTCACAATAATAGGTACTGAAACTACACACTGTTCGTAGTTAAATTTACAGAAATTACAATTAAATCTTAACTCATTAAATTAACTACATACATCAAAAAATTGTGTCTTTTTAACAGTTTCTTCTACTGCAAGGGTTAACCCGAATTATTTGTTTAAAGGAGGAAACTAACATATGTAGTTACGTAAACAATATGTTTGAGAAAACTGTCAATTACTGTGGAATTAAGTGCTGGCTTTGCTAACATGTTTTCGAATAGAGCCAAATAAATCCTTTAAGAATATTATTAGTTGTTCCTTCAAATGTTTATAGTTAGTACAGAATTTATATTTGTTTATATGTCAATAATAGAATGTAACTTACAAAACAATTACTCATGTCACCCTATAACAAAAGATACTAACTAGGCATAGTCAAAATAAAATAGAAAATCAATTACATACATAAAACTAAGCACAAAATTAGGTTTGTTGTTATATTCTTTAAACTAAGGACCAATCTTTGTCTTTTATGAAAATGCAGATTATACTCACGTATCTTAATGGTAAATCGTAAAAAGTGAAAAAACGAATTTAAGGAGGCAGATGGCAAAACAAGAGGGAAAGTAAAATCATCCCAGCTTGCTTTGTCACAGCGCCTTGGTGTTTCTTCCAGTTATGTGCCAGTACATATACTCCCAAATGATATTTGTTGTTCTGAATAACTGTCAAATTGAGTAAATGAACACTGCTTATAGTTTGTTGTTAGTAAGCTTTACAGCTCCTTCTAGCTGTTAATAAATTTTGAATCATGATTTATTTTCAGGTCAACTGCCGTCTGCAACTGCTGCTTTTTATCAGACATCACCTCAGAGAATGTGTGAACGACTTAAAATGCCAGGAGACTATCTTGTGTGGATGGATATGGAGGTGAGAACATAAGTTACTAACAGAATTTTCTTTTCAATGCTGTAGAATAAAATGTTCCTGGTCTATATGAGGAACTCTTTCCGTAAACGTGTAGATGAGGCATTACTTTTTTGTTAGCTTGAAAACCACGCACAAAAATATTAATAGTGTTTTTCTATTTTGTACCTTATTCTTCTTTTATTTAGTTATTTATTTTTATGGTGATATACATGTCACAAGTACAAATTTCTCATATATGTAAATGGACTTGCGTGCAACACAATCGTGCAGAATTAATTAGTGTTGCAGATTTTTTTTTTTTTTTTGTTTGTTGTTGTTAATAACCTACAGCAACAGAAGAAGTTGTAAGAATATGTTCAGAGAATTATCATATGGTTTTCTGCAAATG
Source organism: Schistocerca serialis cubense (assembly GCF_023864345.2). Classification (NCBI taxonomy): domain Eukaryota; kingdom Metazoa; phylum Arthropoda; class Insecta; order Orthoptera; family Acrididae; genus Schistocerca; species Schistocerca serialis. Next base: position 885,421,061 of record NC_064639.1, read on the forward strand.
TATATTTCATTCTACACATCAACAGGTATAACATCAATAACAAATATAAAACTGGGTAAGGGATAATAAGGACACCAGAACCTTCCAGGTTTCCTAGGTATGCATATTCATGAGGATTTAAATTGAAATAACAAACATTTTATAGGTTCTTAACAACAAAATTTAGGCTTGTTGCATTTTCTCGTTGAAAGTTTTGGAGGAAAACAACAAATCATTAAGATAACATATTTTGCTTATTTCCCCTCAATACTGTCATATATCTTTTGGCATAATTCATCTTTAAGAAAGTAAGTTTCATTGCATGGTAAGCATTCCATAAAAATAATATGTGATGTCCACCCACAATTGTATTCTAGACAACTGTTTACCACATATAGGAGGCATTAATGCACACATAGTAGAAACAAAAAAGAATACTAAAAATATTTATGCCTTCAGATAAAAACCTTCATCAGAAGTAAAACTCTCACACAACAACAATAACAAAAACAACAACAACAGCAACAACTACTCTCACATGAATGGCTATTGTCTCCAGGTACTAAGGCCTGAGCGCCTGGAGGCTCAAAGGATGGACTTTGTAGGAAAACTTAAATATTCCTAGTAATTTTTTGTTGTTGTGCTTGTCTGCATTTCAATATCCTCTTCGTGGTGAGTAGCAGTCTATCCTTTCTGTACTGTTACTCCATACTGGACCTTCCATTCTTTGTTTGAGTTAGATGTATTAACTACAGCATCACAGTACATATTTTCTTTAAAGACCTTTATTATACAAGGCATCTTCACAAAACAAGTGTACCAGATTTTTATGGAGACTGACATCAAAATCATTCATTAGAACTAGATATGACAATCTTCTCATAAGATTCGTACAACATCAAAAGTCATATATGAACCAAGTCTGTACCTGTGCTGTCGAGTCCTTTGGGATCACCAGATGAATAAGTTTATTGTCCTCGGATATGAAGGTCAAAATTATTTTTTCTCTCTGACTACCCACCTTTTCATAGTTTTAAAAGAATGTGTTGGATTGAGAATTCGAGAATCTCTTTTTGAAGCCCCAGATGCTCTCGTAAGAGCATCAAAATCTGGTAATCAAATGGCTGACTAGATCAAAAAGTATTTGAAAGATGTTTTCTTTCCCAGTGAGTGAGAAACATCTGTAGAATTGGTAGATTGTTAGGGCTGTCAGTGTGAAAGAACCGTATAGAGCACCACGCCTGAGGACATGGAACTTGTTCACCTGATGATTCCCAAGGGCTCAACAGCAAATGAGATATATATCGCTTTCGATGTTGGAAAAACTTTGACAAGATTTTCAGATCTTGCTCTGATGAACAATTCTGATGTCAATCTCCACTTGAGAAACAATATAAATATGCTGCAGTCACTAGTACATAGTCAATTCTTTTTGTCCAGGCTTGCCAATGTACTGAAATGTGGCTGATAAAAATCAGGATATTTAGAGGATCACCTGCGACAGTTTGAAATCCTGACAATTTTTTTTTTATATTGTGTTTTCCATCGTGTATATTATGTGAAGAAATTTCTTTCATTTTATGTGCATCGTGTAAGGAAACATTATTTTTTAAGCATTTATTTACAGATTAAATAATGAAAATGATTTTGTATCATCATAATGAGTTACTAATTATTTTCAATTAATGTAATAGACATGTGTGAAATGGTGAAAAAGGAAAAAGAAAGTAAATTTAAAATAACAATTTAACATGTAGAATAAATATACTAATAACAGATATTTATATTTTAATTAGGTATGTTGAAAATACTCTGTCCGCACATTGTGTATAGCTTATTTTGCAAAAATGGCATTTCAGAGACGAGCTTTATTACACATGGATGTATGTTGCTTGAAAGCTTCTTCAATTTATGATGTAACAAAAGTTTTTCTTTTTCAAAATTCATTAATGGTTGTGTGGTATTTTGAAAAATTTCAAATTATTACAAAATTCGATCATACAGTTATCAAGACCATTAATGACACATCAACTTTCATATAGAAACATTTTTCATATATAACCATTTCTAAAATATTACCTCCAAACCCAATATGACAAATTACCTTATAGGGTGTATTTTACCCTTTAAGGTCAAATTGGGCACAAACAAGAAAATACGTATTGCATTATCTCCCCCCCCCCCCCCCCCCCCCGCCCCCCTCCACACACACACACACACACACACACACACACACATATACACACACACACACACAGTTTCATCAAGATCGTTTACTGGTGCTTGGGAATGTTCCCTTGTTAGTTACTACCCCTCAAAAAGCCACTGCCTGTTATGGTAATAGTACACTTACTTTCTGAACATGGCTCATAAATAATACATTTGAAATCAGAAGGGCTGATTTTCATAATTACCAGAAAAATTACACTGTTATTCTTACTTCATTACTCATTAAAACTGAGTGCAGTTCAGAAAGAGGTGCATAATGATAATCCTGCTGTCAAAATCTTTGATTACTACCCATAGATAGGAAATGCCTGACATGTGGCTTGCTTTCAAATTTAACTGTAAACTGTAATGTTCCTTCTGGACATCCCACTTCACCCACAGAAGAATTTTTGCTCAGTGCATAGACTCCACGTGTTACCACTGTAGATAAATACTAACAGTGTTCTTCTGAGTGTTCTTCTGTTGCCTCCATTTTATGCACAATATTTCGATGACTGATTCAGCTGTCCTCTTCAGGTGCTGCAAGTTTTCCTGTTACGTGTACTTGCTGCCTGGTATCCAACCAGATAGAGAGGACACATAACAGCAGTACTTGCAGCACCTGAAGAAAGTAGCTGGGTCTTGAAATATTATGCATGAAATGGAAACAGCAACTCTGCAGGACACAAGAGAGTACAGTGGAGATCAGTTTCACCGAGAAACCATGAGAGATCGTGAGATACAAGGCCTGTGTAAAAAGTATCCGACCTATGGCCAGAAAAAATATTTCAAATACCTAACGGGGTTGGGACCCTAATCACCTTCAAAGTAGGCCCTTTGTGCTTGCACACACTTAGCCCATCGATCCTTCCACTGCTGGAAACACCTCTGGAAGTCTTCTTTTGGAATGGTGTTCAGCTCCATCATTGTGTTCCGCATTATCTCTTCTCTGTTCTCAAAACGGGAGCCCTTCAGTGGTGTCTTCAATTTTGGAAACAACCAGAAGTCACAAGGAGCCATGCCTGGAAAATAGGGAGGTTGGCAAATGGCTGTAATTCCATGTTTGGCCAATAAATTTTGGATCAAGTGGGATGAATGTGCGGGGATGTTGTTATGATGCATTGCCAGTTTTTCGCTGTCCACAAGTCTGGTCTTTTGCACCGAACTGTGTCACAGAGTTGTCGGAGATCATCTTTATAGTACTCCTTTGTCATTGTCATCAAGGAAGACAGTCAGCATCACCTTGATTTTGCTTCGTACATGCCGCACTTTCTTCGGCCTTGGAGACTCGAAATGCTTCCATTGCGACAACTGTCTTTTTGTTTCTGGCTCGTATCCGTACACCCATGACTATCTCCAGTTATCACAGTGTTCAGAAACCCAGGATCAGTGTTGGTGGTGTTAAGAAGGTCCTGTACAATGTCAAAACGAAGGTCTTTTTGTTCCAGCGACAACAACGTGGGCACGAGTTTCATAGCTACTCGGTGTATCTTCAAATCATCATGCAAAATTTTATGTGCAGAATCTTTACTCACTCCAACCTCTTAGGAAATCTCCCGCATGGTCAAACGACTATCTGCCATCACCAAATTTTGCACCCTCTCAACAACAGCTGCACTTTGAGCAGTTTGGGGCCTGCCAAAAGGCTGGTCACTCTCCACTGATGTGCAACCATTTTTTAATCTGTTGAACCACTCCTTAATTTGTGTTACACCCATCGCATCTTCTCCAAATACCCGCTGAATCTTATGAATTGCTTCGCTTTAAGAATCACCAAGCTTTTGAGAAAATTTGATGCAGTATCTTTGCTCAACACGTTCAGTCATCTTGAGAGAATCAGTAATTTGATGAACACGTTGTGTAGCACCTCACTCGGTGACCAATAGGCAGAGACTGACGTGGAAGGCAGGAACAAAATTCACACGTGCGCATAAAGGTCTCTTCCTTTACTGTGTACAGTGGCGCTGCGCTATTGTCTCTATTTTGCGTGGGAAAATCAAAGGTCGAATACTTTTCAGACAGACATCACACATACTGGTCTGAAGATGGTCTATCTATAACCAAAGCCGATTACCAGAAAAATAAACACCATTTTCAATGTAGACTGATTGTTTTTTGTTAAGTCACAATACAAGATCACAGTTGTTCCAATTATGACTACAAAAATTATTAACGAGCTTATTAGCATTTTTGGAACACAGATTCGACAAATCGTTGATAGATTTCCAGAAATAAAGCTCCAGTTGTCTACACGCTGGTCATGCAATTCCCATAAATTATGTGCTGGTGGTTTTTGGATGCGAAGCTGGCACTTAATAGCCCAGATGTGTCCCATCGGGTTCAGATCAGGTGAACTGGGAAGCGAAGACATCAATGTGAGTTGTCGATCGTGCTTCTCCAACCAGTGTTGCATGATCCAGGCCTTGTGAAATGGACATTTGAATTGCATCACCACACACAGATCCATCGTGGGCTGTAATTATTGTATGGCAACAAAATTTGGTCGGTGTGCTAATGAGTTAATATAGAAGCAATTTATGCTGGAAAAAAATTAGTTCCAATTTTGGCCACCTGGTGAAAATCTAGCACTGTACAGCACCTTGTCAATGTCTTTCATGCTCATATTGAACAAATTGTATAACCAGTGGTTCATAAAAAAAAAATCAACATTTTACTTTTTCACTTGTTTGACCTTTCCTGTCCATATATCACTCCTAATCCATTACGTATGGAAACATTTCTATGCGTATTTCTTACATTCACAGTGCCAGATTTACACCTGGTGGCCAAAAGTGGAACCAATTTTTTACAGTGTAAATCAGTTCTGCATTAATGTGTTAGAATATCTACCAAGTTTTGTTGCCTTACGATAATTACAGTCTATACTGGACCTCTGTGACTAGCTACACTTTAACTATTACGACCTGGTATCTTCTGAGTAAGGCAGTTAGGAATGGTAAAAAAAACCACCGTGTTTTAATAACAAAATTCAGAAAACTCTGAGAAAACAGAAATTTTTGCATTCTTTGTTTGAAAAATAACATGTAAATGTCCACAAGCTAAAGTTAGGAGAATTCATATGGCTCCATGAAGCACACAGTTACATCCACAATTGTACCCAAGTGAAACTTCTTTCTGAGAAGACAAGAATATTATAATAAAATAATCAAATGGATTGACCGTATTTACTTGAATCTAAGCTGCACTGAAAAATGAGACTGCAAATCAAGGAAAACAAATTTTCCTGAATCTAAGCCACACCTGAAATTGGAGACTCAAAATTCAAGGGGAGCGGAAAGTTTTAGACCGCACCTCCAAATTGAAACAAAGTTAGTCCACTGTAACATGAGACACAATTTAGGTTGAATGGATGAAGATACATCTACAGTAGTTTGGCTCGAGTCGAGTCTTAGCAGTTAAGCTTTACCAGGTAGCCATTGCTGTGCGTCATGCGCTCCGTCCGTATTTATACGGGTACCCTTTCTTTTTCACGTGCTTCGTCTGGTTTGAATCGATTGCTTATTTTGCTTTGATCTGATAAGTGCCATTCTCTTTGTTATAGGTGTTTACGTCACTCTAAGCTGAAAAATGCATTATTGTATTATGCCATGCATTGTTTTTCGCATTCTGATAATGAGTGTTTACAACCTGTCATCGCTCACGGTATGGCTTGCTTTTCTGTGCACTACCGCCTCTTACAAAAAAACAAAAAAAAAAAAAAAAGAGAGGAATTGTCTCATTAGCGAAACAATGGCAATAGACTCCTATTTGTTGCTACTTATACTGCTGCTTCCTTTGATAATGATCAACAAGAACCAAATAATAGACTGCGTATGATAGAAAATGTTTTGAATGAGAGTTTAGCGAAAATTTTTCTCCATTTGAAAATCTTTGCAGACGCCTCTTTAGTACATTACATTCTGCACAGAAATCAGAGTCATCTTAGATTTAAAAATCTAGTCAGTTGCCGTACTTCAGTTCTGACTGTATCACTATTCAGCATAATACCAATATAAACATACATGATATGTATATTCTTCCGCATTTGCTGTTGTCTAACTCAAGTTTCATAGTTTATTAGGCAGACAGGATTTAAAAGAGATAGCAGCAAACACGAAAGAATACATGGCATAATGTTTACATTCGTATTATTCTTATGGTGAAGAGAATATTGCATGTGATTCAAGATTCATAAAAGTTCCTATTAGCAACCATCTCTTGTTACAGGTAGGAAAAAATTCAGAATGTAAAGTTGGCCATATTGACATACATCCCAAACAGTCTTGCCAGTCGGATTTTCATAGTAGATTTTTAGTGATAACTTCAAATGCAGTGTGTGTTGTAGTCTTCAGTCCGTAGACTGGTCTGATGCAGCTCTCCACACTTTTCTATCATGTACAATGCAGAGTAGCAACACTTATAAAATAAGAATGAAAACAACTTAGAAATTAAATGCTGAAATTTTAAAACAAAATTTTATTAGGTTTGTAATACATCTTATATGAAATGTCTAAACTATCAGGCATGATTATGAATCACTATCACTCGATTCTTTGTTGCTCAGTTCTTCATACAGAGCATCGTCCTCCATACCATCTAGTGCATTGGATATCAAACATTTTTTAAATGCTTGTTGCACAGTCTGATTTGGAACACACTTGCATGCATCATAAATCCATTGGCACACTTGCGACAAACTTGCACGTTTTACACATCCTGTTGGTGTCAGTTGTCTGTCGCTTTTCGAAAGCCAGTCTGTGTACATATGCTTAAGCTTGTTCTTAAATGGTTTATTCAAACAGATGTCAAGTGGTTGCAGAATTGACGTCATCCCGCTTGGAATTACTGACAAGTCCGTTTTGCTTTCCTCTAAGTTTCGTATTACTGCAGGTGATGTATGGCCTGCATATGCATGTAATACCAACAGGCTGTGTAAACCAAGCATTGCGCCAGGACAACAATTCCACACATGCCTAATCAATTCCAGCACCATGTCCTCCGAAAGCCACCCTGTTTTGTTTGCTCGTACAATTACAGTTTTTGGAAACACTTCCTATTTCGGTAAAGTCTTTCACTTGAAAACTATGAATGGGGATAATTTATGTCCATCTGTTGTGGAAGCAAGCATGACGGACATCCGCTGTTTTTCACCCCCTGATGTAGGAACACTTATGTCTTTCTTTCCTTTGGCGTCAACCGTATAATTTGACGGCTTGTCAAAATATACAGGAGTTTGGTCAGCATTTCCTATCTGACCAAGAAGGTATTGCTTTTCTGTGCGCCGCCTAATTATGAAGTGCTGAAATTCCACAAGTTTTTCTTCATAATTTTTTGGCAGCTTCTGTGCAACTGAAGTTCGCCTCCGAAGTGAAAAACCCCAGTGCTTCATAAACAGATCAATCCAGCTGCGAATAGCCTTAAAATTTTCGATTTTTTGCTCTCTAGCAATTTCACATGCCTTAATTTTTAAAATTTCGGCATTCACAGGCAGGAATTTCTGACGCTGTTCCTTAACAAATTCATTTAAAGTCACTTCCAGTGCATGATATTGGCCACACTTTGGCCCACTAAATGCTTTCCTGCTATTTGAACATTCAAATAATTTGTCTGTCTGCCGTTGCCATCGCCTGACGTTGCTCTCATCAATCCCGTATCGCAGACCTGCAGCACGATTAGAACTTTGTTGTGCAAAAGAAATAACTCCCCTCTTGAATTTGGCACTATAATGAAAGCGCTTCATTATGGTTCACTAACGCCAACAAGTGTTTCAAAAAATTCCATGAAGTAATAGGTGCCGCTACATGAAATTTTAATAAGCCCCAGCGTATCAACTCGTGCAACAATCCTAAAGCCTTGTACATTGTTGGTACTTGTGTGTAAAGAAATTTATTTATGTTGCTACAAATATTTGAAAGGCTGCTACATTCGAAGATGAACAATACGGAATTTATATTTACTTCGTTGGATAAAGTATGAAAATGAAAATGCAGTGGTCAAAACTCGGGGCGGAGAAAAAACCTCGTCTTCCAACTTCTTTTAAATTTATTTCCTGACGCAAAAGTTTTGACGCCAGTATTTATCTTTGTGCTGGCAAAGCATGCCTGTGTAGCACTACATATATTCGGCAGCATAAGTTAGTTTAGACAGTGCCTACCAACATTTTTCAGAACTTCCGCTTACTTTGCACTCGATTCTAAGCCGCAGGCTGTTTTTTGGATTACAAAAACCAGAAAAAAAGTGCGGCTTAGATTCGAGTAAATACGGTGAAGACTTCTGTTCAGTCACTTGCCAACCACTCTGGTGTGGCAATAGAAGACAGTGAATTGTACAGACCTACTGTCTACATATACATCTATACTTCGCAAACCATTGTGAGGTGCGTGGCATAGGATGCATTCCATTGTATCAGTTATTAGGGTTTCTTCCTGTTCCATTCCCATATGAAGTGTGGGAAGAATGACTATTTGAATGTGTCTGTGTGTGCAGTAATTATTCTAATCTTACTCTCACAGTCTGTATGTGAACAGTATGTAGGAGGTTGTAGTATATCCCTAGAATAATCATTTAAAGCCGGCTCTTGAAACTTTGTTAATAGACTTTCTTGGGATAGTTTACATCGTATCTTCATGGGCCTACCAGTTCAGTTCCTTCAGTATCTCTGACACTCTCCCATGGATTAAACAAACCTGTTATCATTTGTGCTGCCCTTCTCTGCATACATTCAATATCACCTGTTAGTCCTATCTGGTACAGGCCCCACACATTTGAGCAATATTCTAGAACCGGTAGCAAGAGTGATCTGTAAGCAATCTCTTTTGTATGTTGATTGCAGTTCCTCAGTATTCTAAAAATAAACTGAAGTCCACCACCTGCTTTCCCCATGACTGAACCTATGTGATCATTCCATTTTATATCCATACAAAGTGTTACACCCAGATATTTCTATGAGTTGGCCAATTCCAACTTATTGATATTCTAGTCATAGAATACTAAGGTTTTTCATTTTGTGAAGTGCAAAATTTTACATTTCTTAACACTTGAAGCAAGTTGCTTATCTCTGCCAGCAACCATTACAAACTTGGTTTCAGATAAAGCACGGTTTAAACAGAGTTTGAAAGACTTTTTGATGGGCAACTCCTGCTCTGTAGATGAATGTCTTGACAGGGACTGTTGGCCAACTTAAGTAAAAATGTCTGTTAGATTTCAGTTTTGACAGCACTTGGTCACAACATTCAAGATTAGGTATTTTGTGTATGATAAATTTATTAAAAGTGCGTAACAGTGTTTCATTCTGACAGACTGTTAATTCTGTAAATATTATCAGTTCCAGTTTACTGTAATGTATTCACATATTTTGACAATCTCCTGACAAATGATCAGAGTAGTAAGTTTACATCCAAATGTTTTATATTTTTTTATGTTATACTTTCTGACATGTTCCAGACCCATGAGAATCATTTCATTTTTGGGTGTTTGAAATGAAAACTGAATCTGATCTGATCTAATCTGCACCACTTTGAAATCTCATCAAGACTGCCTGTATTATGTAGCTTCTTTCAGATAGAACTTCATTACAGACAACTGCATCATCTCTAAAAAAACCTGCTTTTACTATTAACATTGTCTGCAAAGTCATTAATATTCAACATGAAAAGCGAAGGTGGATGATGGAGCCCCTTAGGGAAATAGCGGAAAGGTAGGGAAAGAAGCCCAGTGTTCACTCTGTCTGCTTGCCAGGGGGTCTCATCCGAGATGTGGAGCCCTGCAGGCAGCGATATAGAGCACTGGGTGCACCCGACTGCAAATTGTTGCTCATGTCGGCACCAGTGACTCCTGCCGTCTGGGATCAGAGGTCATCCTCATTTCATACAGATGGTTGGCAGAGTTGGTGAAGGCGGAAAGCCTCGTTCGCGGGGTGGTATCTGAGCTAACTATTTGTAGTATCGTTCCCAGAACTGATTGCGGTTGTCTGGTTTGGAGCCGAGTGGAAGGCTTAAACCAGAGGCTCAGACGATTCTATGGAGATCTGGGGTGCAAATTTCTCGACCTCCGCTATCGGGTTGAGAAATGTTCGGTCCCCCTGAATAGGTCAGTCGTGCACTACACGCAGGAAGCGGCTACAAGGGTAGCGGAGTAAGTGTGGAGTGCACATGTGGGGTTTTTAGGTTAGAGAATTCCCTCCCTAGGCCCGACAAGACACCTCCTGAGACGCGACAAGGTGGTAGTAGGCAAAATGCAACAGGGAATAACAATATTAATGAGGTAATAGTAAACTGCAGGAGCATCTATAGAAAGGTCCCAGAACTACTCTCATTAATAAACAGCCACAATGCCCACATAGTACCAGGGACAAAAAGTTGGCTGCACCAAATGCAAACAGTAATGAAATTCTAAACTCAGATTGGAATGTATACTGCAGAGACAGACTGGACAGTGAAGGGGGAGGTTTGTTTATAGCGATAAAAAGTGCAATAGTATCGAAGGAAATTGACAGAGATTCGAAATGTGAAACAATTTGGGTGAAGGTCACAGTTAAAGCAGGCTCAAACACGGTAATTGGATGTCTCTATAGGCCCCCTGGCTCAGCAGCTGTTGTTGCAGAACACCTGAAGGAGAATTTGGAAAATATTTCGAGTAGATTTCCCGACCATGTTATAGTTCTGGGTGGAGATTTTAATTTGCCAGATATAGACTGGGAGACTCAAATGTTTATAACGGGTGGCAGGGATAAAGAATCCAGTGAAATTTTTTTAAGTGCATTATCTGAAAACTACCTTGAGCAGTTAAACAGAGAACCGACTCGTGGCAATAACATATTAGACCTTCTGGTGACAAACAGACCCAAACTATTTGAAACAGTTAACGCAGAATAGGGAATCAGCGATCATAAAGCAGTTACTGCATCGATGATTTCAGCCGTAAATAGAAATATTAAAAAAGGTAGAAAGATTTTTCTGTTTGTCAAAAATGACAAAAAGCAGATTTCAGAGTACTTGACGGCTCAACACAAAAGTTTTGTCTCAAGTACAGATAGCGTCGAGGATCAGTGGACATAGTTCAAAACCATCGTACAATATGCATTAGACGAGTATGTGCCAAGCAAGATCGTAAGAGATGGAAAAGAGCCACCATGGTACAACAACCGAGTTAGAAAACTGCTGTGGAAGCAAAGGGAACTTTACAGCAAACATAAGCATAGCCAAAGCCTTGCAGACAAACAAAAATTACGTGAAGCAAAATGTAGTGTGAGGAGGACTATGCGAGAGGGGTTCAATGAATTCGAAAGTACAGTTCTATGTACTGACTGGGCAGAAAATCCTAAGAAATTTTGGTCTTATGTCAAAGCGGTAGGTGGATCAAAACAAAATATCCAGACACTCTGTGACCAAAATGGTACTGAAACAGAGGATGACAGACTAGAGGCCGAAATACTAAATGTCTTTGGAAAGCTGTTTCACAGAGGAAGACTGCACTGTAGCTCCTTCTCTAGATTGTCATACAGATGACAAAATGGTAGATATCAAAATAGATGACAGTGGGATAGAAAAACAATTAAAATCGCTCAAAAGAGGAAAGGCCACTGGACCTGATGGGATACCAGTTCGATTTTACACAGAGTACGTGAAGGAACTTGCCCCCCTTCTTGCAGTGGTGTACCGTAGGTCTCTAGAAGAGCGTAGTGTTCCAAAGGATTGGAAAAGGGCACAGGTCATCCCCGTTTTCAAGAAGGGACGTCGGACAGATGTGCAGAACTATAGACCTATATCTCTAATGTCGATCAGTTGTAGAATTTTGGAACACGTATTATGTTGGAGTATAATGACTTTCCTGAAGACTGGAAATGTACTCTGTAGGAATCAGCATGTGTTTTGGAAAAGACGATCGTGTGAAACCCAGCTCGCGCTATTCGTCCACGAGGCTCAGAGGGCCATAGACATGGGTTCCCAGGTAGATGCCGTGTTTGTTGGCTTCTGCAGGGCGTTTGATACAGTTCCCCACAGTTGTTTAATGAACAAAGTAAGAGCATATGGACTATCAGACCAATAGTGTGATTGGATTGAAGAGTTCCTAGATAACAGAACACAGCATGTCATTCTCAATGGAGAGAAGTCTTTCGAAGTGAGAGTGATTTCGGGTGTGCCGCAGGGGAGTGTCGTAGGACCGTTGCTGTTCACAATATACATAAAGGACATTGTGGATAACATTGGAAGTTCACTGAGGCTTTTTGCGGATGATGCTGTGGTATATCGAGAGGTTGTAACAATGGAAAATTGTACTGAAATGCAGGAGGATCTGCAATGAATTGACGCATGGCGCAGGGAATGGCAATTGAATCTCAATGTAGACAAGTGTAATGTGCTGCGAATACATAGAAAGAAAGATCCTTTATCATTTAGCTACAATATAGCAGATCAGCAACTGGAAGCAGTTAATTCCATAAATTATCTGGGAGTAGGCATTTGGAGTGATTTAAAATGGAATGATCATATAAAGTTGATCATCAGTAAAGCCGATGCCAGACTGAGATTCATTGGAAGAATCCTAAGGAAATGCAATGCAAAAATAAAGGAAGTAGGTTACAGAACACTTGTTTGCCCACTGCTTGAGTAATTGCGAAAGCGTTGTGGAGATGATAGATAAACTCCAGTGGAAGACTCTGCAGGAGAGACGGTCAGTAGCTCAGTACGGGCTTTTGTTGAAGTTTCGAGAACATACCGTCACCGAGGAATCAAGCAGTATATTGCTCCCTCCTATGTATATCTCGTGAAGAGACCATGAGGATAAAATCAGAGAGATTAGAGCCCACACAGAGGCATACCGACAATCTTTCTTTTCATGAACAATACAAGACTGGAATAGAAGGGAGAACCGATAGAGGTACTCAAAGTACCCTCCGCCACACACCGTCAGGTGGCTTGCAGAGTATGGATGTAGATGTAGTTGTGGAAAGGTCCCAACACACTTCCCTGGGGCACACCCAAAGTTACTTCTACGCCTGACAATGACTCTCCATTCTAGTTAACACGTTGCATTGTCCCTACCAAAAAGTCCTCAGTTCAGTCACGTATTTCACTTGATACCCCATATGATCCTTCTTTTGACAATAAGCATAGGTGTGGTACTGAGGCAAGTGCTTTGTAGAAATCAAGATGTACAGCATCTACCTAATCATCTTAATCCAAAACATTCAGTATGTCACACGAGAAAATTGCAAGTTGGGTTTCATATGAGCAATGTTTTCGGAATCCATGCTGGTTGGCACTGATGAGATCATTCTGTTAGAGATACCTCATTGTGTTTGAGTTCAGAATATGTTCTAAGATTATACAACAAATTGATGTCAAGGATATTGGATGGTAGTTTTGTAGATCACTTCTACTACCCTTATTGCAGACAGATATGACCTGTGCTATTTTCCAAGTACTGGGCACAGTTTTTTGTTCAAGTGATCTACAATAGACTATAGTTAGAAGAGGGCTAACTCAGACGCAACAATTGCCCAGTCTCCCATATGGAGGAAATAGCAGAAGGCACCCCTGGCATAGAGTGTCAATTGAAAGCATTGAAAACAAATAGAAAGTATTCTGTGGCATTGGCCCCTTACTTAGCTTTCACTTATTGCAAATCTTTTGCCCAGCGCGAAGTCCCAATGAACTAAGGAAAAGTGCAAGTGAATCCTGTATATAAGTAGATTAAAATAATGTGCCTGCATAATAACATTCCAATATCCTTAAAATTGGTTTGGTGCAGAATTCTTGAGCTTATTTTAAGTTTGGATGTAATAAATTTCCCTGAGAGAGAAAAGCTTTTGACAACAAATCAGCATGGCTTTAGAAAGCATCACTCGTGCAAAATTCACCTTGCCGTTTTGTTGCACGATATCCTGCAATCTATGGATGAAGAGCAAAAGACAGGATCCCTATTCCTAGATTTCTGGAAAGAGTTTGACATTGTGTCACACTGCAGACTGTTAACAAAAGTCTGAGCATACATAATAGATTCTCAGATCTGTGAGAGGCTCAAAGACTTCTTCAGTAATAAAAACCAGTATGTTGTCAACAACAGCAAGTGATCATCAGGATGTGCTCCAGGGAAGTGTAATAGAATCACTCTTGGTCTGTGTATACATGAACAGTCTGATGAGATGGGGTGAGCAGCATTCTGCGACTGTTTCCTGATGACACTGTAGCATACAAAAAAGTGTCGTTGACTGACAGCAGAAGAATACAGGATGATCTAAACAGAATATATATTTGCTGTAATGAATGTTTGCTCTAAATGTAGACAAGTACAGGATGTTGGGAAATTCCCATACAGACTTTGAAGACTTGTAGATGGGAGTGAATACATAATATTTTGAATAGGAACCTGTGTCCAGAAATGTACCGTTTCCATTATATGATGGTTTCAATTCATATGTTTAACTCATCCATTTCTGCAGGATGAATTGAATTAGGCATGGCGTAGTACAGCTATTAGGTAACAATTCAAAAGGAAACATAACGAAACATCCATTAATCACTTAAGCACATTTGTTTGTTTTAACACTTAAACATTATGTGTTTACATTGTTCCAAAACAGAAAAGGACCCAACCATATTGTCCATACAGAACAGTACTGATGCATTACAAAAGTGGCTCGATGTGCCAATCACCAATGTTATCACAGACATTGTACTTACAAAGCATGTTTTGGTACATGCTCTCCATCCCACCTGGTGTCTCTTCAATTTCAATTGCAGCAGATGTGGGTCCACTACACATGTGAATTGAAACCATCATAGAATGGATGTGGTACATTTTCATACATGGGTTCCAATTTAAAATATTATGCACTCACTCCCCTCTAAAAGTCCTATTACTTTGTAACAGGTATTTCCAAACACCATGTTTAAGTTAATGTAGATAAATAGGAAAAACAATCCTGTAATGTTTTAATATAGTATTAGTGGTGTGCTGCTTGACACTTTCAAATAAATTAACTATCTAGGTGTAACATTTCAAAGCAATATGAAATGGAATGGACATGTAAGGTCTCTAGTAGAGAAGGCAAATGGTTACCTTCAGTTTATTGGGAGACTTTTAGGAAAGTGTAGCTCATCAATAAAGGAGACCACATATGGAACACTTGTGAGTCCCAATACTGCTAGTGTGTTTGGGATTGCAGCCTGGTTGGGGTAAGGGAAGGCATCAAAGTAATTCAGAAGTTCGCTGTTAGAGTTGTTACTGGGAGATTTGATCAACATGTGAGTACTATGGAAAGGCATCATGAACTCACACGAGAATCCCTGGAAGGAAGAAGGGGTTCTTTTCATGAAAAACTATTGAGAAAATTTAGAGACCAAACATTTGTAGCTGTCTGCAGAACTATTCCAATCCTACTGCCATCAATGTACATTTCATGTGAGGAGAAATAAGGGCTCATATGGAGGCATATAGATAGTTGTTTTTCCCTTGCTGCTTTTGCGAATGGAACCGGAAAATTGTGGGGAAAGGTACCCTCTGCCATGCACCGTATGGTGGCTCCCAGAATATGCACGTTTATCTGGAAGAGATGCAGGTGGCCTGTAATAATGTTCACAGTCCACAGCTGATGCGGTGCCTTAGATTACCACCACAGCTCCCACAAAAGCCCAGGTGAATGTTCCACATAGAATAACACTACCCCCACTGGCCTGGTGCTTGTTGCAGACAGCCATTTGTCAGGATGATGGCATATCCAGACAAACCATGGAACCGGTGTAGCAAAAAAATATGATCATTCAATCAGGTTACATATTTCTATGTATCTACAGTCCAATCTCCACAATCCTGTTCCTACTGTGACCCTGATTGATTACGTCATTGATTCAACATGGGAACACATAGGGTTCATCTTCTGTAGAGCCCCACATTCGCCAATATGCACTGAATGGTGTGTCATCCAAAATATTTGTGCCAGCATCACCATTGTGCTTTATCTTCTGTCACAGATGCCTGTCTATATTACTTTACAGTGCCAACAAGTCTGATTTCCACATTCTGTTACAAGTGTGGACGTCCAACACCTTGCCTACATGTGGTTTAAGTGCCCTTCAACAATTTTCCATAGGTGCTTATGACTGTAGCATGCCAAACAGCTTACCAGCGTTACTGTTTCCGAGATGTTTGTTCCCAAGTGCCAGACCATAACAGTCTGCCCTTTGTCAATGTCCTTTGGCCACTTGGGGCCTGTATTGTCGCTAGAATGATTCCCATTGATCTCTGCTCTGCTTATATACTTACTTTGCCACATCATGTGGCCTGAGTGTCACTAGGCAGCACTCACTCAGGTAGTGGTCATGTTGTTTTGGCTCATCAGTGCATGAGAATGTGAGAAGTTAGAACTAGCAGAGAATAGATGGCAAAGCAGATGATTGGGGAAAAAAAAACAAAAGCATAGACAGTACAAAGATTCTCACAAGCAAAGGAAAAGGTAAAAAGAAACAAACATTACAGGGGAAGAAAGCTCAAGTAAAGCAAAAAGTAAATAATGTTAACTACGAAATATGAAAGTATGTGCCACAGAGAAAGTAAATAACTGGCTGTGAGTGAGGTGGAAGGTAATGGCAGGAAAAAAAGGGAAAAAAATAGAAAGACAAAGGATTAAACAAACAGAAAAGAGAGACTAGAAAAAGTTTAGACCAGGTTCCTTAGATAATTTGCTATATAAGCTGTAGTGGAACAAGTAATTTTACTGAAAATGAATATGAACAGTCACAACCACAGCAAACTTTTTTTTTAAATGTAAGATCACCAGTCTCAGTCTTTTAGACTGCACATAGCATTCGTGGAGGTGTAATGCCTACTCCGTTCACAGCCACCATCTACCATCATGGTGTAGGTCTGAACAGGGTCTAGAACAAACTGAAGCTGGTAATCTTATATTTAAAAAAAGTTTATTGTGGTTGTGACTGTTCATATTCATTTTTAAGCAATAAATAAACCACTGTACTTCAGGGAGACCTGTTATCAAAAAGTACTGATTTTACTGGTTATTAATGTAACTCCCTTTCACACGTTTATGTCTACATGGTTACACTGCAATTTACACTTAATTGTTTGGCAGAGGGTGCACAGAATCATTGTGACTATTTCTCTACCATTCCACTCTGGAACAGCATGTGGGAAGAGTGAACACCTAAATTTTTTGTTATGAACTCTGATTTATCTTATGTCATGACGGTCATTTCTCTTGGTATAAGTGGGAGTCAGCAAAATATTTTGGTATTAGGAGGAGAAAGTTGATGATTGGCCTGTGGAGAATAGATGCTTATTGCTGGAAGTGGCAATTGATACTCAACATAAACAAATGCAATTTATTGTGGATACATAGAAAGACCATTTATTGTATTATTATACAGTTACAAAACAATCACGGAAGCAATTATTTCCATAAAATATCTAGGGGTAAGCGTATGAGAGGTTCCATGTGGAACAACCACATAAAGTTAATCATGACTAAGGCAGATACCAGACTGATATTCATTCAAAGAAACCTCAGGAAGTGATGTCCAATAAAGGAAATAGCTTACAAAATACTTCTTGACTAATACTTGACTACTGCTTGTTAGTGTAGTATCCATACCAGGTAGGACTGATACAGGACGTAGAGAAGATCCAAAGAAGAGCAGGACATTTTGTTACAGATTCATTTAGTAAGCATGAAAGCACAGAGGAGGTGTTCAGTTTCACATGCTGAAAGAGAGGATTTATGGTATGGTCAACTGTTACAATGTTCAGGGAGTGCATATTCCTAGAAGAGTCAACAAAGTCCTCCTATGTGTATCTTGCGAAAAGACCAACAAGAAAAAAATTAGTGTGTTACAAGTCCACATGGGTGCTTACCAGCAGTCATTCTTTCTGTGAACAAGAAAAAGGAGAAGTAACACTGGTATACAAAGTACTGACCACCACACACCACAAGGTCAGAGTGTAGATGTGATGTAGACTGAAACTTCTTGAAGACATCTCATTGCAATGAAAAGTGCCTTTGTTTTAATGAATGCCAACCCAACTCGCTTGCCATATCCCTGACACACTGTACCATGTATCAAGTTGTTATGAACAAACTGCCTTTCTTTGCATTTTTTCGATATACTCCAGCAGTTGTATCTGGCAAGGATCCCACCCTGTGCAGCCATACTCCAGAACAGGATGGAGAAGTGTAGTGTAGACAGTCTCATTAGCAGATTTGTTGCACCTTCTACATGTTCTACTGAAAAACACAAAATGTGATTGACCTTTCCCCCAAAATTTTCTTTGTGATGCCTCGAATTTAAGTTGAACATAATTGTAACTATTGGGTGTCTAGTTAAATCAGCAAGCTTCAAATTTGTGTGATTTAACCAAAATATAATGGAATTTTTTTAGTATTTATGCAGAGGAACTCCCACATTTTACTGTTCAGGATCAATTGCCACTTTTCACACCGTGTGTGTAAACTGCATAAAATCTAAGAGTGCTGCTCACATTGTCTCCTAAATTGTATATACAGATTAATAAAAGCAGAGAGTCTTTAACACTTCCTTTGGGAACCCAGATCTAACTTTGGTTTCACTAGATTACTTACTGTCAGTTAATACAAATTGTGATCTTTGACAGGAAATCATGAATCTGTTCACAAATGAGATGATATGCAACAGGCATGCAATTTGATGAGAAGCTGCTTGTGAAGAATGGTATCAAAAGGCTCATGGAAATCTAGAAGCATGGAATAAACTTTAGATCCCCTGCAGATAGCAGTTGTTGCTTCATCCAAATAAAGAGCCATTTTTGTTTCACAAGAACAATATTTTCGGAATCCATGCTGGTTGTGTGTCAATAGATTGTTTTGTTCATGTTATTTCATTGTGTGGGAATACAATGTACATTCCAAAATCCTCCTGTAAATTGGAGTCAGTGATACAGACCTATATTTCAGTGGGTTACTTCTATTTCTTTTTTATGTGTGAAATTTTCCGGTCTTTAGGTACAGATCTTTCATCGAGCGAATGGTTGTGTATGTAAGTGAGCAATATCGTCAGCATATTGTGAAAAGACTATGCAGAAGTGGCTAGAAGACAAGAGTCTACAGAAGCATGTATAACTAGGGGAAAGACAGATACCGCCTAAAGGAAAATTAAAGAGGCCTTTAGAGGCAAGAGAAGCTGCTGTGCGAATATCAAGAGCTCCAATTGAAAACCAACGATAAGCAAGGAGGGAAGCTTAAAAGTGGAAGGAATATATACACAGGGACTATACAAGGGAAATGGACTTCAATGCAGTATTATGGAAAGGGAAGAGGACGTAGATGAAGATAAGATTGAAGTTACAATACTGCGAGAACAACTTGACAGAGCACTGAAAGATGTAACCTGAAACAAGGCACCTAGAGTAGACAACATGTCCTCAGACTTTCTGATACCCCTGGGACAGCCATCCGTGACTAAACTATTCTATCTGGTGTGATATAAGTCAGGGGTAATACCATCAGACTTGAAGAAGAATGTAATAATTCCAGTTTCATTGAAAGCGGGTCTGACAGGTGTGAATATTACCAAACTAGTTTAATAAATCATGGTTGCAAAATACTAACACAAATTACTTACAGAAGAATGGAGAAGTTGATAGAAGCCGACATCGGGGAAGATCAGTTTCAGTTCTGGAGAAATGCCGGAACATGCGAGACAATACTAATCCTAGAACATAGGTTTAAGAAAGGCAAAGAAATATCTATAGCATTTGTAGATTTGGAGAAAGCTTTTGACAGAGTTGACTGGACTGCACTCTTTGTATTTCTGAAGCACACTGGCTCTGCTGAGTCATGAGGTAGAGAGCTGATTGTGAAAGTGATAAATACAGGTTGTGATTGGCACACTTAATCTTCCTGTTGTTCACTTTTCATTGACCTATTCATTGTTGAAGCTCCTCATGAAAACATGTTCTTTCAAAATATTGTTTGTATCCATTGTTATGTGTTAATAATCTCCAACTGTGATTAGTGAAAAACGTGTACACCAGGTTTGTTGTGTATAGGATGTTGGCTGAGGGTGTAAGTAGTGGGCTACAAAAATTTCAGAAATAGGACCCTGGTTATTGTATTGTATTGTATGGAACTGGGGACCTAGAAATGACGGAGAGGCTTCGTCCCTGCCGTAGCCCTCAGTGGTTCACAACCAACAACAGGCTACAGTAGTCCACTCACCCCACCGCCGCCCCACACCGAACCCAGGGTTATTGTGCGGTTCGGCCCCCAGTGGACACCCCCCCCCCCCCCCCCCCCCCCCAAACTCCATCGCCCCCTCCCCCCAGGAACGTCTCACACCAGACAAGTGTAACCCCAATGTTTGTGAGGTAGAGTAATAATGGTGTATGTGTATGTGGAGAAAGTGTTTGTGCAACAATCTCTGACATAGTGTAACTGAGGCGGAATAAGGGGAACCAGCCTGCATTCGCTGAGGTGGATGGAAAACTGCCTTAAAAACCATCCACAGACTGGCCAACACACCGGATCTCGACACTAATCCATCAGGCGGATTTGTGCTGGGGATTGGCAGGCCTTCCCAGCTGGAAAGCAGTGTGTTAGACTGCACAGCTAACTGGGCGGGCAGGTCCCTGGTTAACTCCAAAAATGTTTTCTTGTTGTTAACATTACTTTTATATTTGGTATTGTGTTGTGTTTGTGAAAGAATTGTGTTCAGTTGCCATATTAAAACATGTGTTCTCCGGTAATTGGTGGGGTGAGGCAGGAAGCCCAGCACTCAGGAAACAAAGACGAACTTCCCAATAGGGCTGTTTGAAGTAAAGTATTTTGGTGTTCAAGTTAATCTCGATTACGGCTTTACTTTTCTATGATATGATCTTGATTTATATTTAGTCTTAGTTTACCATGGGCATTGCACATCACTCTTTGAGCCTCAATGTAGTTTGACCTTTCGTCTATCCATACAATATGATAAGACAAGAAATTGGGTCCTACCCCACTTAAGCAAAAATTTACTAACTATTTTACATATTACCTGATAAATACTACCAGAGTCTCAGCTAACGTATGTTTGCATGTGCTTGCTCCTTCATCAACATCTACATTTTCCCTATAACATGTATCGTTTTATGGGAAACAAGGAGACTCATGATTTATTTTATTTTTCAGATGACTGGCTTAGATCCAATTAAAGATCACATTCTAGAAGTCAGCTGTATTGTAACAAATGCTGATCTGAATGTTGTGCAAGAAGGACCTAATTTGATTATACACCAACCTGACGAGATACTGGGCAATATGAATGAGTGGTGCATTAAAAATCATGGAAAGGTTTAATATAAATATTGATAACAATATTGCAGTAGTAGTTAATTTCATGGATTGTCATTTCATTTGAGATCTTTCAGACAGGTCTTACTGAGGCTTCTAGGAAGAGCACTATTACGATTCAAGATGCACAAAACTCATTGTTGAGCTTTTTGAAGGAAAATGTGCCCCAAGGTAAGCACAACTTAAATTGAAGTAATTCTTATTTTATGATATTATGTATTTGATATGACTCTCTCTTCTTCTGTACTTCCTCTAGGAATTTTCAGATTAATGTGGGAGTACATTTTACTCCTTAATGATATTTGTAGGTGTTAATATAAATTGGCTTCATATTACTTGCTCTAATATTTTGAATGAGGACTTGTATTTTAGTGAAAATGCTTTTAATGAGCTGCCCGCAGTCATCTTTGTTAATAGTGTTATAAGTAATAATGCAGGAGTAGGTTTAATAATGAATAAAGAAATAGGAGTGCAGGTAAGCTACTACAAACAGCATGCTGCTGCTGTGGTCTTCAGTCCTGAGACTGGTTTGATGCAGCTCTCCATGCTACTCTATCCTGTGCAAGCTTCTTCATCTCTCAGTACCTACTGCAACCTACATCCTTCTGAATGTGGTTAGTGTATCCATCTCTTGGTCTCCCTCAACGATTTTTACCCTCCACGCTGCCCTCCAATACTAAATTGGTGATCCCTTGATGTCTCAGAACATATCCTACCAACCAATCCCTTCTTCTAGTCAAGTTGTGCCACAAACTCCTCTTCTCCCCATACCTATTCAGTACCTCCTCATTAGTTATGTGATCTACCCATCTAATCTTCAGCATATTTCTGGAGCATCACATTTCGAAAGCTTCTATTCTCTTCTTGTCTAAACTATTTATCATCCACGTTTCACTTCCATAGGTGGCTGCACTCCACACAAATACTTTCAGAAACTACTTCCTGACATTTAAATCTATACTCGATGTTAACAAATTTTTCTTCTTCAGAAACGCTTTCCTTGCCATTGCCAGGCTACATTTTATATCCTCTCTACTTCGACCATCATCAGTTATTTTGCTCCCCAAATAGCAAAACTCCTTTACTACTTTAAGTGTCTCATTTCCTAATCTAATTCCCTCAGCATCACCTGACTTAATTCGACTACATTCCATTATCCTTGTTTTGCTTTTGTTGATGTTCATCTGATACCCTCCTTTCAAGACACTGTCCATTCTGTTCAACTGCTCTTCCAAGTCCTTTGCTGTCTCTGACAGAATTACAATGTCATTGGCAAACCTCAAAGTTTTTATTTCTTCTTCATGGATTTCAATACCTACTCCGAACTTTTCTTTTGTTTCCTTTACTGCTTGCTCAATATACAGATTGAATAACATTGGGGTAGGCTACAACAATGTCTCACTCCGTTCCCAACCACTGCTTCCCTTTCATACCCCTCAACTCTTATAACTGCCATCTGGTTTCTGTACAAATTGTAAATAGCCTTTTGCTCCCTGTATTTTACCCCTGCCACCTTCAGAATTTGAAAGAGAGTATTCCTATCAACATTGTCAAAAGCTTTCTCTAAGTCTACAAATGCTAGAAACATAGGTTTGCCTTTTCTTAATCTTTCGTCTAAGATAAGTCGTAGGGTCAGTATTGCCTCACGTGTTCCAACATTTCTACGGAATCCAAACTGATCTTCCCCGAGGTCGGCTTCTATCAGTTTTTCCATTCGTCTGTAAAGAATTCGCATTAGTATTTTGCAGTGTGATAACTTATTAAACTGATAGTTCGGTAATTTTCACATCTGTCAACACCTGCTTTATTTGGGATTGGAATTATTACATTCTTCTTGAAGTCTGAGGGTATTTCGCCTGTCTCATATATCTTGCTCACCAGATGGTAGAGTTTTGTCAGGACTGGCTCTCCCAAGGTTGTCAGTAGTTCTAATGGAATGTTGTGTACTCCAGGGGCCTTTTTTCCACTCAGGTCTTTCAGTGCTCTGTCAAACTCTTCACGCAGTACCATATCTCCCATTTCATCTTCATCTACATCCTCTTCCATTTCCATAATATTGTCCTCAAGTACATCGCCCTTGTTTAGACCCCCTATATACGCCTTCCATCTTTCTGCTTTCCCTTCTTTGCTTTGAACTGGATTTCCATCAAAGCTCTTGATATTCATGCAAGTGGTTCTCCTTTCTCCAAAGGTCTCTTTAATTTTCCTGTAGGCAATATCTATCTTACTCCTAGTGAGATAAGCCTCTAAATCCTGACATTTGTCCTCTAGTCATCCTTGCTTAGCCATTTTGCACTTCCTGTCGATCTCATTTTTGAGACGTTTGTATTCCTTTTTGCCTGATTCATTTACTGCATTTTTATATTTTCTTCTTTCATCAATTAAATTCAATATTTCTTCTGTTACCCAAGGGTTTCTACTAGCCCTCGTCTTTTTACCTATTTGATCCTCTGCTGCCTTCGCTATTTCATCCCATAAAGCTACCCATTCTTCTTCTATTGTATTTCTTTCCCCCATTCCTGTCAATTGGTCCCTTATGCTCTCCCTGAAACTCTTTACAACCTCTGGTTTAGTCAGTTTATCCAGGTCCCATCTCCTTAAATTCCCATCTTTTTGCAGTTTCTTCAATTTTAATCTACAGTTCATAAGAAGTATATAGAGGGTCTATACAAGGGTGATGTACTTGAGGACAATTTATGGAAATGGAAGAAGATGTAAATGAAGATGAAATGGGAGATATGATACTGCGTGAAGAGTTTGACAGAGCACTGAAAGATCTGAGTCGAAACAAGGCCCCCGTGAGTAGACAACATTCCATTAGAACTATTGATAGCCTCGGGAGAGCCAGCCCTGACAAAACTCTACCATCTGGTGAGCAAGATGTATGATACAGGCGAAATACCCTCAGACTTCAAGAAGAATATAATAATTCCAATCCCAAAGAAAGCAGGTGTTAACAGATGTGAAAATTACCGAACTATCAGTTTAATAAGTTATCACACTGCAAAATACTAATGCGAATTCTTTACAGACGAATGGAAAAACTGATAGAAGCCGACCTCGGGGAAGATCAGTTTGGATTCCGTAGAAATGTTGGAACACGTGAGGCAATACTGACCCTACGACTTACCTTAGAAGAAAGATTAAGAAAAGGCAAACCTACGTTTCTAGCATTTGTAGACTTAGAGAAAGCTTTTGACAATGTTGATTGGAATACTCTCTTTCAAATTCTGAAGGTGGCAGGGGTAAAATACAGGGAGCAAAAGGCTATTTACAATTTGTACAGAAACCAGATGGCAGTTATAAGAGTTGAGGGGTATGAAAGGGAAGCAGTGGTTGAGAACGGAGTGAGACATTGTTGTAGCCTACCCCAATGTTATTCTATCTGTATATTGAGCAAGCAGTAAAGGAAACAAAAGAAAAATTCGGAGTAGGTATTAAAATCCATGGAGAACAAATAAAAACTTTGAGGTTCGCCGATGACATTGTAATTCTGTCAGAGACAGCAAAGGACTTGGAAGAGCAGTTGAACGGGATGGACAGTGTCTTGAAAGGAGGATATAAGATGAACATCAACAAAAGCAAAACGAGGATAATGGAATGTAGTCGAATTAAGTCTTCGAAGGAGGATATAAGATGAACATCAACAAAAGCAAAACGAGGATAATGGAATGTAGTCGAATTAAGTCTTCGTGTTGCTGAGGGAATTAGATTAGGAAATGAGACACTTAAAGTAGTAATGGAGTTTTGTTATTTCAGTAGCAAAGTAACTGATGATGGTCGAAACAGAGAGGATATAAAATGTAGACCGGCAATGGCAAGGAAAGCGTTTCTGAAGAAGAGAAATTTGTTAACATCGAGTATTGATTTAAATGTCAGGAAGTCGTTTCTGAAAGTATTTGTGTGGAGTGTAGCCATGTATGGAAGTAAAACATGGACGATAAATAGTTTGGACAAGAAGAGAATAGAAGCTTTCAAAATGTGGTGCTACAGAAGAATGCTGAAGATTAGATAGGTAGATCACATAACTAATGAGGAGGTACTGAATAGGTATGGGGAGAAGAGGAGTTTGTGGCACAACTTGACTAGAAAAAGGGATTGGTTGGTAGGACATGTTCTGAGGCATCAAGGGATCACCAATTTAGTATTGGAGTGCAGTGTGGAGGGTAAAAATCGTAGAGGGAGACCAAGAGATGAATACACTAAGCACATTCAGAAGGATGTAGGTTGCGGTAGGTACTGGGAGACGAAGAGGCTTGCACAGGATAGAGTAGCATGGAGAGCTGCATCAAACCAGTCTCCGTACTGAAGACCACAACAACAACAATAACAACAACAAGTAATAATATTCATCATAAACAATCTTCCATACCTGACTGTAGATAACTGTTACTTTCAACAGTTTGTAGTGTATTCATATACGTTTTAATCAATCAGTGGTTGGTTAAGACATTCAGCACTGCCCCCTCTCCTCTACAATAGCATAGCTGAACTGACAGTTTTCTAGTAAATTTAAAGAATAATTACACAGTAGTCAAGCCTCTTAGAGGCACACATCTAGCATTGTTTTAAAATACATACTTTATAGATTACAAAATATGGTTACTTATAAATGTCTTTGCATTAGTACTTGTGTATTAGCATTGCGAAAAACATGAAAAAAGTCCCTCCCAGAAAAAGTTATCCATTTGCACACATAGAAATAAAAACAAAGAAATAACTTCACAAGTGCATATTTATTTCACATTTTATAATAAAATATAATTACATGTAGTTTGTACAGAACTTGCTTTTAAATGGTAGTCGTGAACACATCATGATACACTAAGTCCAACATTGCAGTCTTTGCTCCACCGTCTGCTTTCTCTCCTTACCCACAAGTCAGTCTCTTTCTTACTGTAGCACATGACATTTACTTTGTTGACAGTGAGTGGTACCTTTTACAGAAAATGGCAACCAAATTTTCTATCTAGGCTAGTGGCTGGTGTTGGTTCCAATGATAGAATGTCTACTCCTGGTGCTTCGACATCCATGCTAACTTTCTTTTGCTTGATGACTTTCTTGTACATCCACAGTAGAAAACCATCCTCAGTAGAAAAAAAAATTTTTTTCCACCACTTCATTGTTTTGCTTGTTAATGGGTAGTAGATTTAATGTGATTGACACAGTGTACACCAGTCTTGTTCATATTATAATCTATGACAATATTTGGCTTTATTGTTCTTGTAAAACCTCCTTTTGACTGTACAGAAACCTTTGTGTGGTTGCCTGATGTTTTGTGGATAGACAATATCATCATGTTTATTGGAAATGAACACTAGACTAGGACCCTATATATATAGTTTTGTTTTGAAGCTTAATAGGCCTTTTCTGTTGTTCATGACAGTTTCAGTAAAGGCACATTTGTAAATACGCAACTGCTGCTGCATAAAGACAAAATAGGAACTACCACAGGCATCCTACTGCCAGCAGTCGTGTAGCATGCAGGAAAACATATTTCAGTGACTGGTAAAGCTACATCTGTATAGAATCTGAATGCCATCCATACGGCTGATAACATGCACCCGTATGGTGTGTATGGGCATAGTGCTGAATGTGTGAATAGCAAATACTTAGCATGTAAGTGTGTAAGACAATAATGGGTGCTCTATGAATGGTATTAACTTTATTTCCACTCTATGTGAATGCACATAAAGTAAAACAGATTAATATTAATTAATTGTTAATGAAGCCCATAGAAGTCAGTTGACAGCTCCTTTTTTGTTTATATATATCGTAATGGCTTGATGAAAATTAATTGCATGTTTATGTATGAGATACTCCTCTTTGAGCTAAAACGCTCATGACGTTTTGAAGGAAATTCTTTCACATGTGCTTATGAAACAAGACTACTGCTGCCTTGTCACAGAGTTAGCTTTTTTGAAGATACACCATACTACATGGCTTTAAAGCTTAGAAATAAAACACAACCCAGGTTCACGGATTAGACGCTAGGAACTACAGAAGCAAACATAGAAAAATACTTAAAAAAGATTTTATAAATGAGGAAGACAAGTAGCAAAAATTTAAAAAAATATATATTATAATCTCTCTGCATGTGTGTGTGTTCTCTTTTAATGAAAGTACAAGTTCTTTGTATATATAACTATATTTACAAATTACAGAAAAAAGTAACATTTTCATTTTATTACAGTGTGAAAAAATTTACAAAAGAGGAAGACATGCAATACCTATTTAGCTTTTTTAATGTTACAAGTGTATGTGTGCATGTGTGTGTGTGTGTGTGTGTGTGTGTGTGCAAACATGCTGTACAAATAAACCCCTGCTGCAAGTAAAATGTAAATACTTTCTAATTACAAGAAGTTGCAACAAGTAAATTATTTTTAAGTTAAATAATATTCAGGTAACAATAAGTAAATCCTGCTATTTCCGTGTCAAGAGTTCCATTAACAAATTGTGATCTCATTTGTCAACACACTTAGCTTTAGATTAGATTGGTGCATTATGTTCTGACAGAGAGGGAGTTGGCGCTTGAGGGAGGGGGGGGGGGGAAGGCGAAGGTGAGTTGGAAGAGGAGTGTTAAAGAAAGACAGAGGTAAATGAGAGTATTGCCAACTTCATTAAGAAAATCTACCAGTTAATTCTTAAAGAGATGTGTATTGGATGCCTAACTGGAACATTTGTTGTACTCAGTATTTTACAAACAGTATTATGTAGATATTGCAGATAACTGATTTACGGACGTAAGGCTGTTTGTCCAAGGCACAGTTCTCCACCCAATGTTTCATCAGCCAATCCTGGAGTCATCATCAGAGGCTTTAGACTCAGAAAGCTGTTACAAATTTGAACAAACTCGCCAAGCTGAACTGTTTATACATACATATCCATGCAACAGTTGGTTCTGCACACTTTTCTTTTTGGTTTAAACACTATATCAATACCATATTTTTTGAGTACTTTGCTGATGCAGTCTGTGACAGTTTTTACAAATGAAAGAAAAACTTTCCCTTTAGTTTGTCCTTTCTCACTAGAAGCGCCAGATCTCTTAGGGTGTAGTGCCCTACTTGACTCTGTCATACTGACCATTTCTTCCAAAGGCCTTTCTTAAATAATTGAGCTAGTCCTCCAAGTAATGAGTTTTCTTTAAAAAAACCTTGTTTATAAGTTTAGTTGTATGATTGTTTTTAAGTGTAGTCGCATGAGTAGGACTAAAAAATTAAATGTTCTCATTAATGTTAGCACTAATCGTGTTTACATATCCTGTAAACTGACTCGTGAATGTGAATGCACCTCGTTGTTATCTTGAAGTTGCTGGCTGCTGAGAAAACACTGAATTCTCTTTGGTGGTAAAAGTCTCCATCCTGAACATACAGCAATGTGAAGTTTAGTCATAATGTATATGTTACGCATTTGAATTGCTGAATATTAACAACACAAATTTTTATTTTCAAATAATTTTCCCACCTACGATTAACCCAGAACAATCAGGTCTTGAATTCCATGTATTTATTCATTAGTTCGTTCAGCAAGTAACTCTGAATACTATGAAGATAACTTGCCTCTCATGACAAAAGGTATAAAAAAAATAAGATAATTGTGTATCAGGTAGAAAACTAAAGTTCAAACCATCTCACATGATACTCTTTGGCAAACTGAGTACATTATTTTAATTTTACAGTATGTTTTGTAGTACATAATACTCATAGAATGCAGGCTTTCACAGTTATTTTACTGAGATGGTGATTGAAAGCCTATTTACAGAAATTGCAGACAGCATCTCAAACAGGAAAGAGGAGTAATCAAAACACTGGTGGACAGGGCTAAATGAATTTGAGTTAGTTACATGGTCCATAGATCATCTGACAGTGCGTATATACGACCCGGGAGATGCGTGAAAAACCCCAAAAATTTTTTCATCCGGGAGAAAACCGGGAATAACCCAGGAATTTTTTAGAATTCCAGGAACTTCTTATTGTTTTACTTTACAGTTAAATTTTTGTAATTTTGACTGACCAGTACTCTAATAAAGGATATTACTGTATCTCGCTACTGCGGAATAATACTGCGGCAATAAAACATAGGGGGGGGGGGGGGGGGTACCTTCTCCCGTTTCTGGCTACAGAAGTGTGGCTGTTAGCTGTATAAGCAGTAGCAGCAAGATGCTACCCGGAAAATTTTACTGGTGCGCCCAAACTGCCAGATTCATGCAGGCACAACAGGTCCAGATTTAGGGGGTGGGAGGCTAACAAGGGTATCTTCCTCGGGCAGCAGTTTTGTTTCACAAAGCGCCTAGCATACTGTGGACGTTGGTCTATTGATTAATTAATCGGACGATTTTGAAATGCACCCCTGTTGGTTTATGAACACATTCTAAGTTGATTTCCAATTGAATCATAAGTTGATTTTTGAATGTGTGCATAGTGCATGTGATGTCTCTGCCAGGGGAATCCCCATCACATCTAGAAATAAACTTTACTGCAGACAAAAGGTGATGAACCTATACAAGATGAGCGGGATAAAGCTGAATGGGTGAATGCTAATCACTGTTTATGTGGTTGACTTGGTTTGTGAACGATCAGCATTTTTATAATTACTTGCGACATCCACAGATTCACAGACTACCAGGAATAACAGGTAAGAAAGATTACTTATTATCTTCTTGTTGTATCCAATAAAATTGAAATTTTAACAGAACATTTTTGGCCAGCTTAAATTCTATTCTGGAAGTAGCGTGGAAAACACTTTGGAAGAACACGTAATAATGCCTATCTGGAGAATAAATGCGAGATAACTAAACTGCTGATTGTGGCAGGGTTAGTGAAGTTAACCGGAGAATAAGTTTTGACACTGGAAGGAATAGTAACAGAATTAGTGATGGAAAGATTGTTTTTTAGAACGAGGAAGGAGATGAAACAGTGACATCACACAAATTACGGAAGAATATGACGATTCCAAATTTATATAAAAATTTCATACTACTGTTTTTCGATCTCATGCTTGAGAAGCTGGAGCGTATGAATAAAATGTGAAACTATTTCCTAAAGTCAAGCTTTTTGCTTGTAGTAGGCCAAATAGGCATTTCATATCGGTACTCCGTGAGTTATATTCTATCGTGTTATAAAAATGACCATTTGTGCCAAAAGTCTCATTTATTTGATGTGTGTTACATCTGCTGCAATATTAGGCAGGCCTATTTCGTTTTATCTAACAGACAATGACAAAATACACGTAATCAGATCGAGAAACCACACCAGTCTTGGGTACCATTTGTATTAACAGCTTTTTCAGTATTAGAGAACGACATTCTGTCGTATTTGTTCCAGGCTGCATGCGTTTTTTTGTGTTTGCGAGCATCTACATTTTTTTACAATTATTCAGTAGTGGATTGTCCTAAGCCTTTCAGATAAAATGCACTTAGTTCAACACACTCTGGGCTACAAATTGACATTATTATCACTTAGCTGAATGTATTCTTTAATATATTTTTAATAGTTCAAAGTTATCAGCCACAAATTAAAAAAACCTGTTTTTGAACAGTAGTTTTCCAAAGAAAGATTAATTTCTCAGCTTTAACCTTTTTTTCCTGCTATTACACTGTATAGTATAGTTATTAGAGTATCAACAGTGAGCAGCTCACACTTAAAAAAATACACTATTTTAAAAAATGGATTTTTTTAAAAATTTTCCATTTTGTGGCCTGCAATATCTTTGTGTGGGACCAGATAAAAATCTGAAAAATTCACAGTTAATAGACCTTTATGATATCAAACTTCAGTATAAATTTCCACTTTTAGATTCAATTGGAAGTTATGGGGAAAAAAAATACAAACACGAGTCAAAAATACGTTTTTTAACATCTGCGATATCTGGTAGGCTGATCAAATAAAGTATATCAATTGCATAATGTAACACACCACATTACACTAGCTAATGATTACCACAATGCTGTGGTAATTGTTTCAGCATGATAACAATTGCATCTGCAATCCTATACAAGTCCGATTGTTGTCTTGTCAAAATGGATTTCTGTGGCCTGGAGCTATCAAGTGAATTAAAATACATTCACAGAATTACTGAAGGCTAAAATATGTTATTACTTTCAAATTTTATTTTATTTCCACTTTTCTGACAGTCAAGCATTAACTGCCTTGCAGAACAATGAAGTTATTTTTGTCGGTTTGCTAAAGAAACATGGCTTTTATTAATCTTTTCCACTGATTCATTACAGGTGGTAAAGACAAGCCGTCATGTGAATTACTTTTGAACACATTATCTGAAAACTGTCTTGAATAGCTAAATCGACAGCCAACGTGTAATGGACATATTTTAGATCTGGTAGCCACAAACCGACCAGACCTCATCGACGGTGTCAAGTGTTGAGACAGGGATTAGCGATCATGATGTTGTCGTTACGACTTTGGTTACGAAAGTTAAAAAGTCGGTCAAGAAGGCTAGGAGAGTATTCTTACTAGAAAGAGCAGATAGAGCAGATAAGCAGTTGTTAGCATCCCACTTAGTAAATGAATCGACTTCATTTACTTCTGGTACGATGGATGTGGAAGAATTATGGGCAAATCTGAAACACATTGTAAATCACGCATTGGAGAAGTATGTGCCGAAAAAGTGGGTTACCGACGGAAAAGACCCACCGTGGTTTAACAGCGCAATTCGGAGAATGCTCAGGAAGCAAAGAGTTGCACTCGCGGTACAAGAAAGATCGGGAGAACGAGGACGGGCAAAAGTTAGTAGAGATTCTAGCTGCTGTAAAAAGAGTGATGCGCGAAGCATACAACCACTACCACTGTCATACCTTAGCAAAAGATCTTGCTGAAAACCCAAGAAAATTCTGGTCTTATGTAAAATCGGTAAGCAGGTCGAAGGCTTCCATCCAGTCACTCACTGATCAGTATGACCTGGCAATGGAAGACAGCAAAACGAAAGCTGAAATTTTAAACTTGGCATTTGAGAAATCTTTCACACAGGAGGAGCGTACAAACATACCGCTGTTTGAGTCTCATACAGATTCCCTTATGGAGGACATAGTGATAGACATCCCTGGGGTTGTGAAGCAGCTGAATGGGTTGAAAATAAATAAATCGCCAGGTCCTGATGGGACTCCAATTCAGTTTTACAGAGAGTACTCTACTGCGTTGGCTCCTTACTTAGTCTTTATTTGCATTTTCACAAACGTGGTATGTGCGGTAGGCTATGACGTCACGGTCGACAAAGCTTTCCAGTCCAGATACATTGGGTACACCTGTACCGCCTCGTACAATTGCCACAGTTAGCCAGCCATTACCATGGGAAAATGTATCATTCAAATCAATACTGAAGTTCAGTCTACATCCACAGAAGACAGCGGGTCCATCTAACAATGAATGTGCGGCGACAGATTTTATAGTATTCTTCTTCTTGTCGGCAGCAGATGTTGTCATTTCGACATCTTCTATTGTTTTATATATTGTCTGTCTTGCACGACGACGGTATCTTCTGTAGGGCATCTTGGCAGCGTTCAATCGTGAATCTCTTGCCCAATGTAAAGTCCCAAGCGACTGGAAAAAAGCGCAGGTGACGCCTGTATATAAGAAATGTAGAAGGATGGATCCTCAAACCTACAGACCAATATCCTTAACATCGGTTTGTTGCAGTATTCTCGAACATATTCTCAGTTCGAATATAATGAATTTCCTTGAGACAGAGAAGTTGCTGTCCATGCATCAGCACGGTTTTAGAAAGCATCGCTCCTACGAAATGCAACTCGCCCTTTTTTCACATGATATCTTGCAAACCATGGATGAAAGGTATCAGACGGATGCCATATTCCTTGACTTCCGGAAAGTGTTTGACTCTGTGCCCCACTGCAGACTCCTAACTAAGGTACGAGCATATGGGATTGGTTCCCAAATATGTGAATGGCTTGAAGACTTCTTGACTGGCTTACAAAATTACATTGCAATCTCAATTTCAGTGCTTCGGAAAGTAACATGCGGTGTTTGGTGGAATTAATTTATACTTTCGTAGTATGAATATATGCAGTGTACATGTTAATGCATATCAAAGATCTTTCCAAAACATGGTTTTTTTTTTCCTTGAGTTTTGTTTTCTCGAGTGCAGGGAAGTTCTATGCCGGTGTATATAACCATAACCATTCAAAGGATTGATAATTTTACAGTTCTGAGAAAAAGTATACTATCACTTAACAAGGAAAAAGTTTATTTTCACCTGGGAGAAAGTGTATTTTTAACGGGGAAATCCAGGATTTTTTTTTCCTTGTCCACGAACACACCCTATCTGAATGATTCTTTTATTGAAATGATGTGGAACAAGTCAGTTTACAGGATATGTAAACACGATTAGTGCTAACATTAATGAGAACATTTAATTTTTTAGTCCTACTCATGCGACTACACTTAAAAACAATCATACAACTAAACTTATAAACAAGGTTTTTTTAAAGAAAACTCATTACTTGGAGGACTAGATCAATTATTTAAGAAAAGCCTTTGGAAGAAATGGTCAGTATGACAGAGTCAAGTAGGGCACTACACCCTAAGAGATCTGGCGCTTCTAGTGAGAAAGGACAAACTAAAGGGAAAGTTTTTCTTTCATTTGTAAAAACTGTCACAGACTGCATCAGCAAAGTACTCAAAAAATATGGTATTGATATAGTGTTTAAACCAAAAAGAAAAGCGTGCAGAACCAACTGTTGCACGGATATGTATGTATAAACAGTTCAGCTTGGCGAGTTTGTTCAAATTTGTAACAGCTTTCTGAGTCTAAAGCCTCTGATGATGGCTCCAGGATTGGCTGATGAAACATTGGGTGGAGAACTGTGCCTTGGACAAACAGCCTTACGTCCG
Organism: Schistocerca serialis cubense; assembly: GCF_023864345.2. NCBI lineage: Eukaryota > Metazoa > Arthropoda > Insecta > Orthoptera > Acrididae > Schistocerca > Schistocerca serialis. The sequence continues at coordinate 885,455,423 of NC_064639.1, forward strand.
TAATTCAGTTTTTTCTCAGCAGCCAGCAACTTCAAGATAACAACGAGGTGCATTCACATTCATATCAAAGCAGTCATTTTTTGGGTTATTTTTCTAGAGTCTTGGTGATCTGTGACACAAAAGAGCAACACCTGTATGTGTGACTGCAATGGATGTCTTATGTGCATTCATCAACTTGTTCAGATACCTGTAGAAAGTAATTAGATCAGACCTCCATATCAGTCACCATATTATTCAAACTAAGACAATTCTCAAAATATATTTTGCTATTGCGTACTGATGCATTACAGTACAATTTTTTCCTTATGTCTATAGTACTGTATAAAGAGACCAATTTACTTCACCTTTTTACACGATACTCTAATTAAAAATTCAGATGGACACAGACTACATATTTTTTTTTTTTTTTTTTTACAACAGTGTACAGGTTTATTGTAAAGACCAACTGTGGGAAAGAAAATTCTGTGCTGTGAAAATATACAATTTTGTTTCCTTTCTCACAGTCAGCTGTAACTATGATAGCAGGGCATTTAAACCATTAGACAAATTATTCCTCCCATATATTCTTTCGTCTTACATATAATTTTACACAAAATTTGTATAAACAACTAAATGCTGTTTTGTTCTCTCCTTCATAGTTTTAACCATAAACAGGACAGTTGTATTTATGGCTTACCAATTTATAATTGGAATACTATCACAGAATCTGAATTGCCTGCAACTTTGTAATCTTACCCATTTGAAGATTAAAACTTGGGAAATACTCGCAGATCCAACACCAAGAGAGGTCTTCCGTACCCCAGATGCCAATGATCCCAACCAATTTATCCATTTATTTTAAGCGACTTCAGTGCCCAGTCGAGGTTTTATTGGCTACAACAATAAAAAAAGGCTCAAGGTCAGCAAGAGGAGGAGGGGGTGGGCAGAGGGATGGTGGGAAACAGACATTGAGAGGGGGATAGGAGGTCATGGACAAAGAGTGAAGATAGGAGAAGATGAAGAGAGATAGGGTGAGGAGAGGGACAAAGGAGGGGGGAGGAAGATGAGATAAACAAAGAGAGGGGAAAGGAGGATATGAAGAGAGAGGAGGGAGAAGGGGATCAGGACTATATCCAACGCCCATACATATTTAGCAATTGTGAAGCATTGTCAGGTTTGCTAGTGTATTTGTAAAAGAGCAGAAGACGTGTATGATATTACTGTGTTAGTCTGAATATAAGCTTGCACGTTTCAAGTTTAAGAAGGGGGTAAAAAAAAAAGGATAGGAACTTGGTAGAGAAAAATTTGTCATATTCCCCATTTATTAAACCGGTTCATAATAGTGTCATTTTTAATCACATCTTTTTATGTTGTAATACAAGCCTTCTAATCAATCTTCACTGATGTTACTGTTAACTACTGGTATTTGGTTTATATTTGTAGTATTATCACTCTGCTCCCAAAGTACATTGTCCGTGATACCATCCAGGGAAATGGGCAAGCAGCACTACTTGAACCAATTTATGTTACTGAGCACTGCAAAGAGAGTAAATCCACTCGCATGTAAGGCTGACTGATGGCTTTTTAATCTTACCAGATGATGCAGGTACACAGTCTACATCTAGAAACCAGTCAGAATAGTATTTTCAGACACGATCTTGTTTACAATGGCAAAACACCTGCAGTTTTTCACTCACACCTTCTGGTATAACGATTAGATCTGTCTGCAATGCAGTATCTAAAGAAAGAGCACTACAGTCGAACCTTTTTATGGTGCAAAAATATACCATCGTTTGTAGAGTCTGTGACGATGCTCGCCTGCTTTATTTCTTCGTTTGTTGTCCTCGATGTCGATGTACTGCATTGCTACACTGGCTGAAAAATGGGGTGTGAAAGTCAAGATACGGACTACTTTAAATGATATAGATGAAAGGTGCACATTCGCATTTCACAGATTGTTACGAAGCAAGCAGGGATATTTTTACTTCCCTTCTTGTTTTGCCATCTGCCTCCTTAAAATCCATATTTTCATTTTTTTTCATTTTTGAATTTAGCATTAGCATACATGAATATAAGAGAAAGGTTGGCCCTCAGTTTTAAAAAATATAACACCAGATCTAATTTTGTGCTTAATTTGTGTATGTAATGGATTCTATACTTTATTTTGACTATTCCTAGTTACTGTCTTTTGTTATAGGGTGAAATTAGTAATTGTTTCGTAACTTAAATTCCATTGTTGACTTAAAACAAGTAGAAATTCTGTACTACTTAGAAACATTTGGAAAACGAAATACTAGTGATCTTAAAGTATCTATTTGGCTCTATTTAAAAACATGTTAGCAAAATCCAGTTCTTCATTAATTCCAAAGTAATTAACAGTTTTGTCAAAAGTATTGTTTGCATACTTATATTTGTTAATTTCATGGTTTAATGGACTAACTCTAGTAGTAGAAGAAACTGTTAAAAAGAAACAATTTTTTGATGTATTCAGTTAATCAAATGAGTTAGGTTTTAATTGTAATTTCTGTAAATTAAACTTCGAACAATGTGTAGTTTCAGCACCTATTGATGATATGTAAGGGCCTTGTTTTTGGTCATGAGACCGTCAGTCCACGGCCAAGTTTGACGAGGAACCTGTGTTAGTTAGAATGACAGCAATGCTTCAACTTAACAGTGTAATAAATCTTACACAATTAGGCCGTGTGTTAAAACAGTGACAGTGTCTGCTCCATACGTACCTTTCTATTCTTCAAGAACTTTGAACTTCGTGGTTAGGCTTTTACTGCTCGTAGCTGATTCAACAGTAAACTATTGTAGCAATATGTGGATGTTCGCCTATTAAAGAGGCTTATCAAAAGTTAAACATAGTGCACTGTGTCATATTGGGAGTTGTGAAAAGTGAAAGTAAAATACAGTGAAATGCAACTGTGCCTCTGTTGGCTACATCATTTAAAGTAGTCTGTGTTGTACTTCCGCAACCCATTTTTCAGCCCGTGTAGCAACGAGTACATAGACACCGAGGACAACAAACGATGAAATAAACAAAGCAGGCTGAGCACCATCACATATGGTGCCCTGGGTGAGGAATATTGTTTGTAGTCACAATAAAAATACAACTCGCGAATTTTGAACAGTGAACTCAACAGCGGTTTACAGTGCAGCGGTGCAACAGCCAATCAGTGCATGGGTTGTGTAGAAGAGAGAGAGAAACTTTGTGATGGCAATAGTAGGAAGGTGGAGGTTTTGGAGAAACAATGTGTTGAAAGTAGGGTTGAACTTAAGAACCAAATTGATCAGATTGAAAATGATTTAGAAACAGAGATAGAAACCAAGTTTGCGTTAGTGGTAGGGGAAAAACTGGTAAAAGTAAATAAAAATGTAGATTCAAAATTGGTTGAAATAGAGAAAAAAGTCGAAGAGGTAACAAATCTAAAGCATAGTGTAAGTGACAGTTGGTCTGATTCTGACAGCAATGGTAATGATGATGGCAGTGATGAATCTAGTGGGGATGAGGTTGAGGTATTTGAATTTATAATTGATAATGATGCCAAGGTAATCCCGTTACTGATTTCCAGGTGGAGCTTCAAGGAATCCTCAGAACCTTAGGCCCCCTACAAAACCTTTCACCTGACTTCATCCACCTCCTGACCCCACCGACACCCCGCACCCCTACCTTCTACCTTCTTCCTAAAATTCACAAACCCAATCATCCCGGCCGCCCCATTGTAGGTGGTTACCAAGCCCCCACAGAACGTATCTCTGCCTACGTAGATCAACACCTTCAACCCATTACATGCAGTCTCCCATCCTTCATCAAAGACACCAACCACTTTCTCAAACACCTGGAATCCTTACCCAATCCGTTACCCCCGGAAACCATCCTTGTAACCATTGATGCCACTTCCTTATACACAAATATCCCGCATGTCCAGGGCCTCGCTGCGATGGAGCACTTCCTTTCACGCCGATCACCTGCCACCCTACCTAAAACCTCTTTCTTCATTACCTTAGCCAGCTTCATCCGGACCCACAACTTCTTCACTTTTGAAGGCCAGACATACCAACAATTAAAGGGAACAGCCATGGGTACCAGGATGGCCCCTTCGTACGACAATCTATTCATGGGTCGCTTAGAGGAAGCCTTCTTGGTTACCCAGGCCAGCCAACCCAAAGTTTGGTACAGATTTATTGATGACATCTTCATGATCTGGACTCACAGTGAAGAAGAACTCCAGAATTTCCTCTCCAACCTCAACTCATTTGGTTCCATCAGATTCACCTGGTCCTACTCCAAATCCCATGCCACTTTCCTTGATGTTGACCTCCACCTGTCCAATGGCCAGCTTCACACGTCCGTCCACATCAAACCCACCAACAAGCAACAGTACCTCCATTACGACAGCTGCCACCCATTCCACATCAAACGGTCCCTTCCCTACAGCCTAGGTGTTCGTGGCAAACGAATCTGCTCCAGTCCGGAATCCCTGAAGCATTACACCAACAACCTGACAACAGCTTTCGCATCCCGCAACTACCCTCCCGGCATGGTACAGAAGCAAATAACCAGAGCCACTTCCTCATCCTCTCAAACCCAGAACCTCCCACAGAAGAACCACAAAAGTGCCCCACGTGTGACAGGATACTTTCCGGGACTGGATCAGGTTCTGAATGTGGCTCTCCAGCAGGGATACGACTTCCTCAAATCCTGGCCTGAAATGAGATCCATCCTTCATGAAATCCTCCCCACTCCACCAAGAGTGTCTTTCCGCCGTCCACCTAACCTTCGTAACCTCTTAGTTCATCCCTATGAAATCCCCAAACCACCTTCCCTACCCTCTGGCTCCTACCCTTGTAACCACCCCCGGTGTAAAACCTGTCCCATACACCCTCCCACCACCACCTACTCCAGTCCTGTAACCCGGAAGGTGTACACGATCAGAGGCAGAGCCACGTGTGAAAGCACCCACGTGATCTACCAACTGACCTGCCTACACTGTGACGCATTCTATGTGGGAGTGACCAGCAACAAACTGTCCATTCGCATGAATGGACACAGGCAGACAGTGTTTGTTGGTAATGAGGATCACCCTGTGGCTAAACATGCCGTGGTGCACGGCCAGCACATCTTGGCACAGTGTTACACCGTCCAGGTTATCTGGATACTTCCCACTAACACCAACCTATCCGAACTCCGGAGATGGGAACTTGCTCTTCAATATATCCTCTCTTCCCGTTATCCACCAGGCCTCAATCTCCGCTAATTTCAAGTTGCCGCCACTCATACCTCACCTGTCATTCAACAACATCTTTGCCTCTGCACTTCTGCCTCGACTGACATCTCTGCCCAAACTCTTTGTCTTTAAATATGTCTGCTTGTGTCTGTATATGTGTGGATGGATATGCTTCTGTGTGCGAGTGTATACCCGTCCTTTTTTCCCCCTAAGGTAAGTCTTTCCGCTCCCGGGATTGGAATGACTCGTTACCCTCTCCCTTAAAACCCACATCCTTTCGTCTTTCCCTCTCATTCCCTCTTTCCTGATGAGGCAACAGTTTGTTGCGAAAGCTTGAATTTTGTGTGTATGTTTGTGTTTGTTTGTGTGTCTGTCGACCTGCCAGCACTTTCATTTGGTAAGTCACTACATCTTTGTTTTTAGATATATTTTTCCTACGTGGAATGTTTCCCTCTATTATAACCATATCGTTAATTTGAACCCAAAAATTACGTTTATTATTGTCACTGTTGCATTTTGAAATCTTTCCAGTCGTCTTATTTTCTCTTTCTGTTTTTACCAGTAGTCTCACTTTGTATTCACCTTCCCCTTTTTACTATAATACAATTTTATCCCGCCTATATATACCCAATAATACGTAACCCACTTCCAAACCATAACCAAAAAAATTTTTATTTTCCGCTTTCATCACTACCGCTGCTATAAAATTCACCGTTTCTAGTTCAATAACAGCTGCTTTCACGGAGTAAACAACCATTTCGGCGAGTTCTAATTACTTTCACTTTATTTCCACTTCCGTTTTTCGCTCATCACTGATCATTTTTAGCCGCTCCCCACAGGTTTTAACGTCATTATTTCTTCGTCAGACTATTGTTAACCCCATTTTCGTAATCTTTCACCACAACACCACTCCTTTTAATACATTTACACGTTTTTTCGAAATTTTCTCGAATTTCTCCGTCCTTTTACGTGTTTTAGCGGCAACACAACCACCTAACCTTCATGCACATCGCTGTCTACCAACCCAAGTTCACCACAGGATCAACTTAACCATCACTTTTTCGCCTTTTTTCATACCAGATCTCCAGTTACTTTCTAGTTCACCCTTATCTCTCCCCATATATATATATATATATACACTCCTGGAAATTGAAATAAGAACACCGTGAATTCATTATTCATTGTCCCAGGAAGGGGAAACTCTATTGACACATTCCTGGGGTCAGATACATCACATGATCACACTGACAGAACCACAGGCACATAGACACAGGCAACAGAGCATGCACAATGTCGGCACTAGTACAGTGTATATCCACCTTTCGCAGCAATGCAGGCTGCTATTCTCCCATGGAGACGATCGTAGAGATGCTGGATGTAGTCCTGTGGAACGGCTTGCCATGCCATTTCCACCTGGCACCTCAGTTGGACCAGCGTTCGTGCTGGACGTGCAGACCGCGTGAGACGACGCTTCATCCAGTCCCAAACATGCTCAATGGGGGACAGATCCGGAGATCTTGCTGGCCAGAGTAGTTGACTTACACCTTCTAGAGCATGTTGGGTGGCACGGGATACATGCGGACGTACATTGTCCTGTTGGAACAGCAAGTTCCCTTGCCGGTCTAGGAATGGTAGAACAATGGGTTCGATGACGGTTTGGATGTGTCCCCTCGACGATCACTAGTGGTGTACGGCCAGTGTAGGAGATCGCTCCCCACACCATGATGCCGGGTGTTGGCCCTGTGTGCCTCGGTCGTATGCAGTCCTGATTGTGGCGCTCACCTGCACGGCGCCAAACACGCATACGACCATCATTGGCACCAAGGCAGAAGCGACTCTCATCGCTGAAGACGACACGTCTCCATTCGTCCCTCCATTCACGCCTGTCGCAACACCACTGGAGGCGGGCTGCACGATGTTGGGGCGTGAGCGGAAGACGGCCTAACGGTGTGCGGGACCGTAGCCCAGCTTCATGGAGACGGTTGCGAATGGTCCTCGCCGATACCCCAGGAGCAACAGTGTCCCTAATTTGCTGGGAAGTGGCGGTGCGGTCCCCTACGGCACTGCGTAGGATCCTACGGTCTTGGCGTGCATCCGTGCGTCGCTGCGGTCCGGTCCCAGGTCGACGGGCACGTGCACCTTCCGCCGACCACTGGCGACAACATCGATGTACTGTGGAGACCTCACGCCCCACGTGTTGAGCAATTCGGCGGTACGTCCACCTGGCCTCCCGCATGCCCGCTATACGCCCTCGCTCAAAGTCTGTCAACTGCACATACGGTTCACGTCCACGCTGTCGCGGCATGCTACCAGTGTTAAAGACTGCTATGGAGCCCGTATGCCACGGCAAACTGGCTGACACTGACGGCGGTGGTGCACAAATGCTGCGCAGCTAGCGCCATTCGACGGCCAACACCGCGGTTCCTGGTGTGTCCGCTGTGCCGTGCGTGTGATCATTGCTTGTAAAGCCCGGCTCATGTTACACTTTCCACCTTCTAATACCACGTCACCCTCACAACACCCCCACAACGACCCCATTAAGTTTTATTTACATTCCTTCCGCAAACATGCCTTCACCCTAGCCAGATTACGCTCGCATATTTTATTTTCTCAGGCTTGTCTGACATTTGGCATAACCCCCAAAGGCCTCACACTTAAAGTTCCCATCTCTGGCTGCAACACTTCTTTCCATCAGTCCCTGTACCAGTTCCAAACTGAACAATCCATTGCCCTCATCCACCTAATCCTTCACCTACACATCAACTCAGCCAATGAACACACCCGTCAACTCCTATCCTTAATAAAAGTCCTCAATCTTTCCTCTCCCACATCCACACTGGCTATTCAGAGCATCCTCCTACAGGCCAACCGCAAATTAGAACAACATGCCACCCTTCACCTCAAAAAACTATCCAATCTCCTGGTTTCCCACCTCCGGAAAGGCAACTCACTCACCCTTCAAAATTTTTCCAGCAAACCTCAACCACCTCTCATTGCACACAAACCCAGTCTCTTCCATCTACTCAGTCTCCCACTTCCAGCTCCACTCCCTCCAAAACCTCAAAATTCGAATCAACACAATCTGGCACCACAACACCCTAATTCAGTAGTTAACCTTTCCTCCAAACCTCTCTCCCAATCCGAAACCTCTGTCCTATCCAAAGGCCTCACGTTCAGCCCCACTCCCAGATTCAACCAAACAGCCCTCGTCAAAGATTTACTGTCCTACACTCGTACTCTCTGCTGGAAGTATCACTTTGCCACGAAGAAAAATGATCCTAATCCTACCCCTAATGATCCAACTCCCCAAGACACTATCCAAATTGAACCCTGCCTGGAACAGTTCCGTCCTCCGTCACAGCGGGACCCACCTCCTCTTCCTCAAAATCACCCTCTCCAAACCTTCCAGGAATTTCTGACTTCCAGCCTTGCCTCTCAATCCTTCTTAAAAAACCTTAATCCTACTCCCAACATCACCACTGCTGAAGCCCAGGCTATCCGTGATCTGAAGGCTGACTGGTCCATCGTCATCCTTCCGGCGGACAAGGGTTCCACGACCGTGGTACTTGATCGTCGGGAGTATGTGGCTGAGGGACTGCGTCAGCTTTCAGACAACACCACATACAAAGTTTGCCAAGGTAATCCCATTCCTGATGTCCAGGCGGAGCTTCAAGGAATCCTCAGAACCTTAGGCCCCCTACAAAACCCTTCACCTGACTCCATCCACCTCCTGACCCCACCGACACCCCGCACCCCTACCTTCTACCTACCTCCTAAAATTCACAAACCCAATCATCCCGGCCGCCCCATTGTAGCTGATTACCAAGCCCCCACAGAACGTATCTCTGCCTACGTAGGTCAACACCTTCAACCCATTACGTGCAGTCTCCCATCCTTCATCAAAGACACCAACCACTTTCTCGAACGCCTGGAATCCTTACCCAATCCGTTACCCCCAGAAACCATCCTTGTAACCATTGATGCCACTTCCTTATACACAAATATCCAGCACGTAAAGGGCCTCACTGCGATGGAGCACTTCCTTTCACGCCGATCACCTGCCACCCTACCTAAAACCTCTTTCCTCATTACCTTAGCCAGCTTCATCCTGACCCACAACTTCTTCACTTTTGAAGGCCAGACATACCAACAATTAAAGGGAACAGCCATGGGTACCAGGATGGCCCCCTCGTACGCCAACCTATACATGGGTCGCTTAGAGGAAGCCTTCTTGGTTACCCAGGCCTGCCAACCCAAAGTTTGGTACAGATTTATTGATGACATCTTCATAATCTGGGCTCACAGTGAAGAAGAACTCCAGAATTTCCTCTCCAACCTCAACTCATTTGGTTCCATCAGATTCACCTGGTCCTACTCCAAATCCCATGCCACTATCCTTGATGTTGACCTCCACCTGTCCAATGGCCAGCTTCACACGTCCGTCCACATCAAACCCACCAACAAGCAACAGTACCTCCATTACGACAGCTGCCACCCATTCCACATCAAACGGTCCCTTCCCTACAGCCTAGGTCTTCGTGGCAAACGAATCTGCTCCAGTCCGGAATCCCTGAAGCATTACACCAACAACCTGACAACAGCTTTCGCATCCCGCAACTACCCTCCCAGCCTGGTACAGAAGCAAATAACCAGAGCCACTTCCTCATCCTCTCAAACCCAGAACCTCCCACAGAAGAACCACAAAGTGCCCCACTTGCGACAGGATACTTTCCGGGACTGGATCAGATTCTGAATGTGGCTCTCCAGCAGGGATATGATTTCCTCAAATCCTGCCCTGAAATGAGATCCATCCTTCATGAAATCCTCCCCACTCCACCAAGAGTGTCTTTCCGCCGTCCACCTAACCTTCGTAACCTCTTAGTTCATCCCTATGAAATCCCCAAACCACCTTCCCTACCCTCTGGCTCCTACCCTTGTAACCGCCCCCGGTGTAAAACCTGTCCCATGCACCCTCCCACCACCACCTACTCCAGTCCTGTAACCCGGAAGTGTACACGATCAGAGGCAGAGCCACGTGTGAAAGCACCCACGTGATCTACCAACTGACCTGCCTACACTGTGACGCATTCTATGTGGGAATGACCAGCAACAAACTGTCCATTCGCATAAATGGACACAGGCAGACAGTGTTTGTTGGTAATGAGGATCACCCTGTGGCTAAACATGCCTTGGTGCACGGCCAGCACATCTTGGCACAGTGTTACACCGTCCGGGTTATCTGGATACTTCCCACTAACACCAACCTATCCGAACTCCGGAGATGGGAACTTGCTCTTCAATATATCCTCTCTTCCCATTATCCACCAGGCCTCAATCTCCGCTAATTTCAAGTTGCCGCCACTCATACCTCATCTGTCATTCAACAACATCTTTGCCTCTGCACTTCTGCCTCGACTGACATCTCTGCCCAAACTCTTTGTCTTTAAATATGTCTGCTTGTGTCTGTATATGTGTGGATGGATATGCTTCTGTGTGCGAGTGTATACCCGTCCTTTTTTCCCCCTAAGGTAAGTCTTTCCACTCCCGGGATTGGAATGACTCCTTACCCTCTCCCTTAAAACCCACATCCTTTCGTCTTTCCCTCTCCTTCCCTCTTTCCTGATGAGGCAACAGTTTGTTGCGAAAGCTTGAATTTTGTGTGTATGTTTGTGTTTGTTTGTGTGTCTGTCGACCTGCCAGCACTTTCATTTGGTAAGTCACTACATCTTTGTTTTTAGATACAGCTTTGTTTTTAGATATTCAGGGTGATTCAAAAAGAATACCACAACTTTAAAAATGTGTATTTAATGAAAGAAACATAATATAACCTTCTGTTATACATCATTACAAAGAGTATTTAAAAAGGTTTTTTTTTCACTCAAAAACAAGTTCAGAGATGTTCAGTATGTCCCCCTCCAGACACACGAGCAATATCAACCCGATACTCCAACTCGTTCCACACTCTCTGTAGCATATCAAGCGGAACAGTTTGGATAGCTGCTGTTATTTCTCGTTTCAAATCATCAATGGTGGCTGGGTGAGGTGGCCGAAACACCATATCCTTAACATACCCCCATACGAAAAAATCGCAGGGGGTAAGATCAGGGCTTCTTGGAGGCTAGTGATGAAGTGCTCTGTCACGGGCTGCCTGGCGGCCGATCCATCGCCTCGGATAGTTGACGTTCAGGTAGTTACGGACAGATAAGTGCCAATGTGGTGGCGTTCCATCCTGCTGAAATATGAATTGTTGTGCTTCTTGTTCGAGCTGAGGGAACAGCCAATTCTCTAACATCTCCAGATACTGTAGTCCAGTTACAGTAGCACCTTCGAAGAAAAAGGGACCAAAAACTTTATGGCTGAAATGGCACAGAATACGTTCACCTTAGGCGAGTCACGTTCATACTGAGTTGTTTCCCGCAGATTCTCAGTGCCCCATATACAGACATTGTGACGGTTGACTTTCCCGTTAGTGTGGAAAGTTGCTTCATCACTAAACATGATCTTTGAAATGAAAGATTCATCTGTTTCCATTTGAGAAAGGATAAAATCACAGAAACCGATTCTTTTAATCTTATCAGCTGCAGACAGTGCTTGAACCAATTTCAGACGATAAGGTTTCATAACTAACCTTTTTCGTAGGACTCTCCATACAGTTGACTGTGGAATTTGCAGCTCTATGCTAGCTCTGCGAGTCGATTTTCCTGGGCTGCGAACAAATGCTTGCTGGATGCGTGCTACATTTTCATCACTCGTTCTCGGCTGTCCAGAACTTTTCCCTTTGCACAAACACCCATTCTCTGTAAACTGTTTATACCAACGTTTAATACACCACCTATCACGAGGTTTAACACCATACTTCGTTCGAAATGCATGCTGAACAACTGTCGTCGATTCACTTCTGCCGTACTCAATAACACAAAAAGCTTTCTGCTGAGTGGTCACCATCTTAGCATCAACTGATGCTGACGCCTAGTCAACAGCGCCTCAAGCGAACAAATGTACAACTAAATTAAACTTTATAGCTCCCTTAATTCGCCGACAGCTAGTGCTTAGCTCTGCCTTTTGTCGTTGCAGAGTTTTAAATTCCTAAAGTTGTGGTATTCTTTTTGAATCACCCTGTATTTTTCCCACGTGGAATGTTTCCCTCTATTATATTCATATATATATATACAGGGTGTTACAAAAAGGTACGTCCAAACTTTCAGGAAACATTCCTCATGCACAAATAAAGAAAAGATGTTATGTGGACATGTGTCCGGAAACGCTTAATTTCCATGTTAGAGCTCATTTTAGTTTCGTCCACCTACACTCAATGGAGCACGTTATCATGGTTTCATACAGGATACTCTACATGTGCTGCTAGAACATGTGCCTTTACAAGTACGACACAACATGTGGTTCATGCACAATGGAGCTCCTGCACATTTCAGTCGAAGTGTTCGTACGCTTCTCAACAACAGATTCGGTGACCAATGGATTGGTACAAGTGGACCAATTCCATGGCCTCCATGCTCTCCTGACCTCAACCCTCTTGACTTTCATTTATGGGGGCATTTGAAAGCTCTTGTCTACGCAACCCCGATACCAAATGTAGAGACTCTTCGTGCTCGTATTGTGGACGGCTGTGATACAATACGCCTTTCTCCAGGGCTGCATCAGCGCATCAGGGATTCCATGCAATGGAGGGTGGATGCATGTATCCTCGCTAACGGAAGACATTTTGAATATTTCCTGTAACAAAGTGTTTGAAGTCACGCTGGTACGTTCTGTTGCTGTGTGTTTCCATTCCATGATTCATGTGATTTGAAGAGAAGCAACAAAATGAGCTCTAACATGGAAAGTAAGCGTTTCCGGACACATGTCCACATAACAATTTTCTTTCTTTGTGTGTGAGGAATGTTTCCTGAAAGTTTGGCTGTACCTTTTTGTAACACCCTGTATGGTATGGTATGTTAGTCATAAGTAATGTAATCATAAGAGAATGGAAGAAAATAAAGTGGTTCTGTTAAAGAATTTATGTCAGACAAAGAGGTAAGGTAAACTGAAAATGAAAGATGTCAACATATGTAGAGAATAATTAACATCTGAAGTAATCAGCTCATGTGTGAAATTAGTATAATTTGGTGCAGCAGCAGAGGCAATATGTAGTTTAAACAATCTTAAATATGAGATCTGAGAAAATATATAGTATATAGAAATATAGAAGTGTGTCATGGTACAGCCTTGTCTAACATAAAGAAATTACAACTTTAAACATTGTTGCCTTGGAGTAATGTTTGGAAAGAATAAGCAAGGTTTATACATCACCATTCAGGCTATAATGTCAAGCAAATAATAGTTTTTCTAAGTGATAATTTTGTCTGATCAGTAATGAGAGTTGTTTGCCTTAGCATAAGGAAGTGTGAAGTGATTTTCAGTTGAGTCAGTTTTGCACTGAATAAGCAGAGCAGGTGTTACTTATTAGATAATGAAACAATAATGAAATAATAAAACAATGAATAATGTTAGGGTCTTAATGGTTGGGGAGCTTGTCTCTGCCGTAGGGATATTTTTTGAGAATACACTCCACTAGCTAACAAGGTAAGAAATGTAAGTGAAATAATGGAGTTGACAGACATGATTAATGAAAAAGATAACTGTATGCAAATAAATGTGGTGTACCTATCTTGATGATCTATTGTTGAACTAGGCAACATTGGGTACTTTGTTATTGTGCAATTCATGACACTGCAGCTGGGAATGAGAGCTTAACAGAAAGAGTAATATTTTTGTGAGGTACAAATCATCTAACACTGCATTATTAGACCTATATATTATCTAAAAAAACTTATGTTTGTGTTCTGAGGAGTTATGAGCTTGAAGTGGTAGTACTGGAACAAAGAACAATAAATTTGCTATTAATGAGGCTTATTGAAAGTTAAACAATAGTGCACTGGCCATATAACTGTGTAATACTGGGGGCTGTGAAAAGTGAAAGTAAAAGACAGCGAAACACAAATGTGCCTCTGTCGGCTACATCATTTAAAGCAGTCTGTTGTACTTTCACTACCCATTTTTCAGCCAGTGTAGCAACGCAGTAAGTCGACACCGAGGACAACAAACGAAGAAATAAACAAAGCAGACTGAGCACTGTCACAACCCCCCAATAATACACAGTTTTATGGCCAGTGCACTATTGTTTAACTTGCAATAAGTCTCAGTTTGCGGGCAAACCTCCACATACTGCTACAATAGTTTACTATTGAACATCTGTGGGCAGTAAAAACCTTACCACAAAGTTCACAGTTCCTAAAGAACAGAAAGGTACGTATGGAGCAGACACTATCATTGTTTTAACACATGGCCTAAATTTGTAACACTTATTTCACAGTTAAGTTGATGCAATGTTGTCATTCTAACCAAAGGCAGGTTCCTCGTCTGAAACTCTGCTGCAGACTGACTTTCTCGGGACCAAAACCTTATATATCCTCACAATAATAGGTGCTGAAACTACACATTGTTCGAAGTTTAATTTACAGAAATTACAATTAAAACTTAACTCATTAAATCAACTGAATACATCGAAAAATTGGTTGTTTTTCATAGTTTCTTCTGCTACGAGGGTTAAGCCAAATTATTTTTTTAAATCGTGAAATTAACATATATAGTTACGCAGACAATATTTTTGTCAAAACTGTTAATTACTTTGGAATTAATGAAGGGCGGGTTTTGCTAACATGTTTTCGAATAGAGCCCAATATCTCCTTTAAGAATAGTATTAGTTGTTCCTCCTAATGTTTATACTTAGTGTAGACTTCATACTTGTTTATAGGTCAACAATAGAATTTAAGTTACGAAACAATTACTGATTTCGCACTATAGTGAAAGATACTAACTAGGAATAGTGAAAATAAATTAGAAAATCAATTGCATACATATAACTAAAAATTAGATCTAGTGTTATATTCTTTAAAACTGAGGGCTGACCTTTCTTTCTCTTTTTTGAAAATACAGATTATACTCGCATATGTTAGTGGTAATTAGTTAAAAGTGAAAAAACGGATTTAAGGAGCCAGATGTCAAAACAAGAGGGGAAGTAAAAATATCCCAGCTTGCTTCATCACAAGTAACACAGACAACCTGCACCCTAATTTTTCATGGCCACATTGTGGGGATACTGGAAATGTAGTTCACTTCAATGGAAGGAGCTTATTACTGCGAAAATGAAAATTTTCTAAAGATTGTACAATAAACATCAGATGACTGGAACTGTTACCTCAAATGGTTTAACCCAGGATTGCAACATGATCATTGTTGAGAAGAGCCAATACCTACATTTTTTCTGTAAATTTATGCACAGATTTTAGGGGTCTCTATTGAACTATTCTGCAAGGAAGCTGTGTCTTATGTAAGCATTTATTCTCTGCAGACTGTGGTGAATTGCAGAATTGAGGGAACTTGCTATTATGATTCCATTATGAGTTGTTTTCTTCCAATTTACTCATGAGGACAAGAGTGCCTACATACCTTTAAAAATTCTAAATTAATATCCTTTAACCTCTGTAAACCCTATGTTCTGGTATGTACAGGATGTTAACTAGGTACACAATGTCAACAAATACTTGAAAATGGTATCACAATACTGTCGACACTCATGATTGACAGTTTCCTTCATAACTTACCTGTGATGCCCCTTGATTCAGCCGCATGTGAACCTGTATGATTGTTTTACTTTATATGTTGGCTCATTGTAATTAAAAAACAATTTGGTTTTGATGTTTAATTATTATTTTTTAATCATTTGTTACCACTGTTTGCTTTCAGTAAAAAAGGATCGTTATGATTTTCTGTATTTGTGACCCGTTTCTTAATTTCACTTCATACCGCTTCAGATTAAGACAGAACTAGAGATCCTTGTGCCTTCCTTTTGATAACAGGGACTTAACTGAGCATTCTATGACAATGAGATCGCAGATATGAAGTTATCAATGTATACCATGGAAAGCAAGGATTCCTTTGCCCACACAGAAACACAGCTAATGGCATTGTGGCATGAGTTTCTGTTCAGAATGAAATGTTATACTACATTTTTCAACAATCCTTAATCCTACCCTGTTCTTGCTGAGTGATTGTTCGGCTCTGATTACTTATGAAATGTCACACAACATACCAATAAAGCGTAATGCATATTTGAGAAGTATGGCTTGTGTTAGAGAGTTTAAAATAGCACCTTTATTTTGTATCAGTAAATTTCTGTGTGTGTGTGTGTGTGTGTGTGTGTGTGTGTGTGTGTGTGTAATTCAGTGGAAGTAGTTGTATAATATTGCTGTCAAGGAACATGACTGTTTTTTTTTTTTTTTTTTCTTTATAGGGAAATGCCCAGTTGCAGGCAATACTATTTATATGGATCGTTTATTCCTTCAATATCATATGCCAGAAGTGAATAACTATCTACACTACAGAAATGTGGATGTTTCATCACTTAAAGAGCTATGCAGGTTTGAGCAAAATACTTACTATAGACTGACATTATCTCAGAATGGTGTAACCCCCCTGCGGGTCCGGGGGTTAGAATAGGCCTGAGGTATTCCTGCCTGTCGTACGAGGCGACTAAAAGGAGTCCATCCCCCTCACGGGGGTAGTTAGCGCCTGCGTCCGGAGACGGACGGTTCCACGACCTATCATTGTGGTCTTTTTAGATTTTCACTTCTCGTTTCTTCCTTCCTTTTGTTGGTTCCTCTCTTTGCTCTTCTCCACCTCACTGTCTTCCTTACTCTTTCCCTTGTTTTCTTCTCCTTGCCTTCTCATTGCCTTCTTCTCCTTGGTTCTCCTTGCCTTCTCATTGCCTTCTTCTCATTGCCTTCTTGTCCTTGCCTTCTCATTGCCTTCTTGTCCTTGCCTTCTCATTGCCTTCTTCTCATTGCCTTCTTCTCCTTGCCTTCTCTGGTCTCCGCCTCGGCGTTTGAGACAGTCTGTCCTCTCTCTCCCTCTCTCTCCTCCTTTTCCTCTTCTTCCTTCCTCCCTGTGCGTGCCTGAAGGCCGACCCACGCGTTCGCACGCGTAGCCGGTGACGGGGTAACGCGTAATTCCCCGCCCTGGGTAGACATGTAAGGCACGCGCGTACCCCCTGGTAAAGGCCAGGCCCGGGGAGGGGTGATTGCCTGAGCTGATACCTTCTGACCATGCCGATTGGTCCCTCCGTCTGGTTCTCGGGAGGTGTGACCTGAGGTGTAAACATTCACCTAAGGCGGGAGTGCCCTCTGAGAGGGTCCCCACAAGGAAGGAGCGCGCCATCGGAGACGCTGGCAATCATAGGGGATTCCTCCGCAATGGATTCTACTCCATCTCTTTCGACTTCGACTCAAAAACGGAAACGTGACCAGCCAACAGTGACAAAAGTACTACCGCCTGCCCCACAGTTCCTCGTAGTTTCTCGATCTGAGGACGGAAAGGATTTTTCCTCTGTCAACCCTTTCGTTATTCAGAAGGGCGTAGATGCCATAGCCGGATCTGTCAAATCTTGTACCAGGTTGCGAAACGGCACCTTATTACTAGAAACTGAGAGTGCCTTTCAGGCACAAAAACTGCTTCGGGCCACCCTCCTGTACACGTTCCCTGTCCGGGTGGAGGCCCACCGAACTTTGAACTCGTCTCGTGGTGTAGTCTATACTAGCTCCCTCGACGGATTGACTGATGAGGAGCTTCAATCATTCCTCGCTGAGCAGGGCGTGACGGCTGTCCATAGGGTCATGAAAAAGGTCAACAATGACCTTGTACCGACCCGGACAATTTTCTTGACCTTCGATAGTGTTAAGCTGCCATCGCGCATCAAGGCGGGCTACGAGGTTATTTCTGTTCGCCCCTATGTCCCGACACCTACGCGCTGCTACCAGTGTCAGCGTTTCAATCACACTAGACAGTCTTGTTCCAATGCGGCTAAATGTGTCACTTGTGGCAGGGATGCCCATGAGGGTGACTGTCCACCTCCGTCTCCTCGTTGTGTGAACTGTCAGGGTGACCATGACGCATCCTCCCGCGACTGTCCTGTCTATAAGGAAGAACGCTGTATCCAAGAAATCCGGGTCAAAGAGAAAGTGTCCACCTCGGCTGCTCGCAAGCTATTGGCTAGTAGGAAGCCCACGCTGCTCCCAGCGGGGAAATACAGTACTGTCCTCGCCTCTCCTCGGACTACCCGGGAGGTAGCAACCCAGACATGCGATCTGACCTTCAGCACCACGGTCGTCCGTTCGGCCAGTGCTAAGATCGCGTGGTCGACGTCTCCTCTTCCTCCCATCACCCCACAGACACGAGCACCTTCCTCAGCTTCTGCTAAGACGAAGACATCGAAGTCAGATGCACGGGCCTTCAAGAAGGAACCATCCCGTGCAGACTTCCTCCGTACCTCGACCTCCCAGCCTTCGACCGGTACTTCCACTACACGTCCTTCCAAAAAGGCGCATAGGAAGCACAGTTCTCCTTCTCCGCCACGGCGCATTCCTTCTCCTGCGCCACCCAGCGGTTGCCGCCCCAGGCCGTCATCTGTTTCGCCTGGCCGCACCGCTGGTAGCCGTACATCTGGCCGTTCACTGGCGGAGGAAGCTCCCCCTCCCGGCCATCCTCCCGAGATGGCCGATGACCCTATAGACCACATGGACGATGACTGTCCGCCTACTGATAGCGGCGGCAGTGCTCGCTCGAAGCCAGGCCCTAAGCGGCCTTCGAGGTGACCACTTCTCTCATCTTCCTTTTCTTACGATGGCACTTATTCACTGGAATATTCGCAGCATTCGCTCCAACCGAGAGGACTTGAAGTTGCTGCTCCGCTTGCACCGTCCGCTCGTCGTAGCCCTCCAGGAAACGAAGCTACGCCCATGCGATCAAATTGCCTTGGCACACTACACCTCTGTGCGTTTTGACCTACCCCCTGTGGTAGGTATCCCAGCTCATGGAGGGGTTATGTTGTTGGTCCGGGATGACATTTACTACGATCCCATCACGTTGCACACCGGCCTGCAGGCAGTTGCCATCCGCATTACTCTCCCCACTTTTACGTTTTCCTTTTGTACCGTTTACACTCCATCGTCATCTGCCGTTACCAGGGCAGACGTGATGCAACTTATTGCTCAGCTACCTGCACCATTTTTGTTAACTGGAGACTTCAATGCCCACCATCCCCTTTGGGGCTCTCCAGCATCCTGCCCGAGGGGCTCCTTGTTAGCAGACCTTTTCAACCAGCTCGATCTTGTCTGCCTCAATACTGGCGCCCCTACTTTTCTTTCGGACACATCTCACACCTATTCCCATTTAGACCTCTCTATATGTACTCCCCAACTTGCACGCCGGTGTGAGTGGTATGCACTTTCTGATACATATTCGAGCGACCACTTCCCGTGTGTTATCCATCTCCTGCAGCATACCCCCTCTCCGTGCTTCTCTAATTGGACCATCTCCAAGGCAGACTGGGGGCTCTTCTCTTCCAGGGCGACCTTTCAGGATCAAACCTTTACAAGCTGCGATCGTCAGGTCGCACACCTCATGGAAGTCATTCTCGCTGCTGCTGAATATTCCATCCCTCACCCTCCTTCTTCTCCACGTCGCGTACCGGTCCCCTGGTGGACCGCGGCATGTAGAGACGCTTTACGTGCTCGTCGACGTGCTTTACGCACATTTAAACGCCACCCTACAGTGGCGAATTGTATCAATTATAAACGATTACGTGCTCAGTGTCGTCGTATTATCAAAGAAAGCAAGAAAGCCAACTGGGCTGCTTTCACAAGCACCTTCAACAGTTTTACTCCTTCTTCTGTTGTCTGGGGTAGCCTGCGCCGGCTATCTGGCACTAAGGTCCACTCACCAGTTTCTGGCTTGAAGGTCGCGAATGACGTCCTTGTAGCCCCTGAGGCTGTCTCCAATGCCTTAGGCCGCTTTTTCGCAGAGGTTTCGAGCTCCGCTCATTACCACCCTGCCTTCCTCCCCCGCAAACAGGCAGAGGAGGCTAGGCCACCTAACTTCCGCTCCTCGAATTGTGAAAGTTATAATGCCCCATTCACCATGCGGGAACTCGAAAACGCACTTGGCCGATCACGGTCCTCTGCTCCAGGGCCAGATTCTATTCATATTCAGATGCTGAAGAACCTTTCTCCTGCGGGTAAAGGTTTTCTTCTTCGTACATACAATCGCATCTGGATTGAGGGACATGTTCCCGCATGCTGGCGCGAGTCTATTGTTGTCCCGATTCCTAAGCCGGGGAAGGACAAGCACTTTCCTTCCAGTTATCGACCTATCTCGCTTACCAGCTGTGTCTGTAAAGTGATGGAGCGAATGGTTAACTCTCGATTGGTTTGGCTGCTCGAGTCTCGACGCCTACTTACCAATGTACAATGTGGATTTCGTAGGCGCCGCTCTGCTGTTGACCATCTGGTTACCTTGTCGACCTTCATTATGAATAACTTCTTGCGGAAGCGCCCGACCGCGGCTGTGTTCTTTGATTTGGAGAAGGCTTACGACACCTGTTGGAAGGCGGGCATTCTCCGCACCATGCATACATGGGGCCTTCGCGGTCACCTCCCTCTTTTTATTCGTTCCTTTTTAATGGATCGACAGTTCATGGTACGTGAGGGTTCTGTCCTGTCCGACACCTTTCGCCAGGAGAATGGGGTGCCACAGGGCTCAGTCTTGAGCGTCGCTCTCTTCGCCATCGCGATCAATCCAATAATGGATTGCCTCCCAGCTGATGTATCAGGCTCCCTTTTCGTGGACAATTTTACCATCTATTGCAGCGCGCAGTGTACACGTGTCCTGGAGCGCTGTCTTCAGCGTTCTCTTGACCGTCTTTACTCCTGGAGTGTCGCCAATGGCTTCCGTTTTTCTGCCGAGAAGACGGTCTGTATTAACTTCTGGTGCTACAGAGAGTTTCTCCCGCCGTCCGTGCGGCTCGGTCCCGTTGCTCTCCCAATCGTGGAGACAACCAAATTTTTAGGCCTTACATTTGACAGGAAACTTAGCTGGTCTCCACATGTGTCATATTTGGCCGCCCGTTGTACCCGTTCTTTAAATGTCCTCCGTGTTCTCAGTGGTCTGTCGTGGGGAGCGGATCGAACCGTCCTACTTCGTCTATATCGGTCGATCGTCCGCTCCAAGCTGGATTATGGGAGCTTCGTATACTCCTCTGCACGGCCATCCATCTTACGCCGCCTCAACTCCATACAACATCGGGGTTTACGACTTGCGATCGGAGCATTTTATACCAGTCCCGTAGAGATTCTTCATGCTGACGCTGGCGAATTGCCACTCACCTACCGGCGCGATATACTGCTTTGTCGGTATGCCTGTCGGCTACTGTCAATGCCCGACCATCCGTCTTATCGTTCCTTTTTTGACGACTCTCTTGACCGTCAATACGGGTTGTATGTCTCTGCCCTGCTACCCCCTGGAGTTCGCTTTCGTCGCCTCCTTCAACACCTTAATTTTTCACTCCCTGCAACCTTTCGAGTGGGCGAGAGCCGCACGCCACCTTGGCTCCAGGCTCAGGTCCGCGTTCACCTTGACCTCAGCTCGCTCCCAAAAGAGGTCACCCCCGGTTCGGTCTACCACTCCCGTTTTTTGGAACTTCGTTCGAAGTTCATCGACATGACTTTCATTTATACAGATGGCTCTAAGACCAATGACGGGGTCGGGTGTTCCTTTATTGTCGAGGCACAAAGTTTCAAATACCGGCTCCATGGCCATTGTTCTGTCTTCACAGCTGAGCTCTTTGCCCTCTACCAGGCTGTTCTTTACATCTGCCGCCACCGACATTCTGCTTATGTCATCTGCTCAGATTCCCTGAGCGCCATCCAGAGCCTCAGTGATCCGTACTCGGTTCACCCTTTCGTACACCGGATCCAACGCTCTCTTCAGCAGCTGGTGGACGTCGGTTCTCCAGTTAGCTTTATGTGGGTTCCTGGCCATGTCGGTATCCCTGGGAACGAAGCTGCAGATGCCGCGGCCAAGGCTGCGGTCCTCCAGCCTCGGACAGCTTTTTGTTGCGTCCCTTCGTCCGATTTTAGCAGGGTGATTTATCGGCGCATCTTATCTCTGTGGCATGCCGATTGGGCTGCACTTACCGACAACAAGCTTCGGGCCTTAAAACCTCTTCCCGTGGCTTGGACGTCCTCCTCACGCCCTTCTCGGCGGGAGGAGGTCGTTTTGGCCCGGTTAAGAATTGGACACTGCCGGTTCAGCCATCGCCATCTGCTGACGGCTGCGCCGGCGCCGTTCTGCCCATGTGGGCACTTGCTGACGGTTAGACACATTTTAATGTCCTGTCCAGATCTTAACACACTGCGCCTCGATCTTAACCTGCCAAATACTTTCGATGCCATTTTAGCGGATGACCCACGAGCAGCTGCTCGTGTTCTTCGTTTTATCAATTTGACAAACCTCGCTAAGGACATTTGATGATGCTGTGTTTTAATCCTATGCCTGTCAGTCTGTCTTTTATCGTGTTTTCCCTTTTAGTTGTTGTGGTCAACTTGTGCCTCGCGGTGTATTCTTAGAGTAGTCAGGGCGCTAATGACCATTGAAGTTGTGCGCCCTAAAACCACAAAAAAAAAAAAAAAAAAAAAAAAAAAAAAAAAAAAAAAAAAGAATGGTGTAAGAAGTTGTAATATCTTTTTCTTGTTCCTTTCTGCACGCATTGCAGGGCATATGTTTGCGTGTCTGTGTGTACTTTTACTAGACAAAGAGGAACTCTAAGGGTAGTGTGAATACTGTTTTCTGTTATGTGTTTGTGTGTGCCACGCATTGATCCACTATATGTCAGTGGTTGCCTTTCCCTTATTTTACATGTTTTCTCCATCCGGGATTTTCCATTATTGCTGTACTATTATTAATGTTGTTGTTGTTTTTAATGTTTCAGACGTTGGTATCCTAATGAATTCAGGGCAATGCCAAAGAAGCAGTTGAAGCACAGAGCACTGGACGACATACGAGAAAGCATTGAAGAGCTGAAGTACTATAGAGACACTATTTTAAAAAAATAAACTTCATACTACAGAAATGTTGTATTAAAAAAAAAAACCATTCACTTCCACCTTACAAAGAATTGCTTTATCTATAAATTGGTTCTATTAAAAGTAAGTAATCCATGTACATTTTATATTCTTTTAATTAAAAAGTTGTTATACAATGGAGTTAGCAATTTTATTTTTTTGTCTATCCATCCTGGTTAGATTATGACTGACCATCAGGTCCTCTCGTGCAACTTCCCATTTTACTCATCATGTCATCCGTACTTACCCACCTGGCACACCAGTTTCATAGAGAACATTGCAGCCTGTGTTACGACCTCATCTTGATATTCCCTTTAGCACTTAATATTGTGGGTACATTACCGCAACAAACACCACACATATAAGCAAGCTAAATGAGAACCAAAATTTATTCAAGTTTGCAAATATACATTCCTCATCCACTCACAACAGAGAACTGGTTTGCATACATGATCTAAATATTAACTGAAAGTTGCTTTAAAAGTCTAAAGATTGTAATGTGCTTGCCAAAGATTATACATCAAACTCGAAGCACATCTAATCCCACACATCCCATCCCTTTTCTCTCATGATAGGGTGGAGCACTGAGAATGTATGGAAATTTGTGGAGAACTTGACGACCAACCTTGGTATGGAGAGACATTGAGGGTTGTGGAAATTGTGTGTCCTGGCTAAGCGATGGTGCTGTAGGTGTCATTGCTATCTGCAGATCACTCATTGTGTGTGATGATGAATGAGAGTGGTGCTGAGTTGGTGGGTGTCAGTGGGTAAGGTACGCCTGTATTACCCTTCAAGTGACACTGTTTCTGGTTTATCATTGTATAGAATTTTCGCAGAATGATCATTGCAATTCAAAGTTGATAAAGGGCTGCGTAATGTGACCAGAGCCAGTGCATTGGTGCAATGTGTCTGCCCTAAACATTACGTGAGTGAACACTGTAAGTCCTTATGAATAAAAATGTTGTCTTCTGTGAGGTGTGATGCCAGTGTAGGGCAAAGTTTAGAGATAGATGTTTCACTTGCTACACTAAAACATAAATTCCTGTGTGGAGGGGCACTGCTGCAGCACAAAAAATTCTGACGGGAGCTGTAGTGTTTCACCAGTGATTACCTTGGCTGATGTGTCTCCCTGTGTATCCTGCTTGGCTGTGGTGCGGGGCCGGGTAACACTAACTGGCAATGCCACCATCCCAGTTGTATCATTGCACATAAGAACTGCTTTTAGCATCCTGTGATAGTGCTCCACCATCTGGTTGCTAGTGGGGTGGTAAATATTTGTTTGGTGGTGGAGGTGGAAACCAGACAACTTGGCAAGTTCCCAGAATAACAATGAGACAAACTGTCATCCTTGGTCCATTGCTACCTGTGCCAGGAAGCTGAACCACGTGATGTAGTACGGAAATATTTCCATGCAAATGTCCGTAATAGGTGTAGCTTCCACCAACGGATGTATCAGTAAACTGACATAAAGAAATATCGGAATCTTTCGACTGGGTACAGTGGGTCCAATAAGTCAGTGCGTACACAGGAAAAACACTATGTGGTTTCAGAAAACTGACTTATTGGCTTACATACATTGCGGATAACTTTTACTTGCCAGCTCTTCACATATGCTCTAGTCCATGAGTGACAGTATTTTTTAATACTCAGTCAATCATATCTGTCTTTGACTAGTTTAATTGCGCTACAAGCTCTGTGGTGCAACTCCAACATTTGATTTCAAACCAGGAACATACTGCTTACAGAAAAAAAATACCATCCCTAAAAATATAACTGTTCAAAGTCAGTGGGGTGAGGAATGTTTTGTATTGCTTCCACTTGCATTTGAAGTGAACGATGCCTGCTGCAGAAACTGCGTGGCCTAAAAAATTGCACTTGTTGTTTACGAAGCATGCACTTATCTTTTTTCGCTATTAAACCAAAGTTTGCCATCTACTGAACACAATTTGCAAATATTTTTTATGTTCTCTTGCTGTTTGTGAAAACACTAGCACATTGCCCAAGTAGCTGAAACAATAAATTAGTCCACATAATACCGCATCCACAAATCTTTGCCATGTTTGCACAGCATTCTTTAACACTAAAGGCATTCATGGCTATTTGAACAACACAATACATGTTGTGTTATGGCTGCTTTCTGAATGTCCTGAGGCACTTCCAGAATTTGATAATAAGCTTTCTTGAAATCTGTAACAGTGGAAATGGTCATCTTGAATACTGAATGGGATAGCAGTCAGGTATAGTGTGGTTGTTTAGTGCAAGATAATCATCATACACTCTCCCATGTTCCATCTTTTTTCTTAACAAGATGCAGTGGTGAAACCCAGGAACTACTGGATCTGCAGATTACTCCTGCCTGAAGCAATTCGTAGATTCCTTTTTTCATTGTGGAGTACTTGTCTTGAGCTAAATGACAAGGTTTCTGGGAAACAGGTATGGCCTGGGTGTGGTGTGACATATGCCGTACGTGACGTTGCAGAGTTGTGTCGGAACTTGTAAATGTGTTCTAGATTGCACTTCTCGATCCTTTTTAACCTATGACGTTCCATTTTAGCAGCATTTTACAGAATACCACTTGGCTATCAATTCCTAGTTTTAATCACATAAATTTGTTTTTTTTTTTTTTTTTCATATTACCATTAGCTTACATTGCAAAAATATGACAGTTAACCTCAGTTGTGAAAGATAGGAATATATTCTAAATGATCAAATTTCGGCTTGAGTGAGTCCATTCCCTCTGCATTTGTACGCAACATATTGGGTGGGGCAATGCTGTTTGTTTTGTTCTTGCTGAAACAAGTTTGCTGCTATTTAGTGAGGGATACGTTGTTGGTTTCAGAAAACCTACCTTTCTATTATTTCAGTCCCCATCTGAAGTTTTGCTGTGCATAAGTTGGTATCTAATTCATAATGATGTAGGAAGTTGACACCCAACATTGGCTCTCACACATCAGCTAACGCAGGACCACTCTAATATGTTGACAGAAATCCAAGTTCACCATAGTCACTCACCAAATGTGGAAATAGGCAATCTGTTGGCGGCTATGAATCATGTGCTCATCTAGCTTTGCTGTTGCTGTGTTGCCAGTACAGCATTCACATCCAAACCACAGTCCCCCAGGTATGTGGGATGTCACCTTTGCTCTAATGTCGTGGTCTGTGGCAGTCACTTAGGTTAGCCACGAGTACTCACAGTGCTGATGTTTACTGTGGTTTCGCATGAACTGCTGGTTTGTTGTGACAGATGGTGCAGTGGTGGCTTTAATGTTATTTTTGTTGTCACCACTGGTAGCATCCCGGGCACTGACCAGTAAGCTGCTATGAAGCTTTCCTGTGGCTAGCAGGTCACCCTGTATATTCTGAGTAAATACAATATATGACACTCCCTAACCTGAACTCTGTAGTGGCTTTGAATCCAACACACAGGCAGATGCTGCTTCCCGTATGCTTTATTTATGTTTGGGTGCATGGAGCGACAGAGTTGCTGCAAGGAAGCGTGTGTTTTGTCTTCCTTCTCAGTCGTTTGGTGTTTGAATGCATCCACAGTTTGCAGTAAAGTATACTGCAGCTCAAAAAGCATCATGTGTCATCTTTGCAGGACGGCAAAGGTTGTGGCTGTAGTGACATCGTGTGATTGCATCAATGTTCTGCCACCGCTTGATGAGTAGATTTTCTTATCTATCCAATTGTGCAATATATACTTTGTCATTTTGAAGTAAGCGGTGGACGTTACTGGTAATATTCAGTTGTGACTGAATGTCACATCAGCCAAAAAAAGCCTCGCTGTGCTGGTACTGCAAACTGCTGAAAGCGAGGAGAAACTACAGCCTTTAGAGTTAAATGATGATGACATCCTCTTGGCTTAAACATTCCAGAGGTAATGTTAGTCTCCCATTCAGATCTCCAGGCAGTGACTACTCGGGAGATTGTCGTCACATGCAGAAATGAAAGATATTTTACAGGGGTAACGCAATAATGAATAAGAAAATAGGCAAGTAGATAAGTTACTATGAACAGCATAATGAATGCATTATCATAGCCAAGATAGACATGAAGCCCGAAGAAATGCATGATGAGATAGGTAAGGGAGATGAAAATTTAATTGGTAATTGGGGGGGGGGGGGGGGGGGCTGGAATTCAGTAACAGAAAAGGAAGAGAAGGAAAAATAATACATAAATATGGACTAGGGGAAAGGGATGAAAGAAGAAGCCACCTGGTACAATTCTGTACAGAGCATAATTTAATCATCACTAACAGTTGGTTTAAAAATCGTGAAAGAAAACTGTATACAGGAGATGGGCAAAATCGTTCTTTTAATAGATCAGATCAGAACTGCTCATTCACTGGTATGAACTAGTTCTTCTTCATGACTCACCACTCATTCTTCACTCACAAAAGTAAATAAAAGTTTTAATTCAGAACATTATATCTGTGTTTTATCTGATTTAGTCCTGTTTTGAAAGATCATAGAAAGAGAAGTAATAACTCTGTACTGTCCCTAATAGTTTTGAGATTTAAATCATCTGCTGCAAAAATTAAAAATATTACAACAGAATCCTAAATACTTTTTATGCAGAGGGAAAATTTCGAAAGTAAGACAATTCTTGTTATGTTTTCACACTTTTATAGATACAAAATACAGTATAATCGTAATTAATTTAAGTATTATGGTCTTCATTTACAATCAGTATGACACTATATGTACCCAAAAAGGAAAAGTTAATTTATGTTATGATTTAGAAATAAAATTTGATCAATTTTACTTGTAGTGGTACAGTTTCTTTCCTTGGTGCATATCTGTCCTGCTTTTGAGAAGATACACTCACAGGACACTGACATAGCTGGGATACATAATATTTTTCAGAAAGTTAGTACAGCTTTGGGTACAGCAATTATCTGGTTTCTCACCTGTGTAAGGAATTACTGTTTCTAGGCGAATATGCCTCAGATAAATATTTGTATAGTTTGACAATTGCTGCACATGACTTCCTTGGAGCTGAGAACACATTCTAGACAGCTGTTAATATTTTATCCACAACTGCAAAGGAGTATAATTTGTTTGTATCTTCAAGGAAGAAGCTAATTCCCAGAAAGCATAAATTCGTTCAATCTATTAGAAAATATTATCTTATAAATGGACATACAAAGGAAAGTAGATTGATTTAATTATATTAACAGAAATTGTGTAGAACCTTCTGAACTAAAGAAAGAAAGGAAACTCTACCCAAATTGTGCAAAACAATGTCATAACCTACTATGACATCTGGAAATGAATATGGACTGAAGAAAAAATGAATAAAGAATACAAGCACTGGAGGCGCGACTCCCAAGAAGTGTAGCTGGGAACACAGATTAACGGGAGAATGAATGCTGACATCAGAGAAGAGCAGGGAACAAAAACTTAAATGAACAGCTTAAGGAATAAAGGAACAACTGAACAGGCTACGCCACAAGAATGGAAAATGACAGAATACCCAAATTATTACCCAGTGGACGTAAGGTCTTTAGGAAGATGGAGAAAAAGGTGGAAAGGTCAATAATTTCAACCAAGAAGATGTAACAGGCAAATGCCTATTACACGCAAACGGCAGATAACACCTCATATTAAAAATATTATGGTTTTTTTAAGTAACTGTAATGTAAAAAATTTTGAAACCTTGGCTTGATCTAAGAGTTGTCTTGAAAGCATTACTCTGATCAGGTTAAATAAATAAATAAAAACAGTGCATGCAATGTGAAATTAACGGGTTTGGCTGGCGATCGGGATCTGGCACTGAGCCGCAGTGAGTGGTCCCTTTGGAATCAGAGTGAGAGGATATTGAAAAATCCTGAGTGACATGCACATGCTGCCCCTTAGATAGGTTATTTATTTATTTATTTATTTATTTATTTTTGCCAATTTGAGATCATTTCCCAACTTGACCACAAGAGTCCTATATCAAATTGTTGCTTCTTGACTTCGTCTACACCACTGCGGTATGTTGTAAACAGTTTATCATTTACACACAGTATAAGGTGCAAAGTGTTTTCTGCTTTAATGCAATATTCTGTTCTATTCTTTTCTTGGATGAGAAAACTGCACACATTAGTAAGGTATGCAAATCTGTACTTGAACACATATTCCCTTCAGCATGTTATGTGGGGCACTGTTGCAGCAGCCTGCCACAGAATATTCATTCTGCTCACCAATGTCTCCAGAGAGACATTTTGGATCAGAGGAACTAATGCTCCTTTTTTCCAAGTCACCCATCACTAACCCTTTAGAAGGAACTTGCTCTCTGAAGCAGTTCAGGAGCAGATCACCCACCTCTCCTGTATATGTGGAAGAGACCTGGAGACACCAGAAGGTTTCAGATTGATTAGATAATAGTTAGACACAGATTTCAGAACCAGATTTTAAATTTTAAGACATTTCCAGTGGCAGATGTGCACTTAGGCCACAATTTATTGGTTATGAACTGTAGATTAAAACTGAATAAATTGCAAAGAGGTAGGAAATTAAGATGATGTTTCCTGTATAAGTTCAAAGAAAATTAATGTCAAATGACTTGTTCCACATAATTATGATTTATCATGCAAAATGATCCACAGAACATGAAATTAACAACATTGTGGCCATCTTCCTAATAGCATGTTAGCCCACCTTTGAAACCCAACACATCATGAATTCTGCTTGGCATGAATTTGACGAGTCCTTGGTAGGTTCCCAGAGGTAAATGGCACAAGATGTGTATGCATACGTCACACAATTTCATAACGTATGCACTTCGCCGTGGTTTGCCAACTACCAGTGTAGGTGTAGAAGGTGGTGTGTAGGCCAAGCACTAGTGACCGATAGTGTTCCAGATTTGTTCAGTC
The DNA here is from genome assembly GCF_023864345.2 of Schistocerca serialis cubense. Classification (NCBI taxonomy): domain Eukaryota; kingdom Metazoa; phylum Arthropoda; class Insecta; order Orthoptera; family Acrididae; genus Schistocerca; species Schistocerca serialis. Next base: position 885,485,503 of record NC_064639.1, read on the forward strand.
AGGTTCAGATATGGCAAATTTTTTTGGTGAGTTCACTATCACGTTCATCAGACCACTGTAGCATGATTCTGGCCTTGTGACATGGACAGTTATCCTGCTGGAAGTTGCCACCACCATCAAGGAAGACATCAAGTAGGAAGGGATGCATCAGGTCCACAACACTTAGGGACCGGAAAAATTTGCATTTTGCAATAAATGCAAAATAGATGTGAATTCTGCCTCAAAATGCAAAAACATGAAATTATTTAATAGACACTATTTCACAACGAACTGTACCCATATGAGCTATTTTATCACAGACAGTTTGAAATAGCTTTATTTTATACATATAAACATAAAAAATGTAACCAGTTTTCAGTTACTGGTATTGTACATAATCTAGCGAAGCCCAGTTTAGGAAGATAATGCGCGTAAGAACCTGTTTGCAAAATAGAAAGTGTATGAACGCAACGATGTATCAGTGTGCACAATGATCTGGCGCAATGCCAATTGTGGGCGGTTGAAAGGTCTATTGAAGATCTACGCCACGTAATGCAATGCAATAGTACTCAGCTGTGGCAACTAGCATTTTACAACGAAGAAACACATACATTTGTTTGTTAACAAAAGCTCAAAAGATGGTATAATGCGGAAACTTTTAATGTGCCAAACTAGGTGGTGCATGTTTTGAACTGCGGTCATATTGGATATCGCTAGAAGTCAGACCTGAACTATGTCGTTAACACAACAAGCAATTGTGTGTAGCCATCTCCGAACGCCTTATGTCATGCATTGCTCATGGTTTTTCTTTTCTTATTTTGAAAAAAGTGAAGCGACTGATCCTGGTCTATCATGGACTTCAATTACCACCCTTACAATGTGTTAGTCCTGCTGTAGGCTGCTACCCTGCTAAAGGGAGGTGGGGCTTGTTTCCCTGCACCTCTCCCCTCCTGCCTGGCAGTTAAAGTGTAATCAGGTCCAGAAGCCCAGCTTCAACGTCAAATCTAACGTAAATTCTCATACCAGCTCCATTCACCAAATCTAACGCAGCAATCCCATCAATTCAGGTTTAATGAAGTACAGCTGATCATATCATATTTCACGTTTTTGGAGGTGATAACTTCACTGCAGAAAGTGTTGGGTCACTACCAGATGTACACCAATTAATCTGTTGACAACACTTCTTTTTTACACACATATATACAACAGCTGACTGTCACAACTTACCAGGAACCAGAACATACCAGATAGTACTCCAACCACACTCCGCCCCAAGGCCTTTAGACATGGTGTATTTATAAATCTTTTAACAATTACATTATTTGATATTATTACGTTATTTCATGTTTAATGGTACAATTGCAATAAGTTAATCAAGCAAAAACTGACATTACAGAGCTTTCGTAGAAATTACAATGAGTACAATGATAATTCATATTTGTGAAATTAAAGATCTTTTACAAGTGAAATTCTGAAATATACATACAGTTAACAATTAAGTTCTTATTATTCAGTTCAGAACATTCTCGAATATCTTTACATAATTTAATTAATTATGTGATTTTATGAAACAATTTTGAGCTGGTAATATTTCTATAACATCAAAATTACAATTCAAACATTGAAAATGACTTTTTACAACATTTGAAGGCTAAAATGCGGAATAATTACATACATCACAAAATCCTTAAATCATGTTCCAAAAACTTAATGAACCATTCTTTTAACATTATTTATGATACAAATTGTCTTTCTGAATCAGGTTATGTTTCCAGTTTAAACGAATATTCTCTTAAACTTCCTGGCAGATTAAAACTGTGTGCCGGACCGAGACTCGAACTCAGGACCTTTGCCTTTCGCGGGCAAGTGCTCTACCAACTGAGCTACCCAAGCATGACTCACGCCCCGTCCTCACAGCTTTACTTCTGCCAGTACCTCGTCTCCTACCTTCCAAACTTAACAGAAGCTTTTCTGCAAACCTTGCAGAACTAGCACTCCTGAAAGAAAGGATATTGCGGATACATGGCTTAGCCACAGTTTGGGGGATGTTTCCAGAATGAGATTTTCACTCTGCAGCGGAGTGCGCACTGATATGAAACTTCCTGGCAGATTAAAACTGTGTGCCGGACCGAGACTCGAACTCGGGACCTTTGTCTTTTGCGGGCAAGTGCTCTACCAACTGAGCTACCCAAGCCGTGATATATGTAGATAATAAGCAAAAAAATACTCATCAGTGAAGATTTATTTTTATTAAAGGTTATCCGAATTTAGTGCTATGTTTAGCAAATGACATGACGTTCACCAACACTTTAGCACAACAAATTGCATTAAAAATAATGCAAACCATGTGGCTGCCAAGTTGATTTACATGTTTGCAAAGCTAAAGTGATGCAGTTGGCAGTTTTAGTATTTACATTTGATGCCTATGAAATGTGCACGTCAAGTGTATACTGCATTAAAGATCTCTCTAAACTGCATCATTTTTAGTGTAACTTTGCTGCGAAAGTGATGTCAGCAGATGTATACAGAATCGGCCATTTACCTTGCTGTTTTTGATTTTGTATATATAGGTGCATGAAATATCGTAAAGTGTGTTAAATATGGCACTACACTGCAGATCAATCTGTCACTGCAGCCTTTATTTCACACTCACTGACTTAGTCAGCTCCCAGCCAAACTGACATTTTCAAATCAATGTAGACATTGGGGTTGTGATAGAGATCAGTCTGTATCCACAGCCAAAATTACAGTGAAGGAAACCGTACTACACTTAAGCATTTTAAGCACACATCTACAAAACATTAATATGCCATTTATATTTATTATACTGACCTTTAATCTGGAAGGTCTATAAATGCAGCGTTAACAAATGAGTACAGTAGTTACTACTTTTTGGCAAAAAAATCCAAAATTGTGGGTTGTTTTAATTTTGTCTGATGAATTTTTTCAATGTGGTTTTTGAGTTCATAAACACAATGGAAAACTTTGTCATTGGCATCTGCAGATGAAATACATTTTTTAATTGTTTCCACTGCAAGTGAGGGAACTTTATCACTATCACTGTCACTGACACTTTCTGCATTTTCTTGTGTGTGAAAGTTGATAACTTCGTCAACAGAAACACTTTCCACAGTGACAACATCATCATCAATGTGTAAGAAATTGTGAACCAGATGCTGAAGCGGCAACTTTTCCCATGATGAAGTAAGCAGTTTTTCACCGTTGTCACCAACACTCAAATCTGGTGTGTCAGATCCATTTCAGTCATTGGCTTCAATGAATCCCGCTTTTCAGAAGCACATGGAGATGGTGGCCGCCACAACTTCTGTCCATGCCTTCGCAATATAATGCAAAGCATCGAAAATTGACACTTTAAAGGAGGCTGGGTCTTTCCCAACTTCCATCAAAGTTAATGCCTTCTGGACAATCGCCTTCCTATAGAGTGTTTTGGAGGCATATATGATACCCAAATCCAAAGGCTGTAATTTGCTTGTGCAGTTTAGTGACAGAAACTCTAATTGCACATTACGTAGGCTTATATTTCTGGGATGTGCAGGGCAACCATCCACTAACAGGAGAATTTTTCTGTTGTGAGTACCCATTCTTGCATCAAGACAATTATAATTGTTTCTCGAATAATTCTGACATCATCCATGCTCTTTTGTTGGCAATGTAGTTCATTGGTAGTGTTTTTATGTTTTTAAATTTGCCAATCACGAACAGTTTAATTTTTTCGGAACCATACGCGTTCGTGCCTAACATTACTGTCATGCAAACTTTGCTGTGTTTACCTCCATGGCAGTTTTTGCCTTTAAAGGCAAGCATTTTATTTGGCAATAAGCTGTAAAAGATACCTGTTTCATGAATACTCAAGATATCCTTCGCTTTATACTGTTTCAAAAGTTCTTGGAACCTACCACTCTGCTATTCTGTAACAGATTTTATGTCCATACTGTTTTCTTCGCCACATACAGTTTTTTTTTCACTACATTGTACCGCTTCTTGAATCTATCTATCCACCTGTTTGATGCTATGAAGTCCTCAATACTAAGTACGTTGGCGACTTTCAGTGCCTTTTCGTGCAACATCACACTATTTATTGGAATATTCCTTGCACGTGCTGCCTGAAATCAGTTCTTTGTAATTTCTTCCAGTTCTGCGTATTTCGAATAGCTGGCATATTTCATTTTTTTGGAATTTGGGCCATTGTTACTTACATTTTCCAAAATAGTCTCTCTGTTTTTCACAATAGTGTTCAATGTAGGTACTGGTATTCCTGAACTCTGCGCTAATGCAACACGTGTTAGACAGTGAACATAAACTCTTTCAAAAATTTTGACTTTTTCTTCCATAGAAAGGGTTTTCCTGTCTGTTTTGGCAGTACCAGTATTTTCTGTCCTAAACTGTGACAGAAAACCACAATGTGAAAGAAACAACTAACCACAGACTTTGATCACTTCACAAAACGCTATAACAAGCTACGTGATACACACAAAGTAACAAACACAAACTCTTCGCACAGCAGTTGTCGAGAGTAGCTGTGTTGACCGAAATCGACTCACTTCAGTTGTAGGAACAGGCTTCTTGAGTTGCCAAACTTAGATAGCGAACAACGTGGCGAAGAGTTCTCGGGCTTCCAGCCGGGTGCGGTGTCTTCAAACTGCGACGTTTCGACGAATGACATACTTGTCATCTTCTGGTGAAGTATACGAACCATAATGGAAACTACCATATATTAGCAAACTACAAATACTCGAAAATGGATATCCTCTGTATGTGATCGTTATCACAGGATGAAGTAAACGCAGAAACGGTGCGGATACAATAAAGTAAGGGTATTACTTATTGTTGCACAAAGTACTGACAGATAAAGTTGGTATTGACTCAAAACAAATGAATGTTCCTCAGAAGTTGCACATTCTTCCGTCTTCTATCGAAACACTTACTCCAGTAAGCCACCACGCCGAGTTGTGGTTGGCAGCGGCAGGATACAAATAACGTTTTTTTTCCAACTTAAGATTTGCTGAGTGGAGCACCCTGGTGTCAAGAAAGTTCAACATATAACGCATGTAAACACTACTAGAAGGCAAATGCTGTGCCTGCGTCATTTTATGTCAAACACGCCAGTTTTTTTCCTCCATGAACATTATTTCACAAAACATAAATCATGGGAAAATTATGGATATGTTAACATAAAAACAGGTGCAAATTAACATTGTGAACATAGGAAATTTGAAGCGAGTGATAAATAATGTCATAAACAGCGGGAAAACGTTAATTCCATGAACGTAAAAGCGGGGTTATATTGTATGTGGACATTGCACTGAATTTCTCTATAGCATGTTCCAGAAACATTAATTACAACTTTAATTACAGACTTTTAGTTGGTGATTTCCATAAGAATATGTTGTCCTGACCTGCAAAGGTACATAAATGTTAAGCTTTCCCAAAATTAATGGTTTACTCAGGTAATTTGCATTATGGTAAACAATGAATTTTAGTAATTGAATTATAATTACAAAACTGAATGAAAATGGTTACTAACCTTTATACACTGATTCCAGAACTTGTTCTTTCTCTTCCAAATATCCCGAAATTCATGCCTTATCGTAACTGTACATTACTTTACCTGATTAAGAATATACATTAATTGGTCTGTGGCACAGTTTAACGTTTTCGTCAAAACTATTTCACTGTCGCACTAACTGACCTAATTCACTAAGTGTCCTCATACACTACACACATCTGTTTTAGCATGTATTGCATACTACGAAACCTGCTGTATTGGATACTTCACATGACCCAATACAGCCTGTTTCGTTACACGGGCAAAATTCTAGTTCATTTACACTTTACACCATAGTGAATAATGCTCGCACGCTGCACTATAGTGACTGGAAAATGAAATCTATAACTTTTTTCAACTGCGGTGAAATCTTTCCCCTTACATAAAAAGAGAATTACTGACATTCGATCCTACTTCTATGCCAAATACCTTGTCAGTTCAATTTGTAGCATTGTCAAGCATGGGTTGCAGCCCACGAAAGGTCAAAATTAATAGTCCACAGATGTTTTAATATCGAACTGGGCAGGAAAAGACAAGTAATGTCCAGAAACTCCTTCATTTGGCAATGCATTCAGCTCACAGGTGGGAAAATGCTGCTGCTCTTCAACAGAACAGTCATTCATGAAAGCCTGAATACTGCCAACCCAGAAAACCAAGCCCATTTAAGAACAAAAAGGTGCTGAACTTTTTGCAGAAGCAAACAATCCAGTCAAAAAGTTCCCAATCAGCAATTTCTTTCAACAGTAAACTTCAAAGAACTGAGGTTTTATTCGTCTTCACTAATGTAGCGTGATAGCCTTTTACATTAGTGCATCTAATCATTCAAAAAATACATACGAATTTTGCCACAAATAGATGCGAATTTTGCCATAAATAGATGCTACATTTTCCAGTCCCTAACAATAACATTCACATCTGTCGTGGTGCCTTTGATTACTACCTCTGGTCCCATGCAAGTCCGGTGAATGCCACCAATAGCACATCCGTGATGCAGTGCATGTTTCATGTAACCCTCTGGCTGGATGTCAGTATACCCAAACACAGCCATCGACCTGGAAATGCGATTCGTCAAACCAAGTGACATGCTTCCTTTGATCCAAGATCGATAATATTTTGCGCACTGCAATTTAACTGACGATGTTATTGGATCAACATGGGAATGTGTATGGGTCATTTTGGATGTGCTCCATAACACTTGTGCCTGTACCAGCATTTTATTGTGTCACTGCATTTGCCACAGATCACTACCTACCATGCTTTACAAAGCTGCCAACTCTCCAACCTCTAAGTTCTGTGATGAAGCACGAACATCCAACATGTTCTCACGTACTTAGTGTTTTCACCATCCTTGAACCACTTTCCATACATGCACACAACCTCCCTACTGAAAGCTGAGCAAAGATTGGCTGTCAACATGTGCATAGTGAAAATTTTTTCTTTAGAATACCACTGCTCAATAATAACTAAACATCTTGTTTATTAATACATGTTATGGTGTCCAGATCATGGATTTTATTTTGTAGCTTTTAACATTTTGGAGGATTATCTTTAAATTGCTGGGTCATATCAGTAAACTTAACTTTCATCAGGCTGTCACACAGGCTTTACATGTTTCCCTGCTCTATACTGGTATGTTCACGACAGTTAAAGCTGGTTGTATCACCGTCCGTGGTATTCCTTGGGTTGCAGTTGCCTGGTGGGAGATTAGAATTTCCTGGTATAGATAAGGAGCTGATTCCACTCTACTGTCATTTCCCTCGTCTACTGAGGTGAAAACCATGTGTAATGTGGAACCTTTTCCCAATTTTGCTTATGTCCACAAATATTGCATTTTTAAACTGCCTACATGTATTTCATCTTTCTGTAATCCCACGTTCTACTTCTTTGTATCCACAGGACCATTCTGACATGTATACAAATGACCATTCTCACAAGTTAGGTCAATGTGGCACTGAATAAACAATGACACATCTTCTCAGCTCATACAGTTTTCTTTTAAGTCAGATCATTTTTTCCTCATTCTTCGCAACATTGTTCGATCCTTCCAGAAAAATGGATAACTTTTAACTACTTAATTAGGAAATCTAACAGACTTACTGATGTAGCTGCACTGAATTTCACACCTGGCATTACTACGCAAGTTGTCAGGCACAGACTTGGGTTTTTCCTGGGATTGAGCGACACAGTTTGTAACAGAAGGCTTAACTGGTTGGCCGTAATGAGAGGGAAACTTTGACCTGGCTAAGATGATACATTCTCTGGTGTAAAAGATAAAAGGATGGGAGGTAACTTAAGTAAATCTCCAAAACTGTTGAAAAATGTGAGATTTATTCAGAAATAAAGCAACTAAATCCTAACTGCTCCAGCTGAGATGCTCCCATTGTGGCCAAGTCCGATACAGAGACGGTGACTGACAAAGACCTTTCCAGTTGTTCTAACAAATGCAACACACACAACTAAACTCAAGAGTCCCATGGCTACTGCAGCTCCTGTCCTCTCACACATCCACCCACAGAGCGCCCTGTTCCTGAGTTTTGTTGCATTTTCTCCTTTGACCCTGCCTACACCTGGTGTGATGTAGTGTTAAGGTCACTCCCCACCTTATTGGCTGTATTTCTGCACAATTGTTCAGCAGTTCTTCATAGGCTGAGTGGAAGAGTAGAGATGCTTCTCTCAATACCGTCACACACTGCAGCCTAAGCTCTTCATTGGCTTTTGATGATGCAGTGCTATCTCCACCAGAAGGTGCTCTCTCTCTCTCTCTCTCTCTCTCTCTCTCTCTCTCTCTCTCTCTCACCTATTATTTTTAATTGCGGTCTGTATCAATGGCTCCATCGTCAGAATACACGGGGCCCCCTCTTGTGTGTTGTTACCTTATAGCTCTTTGCTCATTATCACGCACCCATCTACCTGGCACAAGACTGGCTGGCTTCTGGCACTGTAGCCTTTATGCCTTCACTTGCTGCCCGCGTTATTAACATTTTCCCCAGTTTGTTCCTAAAATCTCACTGGCAGACTTGGCTTGGCTCATGGCTGCAACACCTTCCCTGCTAAGGAAATTGGCATTACTCTTCAGAGTAGCATCAATTCTGATTCTTTTGCCTACATCTGACACAGTTACATTACAGATTTTTCGTTTGCTTTGCTTTCTTTACATATGTTGATTGAACTGCACTTTATCCAGTGTCTTAGTACACTGGCATTAATACTTTTACATCAACTCATGAAAACACTGATACTGAAACAATGACGTTTGACATTAACACATTGATCCTAATATATTGACATTAAAACATTGACGTTTTGTTTCATGAGTTACATTTATTTATTTTACAAGTACATTCATTTCACTTGTTTCATTGACTTTTACTGTTACTTGCATTTTTTCTTTGAAACACGTACATTTTACTCACATATTTTACAATTTCTTTTCATATTAATGTCTGTTTCTAAAAGATTGACTCGCCTTGATCCTTTGCACACTTTTCGTAAATATCTGCTTCTTCAGTCTCTCTATTGAGCAATCTCTGGACCAAACTGGTTTAAGCACACTGATTCACAATAGCTTTTTGTATACATATCATTCCACAACAATCAGAAATATTTCCACATAATCTTAAAACATTCTTTACAACATTTACACTGTCTACAACCACATATTACTATAAATAGTATGATTAATGTCTCACTTAACATTTGTAGTGATTGAGTTACTACATGTTCTAACAGCAAATCTAAGTTTAACTCTGAAATGGTTTTCTTTTCCTCATTTACAATACAACAATCAAATTCTAGATTTATTTATAGTATTATATCTTTACTGATTATGCTACTGTTGATCACTATCTGTTTCTCCAAATATTCTTGTTCTGTACCCTTACATTTACTATTAAATCTTATTTTACCTACAACCTTCATTAGTAGATCCTTAGGAGTTTCTTTCTCACATAAAACTGTTAATCGTGCTTTTGGTTCTATGTATAACCATACAATACTGGTTTTGTCCAAATGCTTTGGTTCAGTGCAACTATTCTACGCATGCAGTGTTCTGGAATTTCTTTCACTGGTTGCAACAGTTTTGCTTTGTATTCTTCATGATCAACAGTTGATAATAATGCAAAGAACTTTCTGCACAGCTGCCACTTCTTACTTAATTCTTTGCAGTTCAACTACTCCATTGAAAGTTTTGCATATTGCTTTTTGGACTCATCTATCAGCAAGAATTCTTTTTCTGGCTGTGTGTAACCATACGACGATTGTTCAAAAAATTTTGGGACTTTGTCCACAAAATTTTTCTACGCTTGTCTTTTACTTATTGTTCATGGTCTCCTCTGAAATACTCTCCTCCACAAATGATATACCATTTCCACTTCCAGAAGCAGTCTTGGTGCACCTCTTGCTGGAGAAGCACCACCTGCGAATTTTCATTTCTCATCTATCGTTGCATATCTTCATTTTTCCAATGGGGTTTCCAAGTATGGAAATGAAAAGAGTGTGCACGGGCCAGGTCTGGAGAGTACGGAGGATGAGGCAACACAGTGATTTCTTTTTTTGTGCAACAGTTATCCACCAACAGGGATGAATGTGCAGGTCTGATATCTTGGTGCAAAAGCCATGAATTGTCTTGCCACATTTCACGTCATTTCCTTTTCACATTATCTTGCAGGTGTCGCAACACGTCCCGATAGTACCATTGATTAACAGTTTGTCCCTGTGGCACAAATTCATGATGAAATAATCCTTTAAACTGAAAGAAAACTGTCAGCATGGCTCTGACATTTGGCCTGACCAGACAAGCTTGTTTTAGTCTTGGAGAACCTTTCCCATTCCATTATGAAGATGTAACCTTGGTCTCAACATCATAATGGTAGATTCAATCTCATCATCAGTTATGATTCTCTTAAGGAACATCTCATTCTCATTCACGCGATCCAAAAGCTCTTCACAGATTATGAGGCAAAGGTCTTTCTGGTATTGCTTCATGAGCCCTGGGACAAACTTGGCAGCAACAAAATGCATTCTGAGATGCTGTGTCAGGATTTCATGAAGTGATCCAACTGAAATGTTACATTTTTCTGCTGATCCAACTGAAATGTTACATTTTCCTGCAATCCCTCGATCAGTCAGTCTTCACATGGCACACACAATTTTGTTGACATTCCTGACGTGAACATTGTTGAGATACATCGAAAGGCATCCTGAATGAGGACCATCTTTAACTTAAGTCCGGCCATTTTTTAACCATGTGAACCATTCATAACACCGAGTACAGCTTAAGCACTCATCATCGTAGGCTTCCTGCATCATTTGGTGTGTATCTGTAAAGGTTTTCTTGGGTTTCACGCAAAATTTAATGGAGATGCTTTGCTCCTCTAACTCTGCCATCTCGAAATTTGCAAACTGTCTGATACAACATTAACTCAATACAGTACTGAACAATAACTAACAGACATACACATTAAAAACAGGTGTGTGCAATGATGCCAACCGCATTTCGCTCCAACACACCACTGGTGCAAAATTACAAATGTTCCAGAATTTTTTAACAAACCTCATACTCTCCTTTCATATCTCATACTCTCCTTTCCTATCAGCAATCTCTCTCTGTAGTGTAAGTACTCTGTACAAATAAAAATAAATTCTCTAATGTTTCCATACTTATCTTTAAAACATATTTATTTGATTCTAAAATATAAACAGTCTGGATGTAAAATGTCTCCATACTCAGTACACCCTTCCAATAATGCACTCCTTTCCTCGGCATTTAAATGCTCTACTCTTTGTTGCTTCTGTAATTTCATCATTTCCCTTTCACTCTCTCCTGGCACCTTGCCTTCCACTCTCAACAGCATTATTTTTTCTTCTTGGGGACCTATTTCCTCGTCCGATTCTCGACTCACCTCAGACTCATAACCTCTCAGTTCCTCTTCTGCCTTGAATAAAACAAGCTCATCTTAACGAGTCTACCAACACTACAGCACCTGTCATGTTCTCCTGACTTGTAATTCAAATTACGGCTTCCCAGAAATCTCTTTGCATCTCACCAATTCTGCTTGCCCACAACAAGATCACTCACCTTTCCCTTGCTTTGCTTAGAATATTTTGCATGCATAGTAATCTATTTCATCTTTAACAAATTTCAATGATGCTTCGTATTCCTTTGGCTTAACTAATTAAAATGCTGTGTCTTCAGTCTCAATAAACTCTCTAATGCCTTGTTTGTTACCCTTGAACACCCTGCTCCCAAGTTTGTTACATTTTCCCCTTCGATACCCCCCCCCCCCCCCCCCCTTCACCAACTTATTGGCTGTATTTTTGCACTATTGTTCAGCAGTTCTTCACAGGCTGACAGGCTGAGTGCAGGAGTAGACTGCTCCTCTCAATATGGTCACACATTGTGACCTAAGCCCTTCATTGGCTTTAGACGATCCAATGCTGGCCCCACAAGAAGGCTATCTCTGTTTCTCCCTTTCGTCCCATGCTCTCTCTTTAACCAGATGTGCTGTCTTCCTGTTATTTTTAATTGTGGTCCATGTCAACGGCTCCATTGTCAGAATACACAAGGCCCCTTTTGTGTGTTGATATCTTATAGCTCTCTGGCTCGTTATCACATGCAGCTGCCCATCTACTTGGCTTCCAGTGCTGTGTTTGTTCTTGGCATGTTACTGTCAGTCTTGGCTTGCCCCATAGGTGTAATGAAATTAAATTCTGACTGCTTTTACTTTGAAATTCAGTGACTGTGCTTCGCCCTTGGCTATCCGCATAAAGTTCAATTTTACTTGTACTGGCTGTTTGGAAATAACAAATTTTCGGCCTAGCTATGGAAACAAAGAAAGACTTGTAAATTTTATTAGTGAATTATTTATTATCCTAAGCAATACCTGCCATTACATAATCATATACTACGGTTTCTTGAATTCACAAATATTTTAAAATAATATTGGAGTTAGAACCTGCAAAGCAGTTATGTACATAAAAGTGTTGCAGATTTACACACATTCTCCTCATAAATAAATGCTGCTGCATACTCTTTAAGCACACTACCCCAAGCACTACTTCCAGTGTGACTGTTATGAGGAAAGACTTTTTATATTACAGTGACAGTAGCCATGCTGTCAGAATTGTTGCTGCAATTAACATAGTATACCCTGTGTAATACACTTCCTTTATTGTCAGTGCCTTTCCTAAATCCCAAACCTAAAAAGAAAAAACAAAATTTAGATGATTTAATCATATGTGAAGGGAAAAGTTGATTATACAGGGTGAGTCAGGAGGAAAGGTATATGCTTTGAGGGGGTGATAGTATTAATGATTCTAAACAAAAAACTTCATATGGACGTATGCCCTATTCCGAATGTTTTCTGAGATAGGACACATTTAATATCACTTTTGTACATTTTTCTTGAATAACTCGAAAACCGCACCCTCCAGCGAAAACGTGTCACAGTAAAATATTAAACTATATTAAATTTCCTACAAAAAAGGCACTATTCATTTTTATTACTAATGGTTTGTGCGAAGAGATTCAGAAGGATGTAGGTTGCAGTATGTACTGGGAGATGAAGCAGCTTGCACAGGATAAAGTAGCATGGAGAGCTGCATCAAACCAGTCTCAGGACTGAAGACCACAACAACAACAACGGTTTGTGCGAAGAGAGCACAATAATGTTGAAAAACTCGCTCGACGCGCATGCCCTGTAGCTTACATAGTTTTTGTGGGCCAATTTGAGGCAGCAAGTTGAGACAAACAGTTTGACAGGGGACATTTGTGGTCTATCAAGTCGGGAAACTACCTCAAATTGGCCTACAAAAACTACATAAGCTACAGCGCATGCGTGTGGAGCACGTTTTTCAACATTCTCACGCTCTCTTTGCACAAACCATTAGCTCTAGAGAAAAAAATGAATAGGACCTTTTTTGTAGGAAATTTAATATAGTTTAATTTTGTACTGCATCACATTGTCTCTGAAGGATGCAGTTTTCGCGTTATTCAAGAAAAATGTACAAAAGTTATATTAAATGTGTTCTATATGGAAAACCATTCGGAATATGGTATACATCCATATGAAGTATTTTGTTCAGAATCACTAATACTATCACCCCTCAAAGCATGTACCTTTCCTCCTGATTCACCCTGTATCTTGTGTGACAGAACATGGGTTGTAGTTCCACAACACATGGGAAATTTTTTTTTTTTTTTTTTTTTTTTTTGCTCCACTACATGTATCCCACAAGTCAACAATTGTCTTATTCATGGTTTTTAACCGTGTAAAGTACAAAAACTTGCACTACAAACAGTGTGCTAAGCTCCTGGAAAATTAATGAAGAGAATCTTACTGGGTGTTCTAGCAGGAACAATTTGCAACATACTGTATAAAATTTCATTTTGAGTAAAACAATCAGATGAAACAGAATCAATAAATTGTACACACTGAACAATGTTCCTTATATCTGGTATAAGGACTTGTTTTCACAATAACCACCATGTGACCTCACCATACAGTTCTCTCGATTTAATTTTATATTTGTGTTGTTGTTGTGGTCTTCAGTCCTGAGACTGGTTTGATGCATTATTTGATTCTTATTCCTCAGATGCTTATTTTCTCTCAAACAACTATTATACTGCTTTAGTTGTACCTTTTGTTGCATAACTGGCTCATTTCTCCAAAATAAATTGTGTTGTTCATGAATAGATGCAGATTTATGTATGCTACCAATAATGTCAAAACCAATAGTAAAGTTTTATCACTTTATGATATAAATACATATAGTTACTTACCAAGTGACGGACACCATTGGATATATGATATGCCAGAGGAAATGCCATCATTGCTTTCATGGCTGTGATTACTGCTGGATTCAAATGCAGTTCTTGCATCCAAGTGATGAAATCAGTGAACTGGTAAGGTGATACAAGAGTACCTAAAAATATTTATAACCATTTCGTCTATTTCCAACAACAAATAATCAATGTATTTAAACAGAAAAGAACAGTGGGCAGATATATTTCAGACCAAGGAAACAAATGAAAAGTACAATACTTTACAAAGTATTTATTTACAATATTATTTCAGTACAGCAGTTCCAAAAACTAATAGAAAATGCAAAATTTTCCAAAATAAGCAGAGGTTCAAAAAGGAAATATGAGAACAAAGTGACACATTAAGGTAACAAACAATCTAAAAGCACTGAAAACCTTCTAAGTACAATGTAAGTAGCACAGACAGTTGAAAAGACAAGCAAAAGCCGCATGCGGATGGATATGTGTGTGTGTGCAAGTGTATACCCATCCTTTTTTCCCCCTAAGGTAAGTCTTTCCGCTCCCGGGATTGGAATGACTCTTACCCTCTCCCGTAAAACCCACATCCTTTCGTCTTTCCCTCTCCTTCCCTCTTTCCTGACGAAGCAGCCGTTGGTTGCAAAAGCTTGAATTTTGTGTGTATGTTTGTGTTTGTTTGTGTGTCTATCAACCTGCCAGTGCTTTCATTTGGTAACATTCCTCACACACAAATAAAGAAAAGATGTTATGTGGACATGTGTCCGGAAACGCTTAATTTCCATGTTAGAGCTCATTTTAGTTTCGTCAGTATGTACTGTACTTCCTCGATTCACCGCCAGTTGGCCCAATTGAAGGAAGGTAATGTTGACTTCAGTGCTTGTGTTGACATGCGACTCATTGCTCTACAGTACTAGCATCAAGCACATCAGTACGTAGCATCAATAGGTTAGTGTTCATCACAAAAGTGGTTTTGCAGTCAGTGCAATGTTTACAAATGCGGAGTTGGCAGATGCCCATTTGATGTATGGATTAGCACGGAGCAATAGCCATGGCGCAGTACGTTTGTATCGAGACAGATTTCCAGAAAGAAGGTGTCCCGACAGGAAGACGTTCGAAGCAATTGATCGGCGTCTTAGGGAGCACGGAACATTCCAGCCTATGACTCACGACTGGGGAAGACCTAGAACGATGAGGACACCTGCAATGGATGAGGCAATTCTTCGTGCAGTTGACGATAACCCTAATGTAAGCGTCAGAGAAGTTGCTGCTGTACAAGGTAACGTTGACCACGCCACTGTATGGAGAGTGCTACGGGAGAACCAGTTGTTTCCGTACCACGTACAGCGTGTGCAAGCACTATCAGCAGCTGATTGGCCTCCACGAGTACACTTCTACGAAAGGTTCATCCAACAATGTGTCAATCCTCATTTCAGTGCAAATGTTCCATGATTAATGTGATTTGAAGAAAGTAATAAAATGAGCTCTAACATGGAAAGTAAGCGTTTCCGGACACATGTCCACATAACATATTTTCTTTCTTTGTGTGTGAGGAATGCTTCCTGAAAGTTCGGCCGTACCTTTTTGTAACACCCTGTATATATATATGAACATAATTGCAACACACACAACACTAAACATTGCTCGTGTCGGACAGCATGCTTCTGGACAGATGCTGTCAATTTGCATGTTTCCGATTGCATAGTTAAACTGAGTTTTCATAGACTTAGATTTATTTTCATTTTGATTTAATTATATCATGAGACACTGAAGTGGAATTGAGCTGTCATTTCTCAATATTCAAACCAATCATAAGAATCCTGACTGGCTGTGTGAACACACTTTTATTGGCACCAAGAACATAGATATCTACGAACTTAAAACTATTGTTCAGTATAACATTCAACGTGAGGCAGTCTCATAAAAGTCTGTCGACAGTTTTTTGGAAGCAATTAACTACCCAATAGAATTTTTGAATTCACTTGACCTGCCAGGGATGCTACTGCATGTACTGTTACTCAAAACTGTCACATCACAAAATATCAACCAGCCAAAGTTTTGCAATGGCACATTGCTGCAGTAAAAAATTTAATGAGAAACATCATAGAAGTAATACTCTTAACAAGACTATTCAAAGGTGAAGATGTCCTCATTTCTCACTTTCACATGATTCCAATGGATATGCCACTTCAATTTAGCAGACTGCAATTCCACAATTGAATGGCATTTGCAGTCACCATCAACAAAACTCATGACCAATCTTTCGAATTGTGTGGTTTAGATCTAGACACAGATTACTTCTCGCTCAAACAATCGCATATTCTAGAGTCAGCAAAGAAGATAATCTCTTTTGCATAGACAACAAAACAGCAAAAAATACTGTGAAATTAAACATACCAGGAATGTATGCTTTCTCTTTCTTCTCCTTTCCATTTTACTGCACTAGGCTACAGCAATGTATGGCTGGGTACAATTAGTTACATATAAAATAAAAACAGCCAGGAACTTCAATGTAGATTCTCTGAAAGAGGGTAATAGGAAAAATGACCTTGAAGTATTACTCGGTTCTTTCAATTTGACACCCATTATTGATTTTCCTACTCGGTTGGTAAAGGATAGCAGCTCACTGATAGATAACTTCTTTATAGACCAAGATAAGTTTAACCAGATAAATGCTCAGCCTGTTGAGAATGGTCTTTCTGATCATGGTGCACAGCTAGTTACAATATAAGACATAGCTCCATTCAGCAATACTAAACAGTCCTCCAAAGTAGTACGCTCAGTCAACGATTTAACAATTGCAAATTTCAGGGAAAGCCTACAGCAGTTAGACTGGGATGAGGTGTACCGTGAACCTGATGCCAATTTAAAATATAATTTATTTCATGACATTTTTGTAAATGCATTTGAAAACTGCTTCCCCAAGAAAATAGTTAAATATTCTCATAAGAAACCTTGTAACAAAGCATGGCTTACTAAGGGTATAAAAATATCTTGTAACCGGAAAAGGGAAATGTATCTGACAGCAAAAAAGAGTAGTGACCCAGAAACTATCAAACATTATAAAAACTACTGTGTTATATTAAGGAAAGTTATTAAAAAATCCAGAAGTATGTGTATCATGTCTGAAATCAGCAACTCTGATAATAAAATTAAAACAATTTGGAATATTATTAAAAGAGAAACAGGTCAACCAAGAGCACAGGAAGACAGTATTACCATCAAATTGAATGAAAACTTTACGAACAAAAAGTCAGAAGTTGAAAATATTTTTAATAATCATTTTCTAAATGTTGTGGATATAGTAGGATCCAGGTGTTCATTAGAAGATGCTAGGCAGTTAATGGAAGAGGCCATACCTATGCAATTTGATACAATTGAAATCTCACCCACTTCTCCCTCTAAAATTAGGAAAATAATAAACTTTCTTAAAAGCAAAAACTCACATGGAATTGATGGCATTTCCAGCAAAATACTAAAAGCTTGTTCTCAACAGATAAGTAAGATTCTCAGCCACCTGTGTAATAGCTTTCTGGAACAGGGCATTTTCCCTGATAGACTGAAATATTCTATTGTTATACCTTTGCATAAAAAAGGGGAGAGATCTGATGTCAACAATTACTGTCCAATCTCCCTTCTAACAGCTTTATCCAAAATTTTTGAGAAAGTAATGTATTCAAGAGTAGCTTCACATATCTGTAAAAATAAAGTACTAACAAAATGTCAGTTTGGTTTCCACAAAGGTTTTTCAACAGAAAATGCCATATATGCTTTCACCAATCAAATTTTGAATGATCTGAATAACTGAACACCACCCATTGGGATTTTTTGTGATCTCTCAAAGGCTTTTGATTGTGTAAATCATGAAATTCTGCTAGACAAGCTCAAGTATTGTGGCATGAGTGGGACAGTGCACAAATGGTTTAATTCGTACCTGACTGGAAGAGTGCAGAAAGTTGAAATAAGTAGTTCTCATAATATGCAATGATCAGCACTTTCCTCAAACTGGGGAACTATCAAGAATGGGGTTCCACAAGGGTCAGTCTTGGGTCCTTTGTTGTTCTTAATATATATTAATGACTTGCCATTCTATATTCATGAAGAGGCAAAGTCAGTTCTCTTTGCTGATGATACAAGTACAGTAATCACACCTGACAAACAAAAATTAACTGATGAAATTGTCAATACTGTCTTTCAGAAAATTACTAAGTGGTTCCTTGTAAATGGACTCTCACTGAATTTTGATAAGACACAGTACATACAGTTCCGTACAGTGAATGGTATGATGCCATTAATAAATATAGAACTTAATCAGAAGCATATAGCTAAGGTAGAATATTCCAAATTTTTAGGTGTGTCCATTGATGAGGGATTAAATTGGAAGAAAAACATTGATGATCTGCTGAAACGTTTGAGTTCAGCTACTTATGCAATAAGGGTCATTGCAAATTTTGGTGATAAACATCTTAGTAAATTAGCTTACTATGCCTATTTTCACTCATTGCCTTCATATGGCATCATATTTTGGGGTGATTCATCACTAAGGAATAAAGTATTTATTGCACAAAAGTGTGTAATCAGAATAATAGCTGGAGTCCACCCAAGATCATCCTGCAGACATTTATTTAAGGATCTAGGGATATTCACAGTAGCTTCTCAGTATATATACTCTCTTATGAAATTTGTTATCAACAACCAAACCCAATTCAAAAGTAATAGCAGTGTGCATAACTACAATACTAGGAGAAAGGATGATCTTCACTACTCAAGATTAAATCTAACTTTGGCACAGAAAGGGGTGAATTATACTGGCACTAAAGTCTTTGGTCACTTACCAAATAGTATCAAAAGTCTGACAGATAACTAATAAGTATTTAAGAAGAAATTAAAAGAATTTCTGAATGACAACTCCCTACTCCATAGAGGAATTTTTAGATGTAAATTAAGAAAAAAAAATTAAAAAAAAATAAAAGAAATAAAAAACACAAAAAAATAAAAAAAAGTTGTTATATTAACTTAAGTAGGTTGTTAAATTAACTTAATTATGTCATGTATTGGAAAATTTGACTCGTTCCACATCATTACGAAATATCGTATTCATGATCCATGGAACTAGTATTAATCTAATCTAATCTAATCTAAACAACATAAAATACACACAAACAGCAGACAAAATAAAAAATATGAAAGTGAATATCAAAATCATTGCAGATAAAACAGACATTGCCAACATTATGAATATTAACTACGTAGATTACAACATAAGTCTAGAGATAGCATCTTCAACTACTAATGGAAAGATCCCATGTTCAGTTCCAACCATTGGTTACTTTTTCAATTTAAAAAATCATCAGCAGTGACAGCCAAAGACTTCTCTCTGCCAATGAACTCATCGAAGAAGACAGATTCATACAGCTCCAGAGTACCCTTGTGCTCTTGGGGTGGAGAACTGCCCTTCAAGCAGAAGAAATAGAAATTATCAACGGCTTGAGGATGCAGAATGCAATGGAAATTGCTGCACTGGACACACATAATGTGCATCCACAGGAAATGTTGAATGTAACTGAAAAAATGTCATGATTATCTCTCCCAGATTCAGGTCTCTAGGAGTGTACTGCCAAGGGTGGAGTGGTCTTGAAAACAAGATTGAAAAAACCAATGAAAAGGTAATAGTCTGCACACAGGAGCATGGAATGTAAGAAATCTAAATGTGGCAGGGAAGCTAGAAAACCTGAAATTTGCGATAATATATACCACAGTAGGTATTTCAGTTGAAAGGGAGTCCCTAAAAAGCGCAATCACAGAAGGTGAGTTGACGGACATGGGTCCTAGGAAAACAACTGCAAAAATCCTGTGGTAACAGCAGAAATACTTCACTGATTTAGGAAACAAGAGAATACAAAAATGCTCTGCAAATGGAAGGAATACAGTCATACAAGTCTCTTAGCTACGATGTCAGTAGCAAGTGCAGGGAAGCTAAAGCAAAACAGCTGAAAAAACATGAAGAAACCAAAAAGTAAATGGTCTTCAAAAAAAAAAAGTTTTGGCACACAGAAAAGTTGAACTAATGTTGTTAGTTACTACAGAAGACAATCCACAGTTTAACACTGAGGAGAGAGCGTATACATGAAAAAGAGTGCAACAAGGGTGTTTATAAGGTGGAGAAATTGTCTGCTGATGTGACAGAAGAAGAAATGAGTGTTGATTTGGATGACATAGGGGATCAAGTGGTAGTTAGAGCTTTGGAAGGCTTGCAATCAAACAATGTAGCAGTGACAGACAAACACTCCTTTGAAATTTCAAGCTTCATTGGGGTGTCGGGGAGTAGCAATAAAATGATTCTCCACTTCAATATGAAGAATCTATGAGAGTGCAGACACACCACTGAACTCTCAGAATACTATCGATACTATCCCACAGATAGAATAGGCAGATACATATGAGACCCAGTACTCAATCAACTTAACAACTTATGCTTTGCTCACCAGAATAATAAATAGGTAAGAGGAAAAGAAAGCTGAGGCTCTGTTAGATGATGAGCAGTTTGGCTTTGGGAAAGCTAAAGGCACCAGAGAGGCAGTTTTGACATATACAGTACTTACAAGAACCAAGAGGGAGCAAAAGACTGGAACATTAAAGAAATAAGTCCTTAGATTAAAATGATGTAAATCTTTCCCTTCTACTGTTCAACCTGTAACACAAAGACACAATGACGGAAATAAAAGAAAGATTCAGGGGTGTAAATTTCTTGACAAAAGGATATCATTGGCAATATTTGATGATCACTTTGCTATCTTTAAGTCAGAGTGAGAAAAAATTACAGGACATGCTGAATGGAATCAACAGACTAAAGAGCACAAAATAGGGACTGACAGAAAAACCAAAGAAAGGCGAAAGCAATGATGGTGAGTGGAAATGAGATCAGCGATAAACTGAGCACCAAAACTGGGGACCACATAGTATACAAAGCTGGAAAATCCTGGTAATTCTGGGGCAAAATGAAGCATTACAGATGAAGCAACAAGGACAAAACAGCAGACTGGAACATGCAAAGAGGGCATTCCTCACTAAAAAACTCTACTATTACATTAGATTAGATTGGATTTACTTTCATTTCAATTGATCCCTAGTGAGGGGGTCCTCCAGGATGTAGAAAATGTCAGAAAAACAACAATACATGACAAATATTTACAACTAAAACAAATAAGCTAATATACCATTCCACAGGTCCCAAGTGGAATGATCGTCATTTTTTAATGAACACTATATGAAAGAGTCATTTTACAAATACTAATGCACTGAATCTAAAATAAAAAGTTTTTTTAGTTATTTATAAGGTAATAAACGTGCAATACAACTACTATAATACTTATTTACACACACACACACACACACACACACACACACACACACACACACACACATATTTACAATGAACACGTTACTGCACAGAAATTGTGCAGAAGTTATAATAACACACACACAAATCAGTTAGTTCTACTGAGAAATTCATCAATGGAGTAGAAGTAGTTGGCCACCAATAAATCCTTTAGGCTTTTCTTAAACTGAATTTCATTGGTTGTTAAGCTTTTTATGACTGCTGGCAAGTTATTGAAAATGTGTGTTCCTGAATAATGCACACCTTTTTGTACAAGACTAAGTGAGTTTAAATCCTTGTGAAGATTACTCTTATTTCTAGTATTGATTCCATGAATTGAGCTGTTGGTTTGAAAAAGTGATATATTTTTAATGACAAATTTCATTAAGGAATAAATATATTGGGAAACAGTGGTTAGTATCCCTAGTTCCCTAAACAGGTTTCTGCAGGATGTTCTTGAGTTCACACCGCATAAACTCTTACTGCACATTTTTGTGCCCAGAAAACTTTAGCTTGGCTTGATGAATTACCCCAAAAAATAATCCCATATGACATTATGGAATGAAAGTAAGCATAGTATGCCAGCTTTTTCATTTTTATATCCCCTATGTTTGACACAATACGCATTGCAAATAGAGATTTGTTAAGAAGCTTCAGCAGTTCTGTGGTGTGCTCCTCCCAGTTGAATTTATTATCAAGCTGTAATCCCAAGAATTTAACACTGTCCACTTCTTCTATCTGCTTGTCATCGTACATTAGGCCTATACTCGTGGGACGCCCCTTACAAGTTCTGAACTGCATGTAGTGTGTTTTTTCAAAGCTTAGTGACAAAGAATTGGCTAGGAACCAGTGATTAATGTCCACAAATATTTTATTAGCTGATCTTTCTAAGACTACACTTGATTTGCTATTTCTTGCAATGTTTGTATCATCGGCAAACAAAACGAACTTGGCATCTGGTAATGTTATGGATGAAAGGTCATTGATATACACAAGAAAAGGTAAGGTCTCCAAGATGGAACCTTGTGGGACCCCACATGTAATTAGTTCCCAGTTGGATGATGCCTGATAGCTTGATACATGTCTCTTTCCTAATAACACACTTTGTTTCCTGCCAGAGATATAAAATTTGAACCATTTTGCAGCATTTCCTGTTACACTATAATATTCTAATTTACTTAAAAGGATATTGTGATTTACACAGTCAAATGCCTTTGACAGATCACAAAATATACCAGTTGCCTGTAATTTTTTGTCTAATGAATTAAGCACATTTTCACTGTAAGTGTAGATAGCCTTCTCAATATCAGAACCCTTTAGAAATCCAAACTGTGACTTTGACAGTATGTTATTTGAGATAAGATGGTTATAAATCCGATTGTACATTACTTTTTCTAAAATTTTTGAGAATGCTGGCAACAATGAAATTGGACGGAAATTTGATGCTATTTCTTTATCTCCCTTCATAAACAGTGGCTTAACTTCAGCATATTTCAACCATTCAGGAAATATTCCACTGATAAACGACTGGTACACAGATAGCTTAATATGTTACTTAGCTCAGAATCACATTCTTTAATTAACTTTGTTGATATTTCATCATACCCACTAGATGTTTTTGATTTTAAAGATTTTATGATGGACATTATTTCTGCTGGGGTAGTGAGGGTCAAATTCATATTATAGAAGTTACTTGAAATGTCTGGTCTGAGGTATTCCATAGCAGCATCTACTGAACCTGACAACTCCATCTTTTCAGTAACAGTTATAAAATATTTGTTAAAAAGTTCTGCAACACTATCTGTCACCAATGTATCATTTACTCTTAATGCTATTTGTTCCTCTTCATGTCTGGTTCTACCGGTCTCCTCCTTCACTATATCCCATACTGTCTTTATTTTGCTATCTGATATGACTATCTATTCCTTGTAATATATTTGCTTTGATGTCCATATTACAGTCTTTAATATTTTGCAATATTTCTTGTAATGTGCTATAGGATCAACATCAGAATTGTTTCAGATTGACAGATACAGTTTTCTTTTTGTTTTACAAGATACCCCTATTCCTTGAGGGATCCATGGCTTCTTTGTGGACTTCGCTCTAACCTTGGTAAGTTTTGGGGGAAAACAGTGTTCGAATAAGGTAATCACTTTATTAGCAAAAGTGTTACATTTTTCATTCATGCCATGAACACTGTAAACATCAGTCCAGTAAATGTCTCTGAGGAGTGTCCTAAAATAATCAATTTTTGGCTTATTGATTACCCTCTTGAGCTCAGATTTAACAGATTTTATATCCTGTTCAGTATTAACATTTAACAGAAGGAACTGCATGTCATGGTCTGAGAGGCCATTGACTATTGGTTTTGTAATATAATTTTGTTCATTGGACTTTTCTATAAAGATATTATCAATGGCTGTTTGTGAGCAATTGGCTACCCTAGTGGGGAACTTTCATTATACAACATGAGCCTTAGTTTAAGCAAGTAATTTATGAGATAAAGAAGAAATTTCTGCTAACGTATATTTGAAGTAAAAAGTATATGGAAATGAATCACAGCTGTGGGTATAGTGACATGACTATGGAAACTGAGAACAGTCAATCACTGTAACCAGATGATTTACAGCATGTTACATACTGTAGGTTGACAAAGACCTTACAGGTGAGATACAAAAGAAAATGTCACATTGTCAAATTCTTCACATCTTCCTCAAGAAGTTGCAGAAAGATTTAAGACCTCACAACTCTGTTCCACTCAAGTTTTACAGTCTCCCAAAAATCCACAAGCAACAACCAACTGTAAGTAATATCAGAGCACAGACGTATGACTTACCTAAACATCTAACTTTACTGTTAAGACCTTCCGTGAGAAACTTTCACATCATATTTGCAATTCTGCTGACTTTATTAATAGAATTAAGTACCTAAAACTCAACAAATCAAACTTATTAATAAGTTTTGATACTGTTTAATTCTTCACAAGGATCGCTTAATGTGTTTGTTGTCACTCATCAGCACTTAAGTTCAAATTCGATATAAAAATCTGTTCCATCATGCCCATCTCTGAACTTACTTTTTATTCAATATTCAACATTTTGAACACATTGACAGTGTTGCCGTGGGTAGTCCTCTATCCCCCTGGTGGAAAACCTTTCCTATGGAAGACTGAGGAGAGGACACTTGAGTCAGTGGAACTAAAACCCAAAGTTTTCTGGTAATGTGTAAATGATACTTTTGTAGTGTGGGCCCCTGGTGAGGCAGAGCTGTCATGATGTTTACAGCATCTAAATTCTGTCCATGAGAACATACAGTTTATGATAGAAATGGAGGCAGGTGGCTGTCTTCCATTTCTAGATGTTTTAGTCAGCTGGAAATTGAATGGATCACTGGGGCTTTCTGTTTACCACAAGCCCACACATACAGACCTATATTAGTAGGCATCTAGCTGTCACCACCTTTCACAAACTGTGGGTGTCCTTCATACACTGGAATACTGGGCCCATGTCATATCTGATAAGAGACACCATTGCAGAGCAGCTAGAACACCAACAGCCTGCGTTTCAAGAAAATGGATATTATTTCTCACATTTTCTTGGCATGTTTGATTACTGGTATGCTTCCAAAGTGTTCTGCTGTGTAGTTTCCATTACATGTATAATATTTCAAAGATCAACCCAGCTGTCATCTTCAGGTGTGAGAGCTTTCCTTTCATGTGTACTAGCTGCCTGAACTCTAATCAGTCCAGGCAACAAGTACACATAACAGCAATTGAAGACAACATACTTCAGTGCCAATTGACACAGATTGTACCAAAGAGATATTTCAAATTTATGAGAGTTGCAATACAGAGTCTTATTCTATGTTTTGCTGACTGAGAATATTGACTTCAAGATAGTCAGTGGTCATAATGGGCCTCAAGATCTTCATATTCATAAACTCTGTAACTTCTTGTACTATTTTTCTTGTTAGAACTTTCTTTTGTGCTGCATCTCATTATGTTATCAAGGGAACAATAACCTGTCTTTAGTTCATTCTAGAGGGCACAGCAACTTCATATTACAATTCAAATCTTTAACCTCCTGCAGTCTCTTAGTAGTACCTGAGAAAAGCTGTTACATAGGTTAGATGAACTGGAACAATGGCAAGAGAATGTCAGATGGACACCACCCATTAGACCCAGCAAAGGAATCTTGGTCCAAGTACATAGCGCAGCTGGAGTAACAGTTCACAACCCACAGGACAACATGTGATGTTACCAAAAGTGCATCCTTATTACCCAATGTTGGTGCTCATATCTACTAGCTGGTGCAGCAATTATATCTGGATAAGGACCAATGTGTGTTAGGTTATATGGAAGTGAAAGACACATTAACTAAATGTTTTAAAGGTACAATTCTAGTGGTGGTGGCATCCATAAGTTTTATAAGGTGTATAAGAAATGTGGACAATCTTTTAACATACGAGCAGTCATTGTGCATGATCTCACTCAGTACTGTAAATTCCAAAGTGAAAACAGGACTGTAATCTATCTTATGCCAATATGGCTGTCAGGGACACACTTATCATTCATACAACAGATGCAGCACTGTGAAATGATCTTATTCGCTTAAATAATCCTATGTTGGAAGAAAATTTATTTGTGCTTCAAGTTTCTGAACTAATAAGGTGAGCTGCAATATTGGAGGAACTGAGGATTTTAAGACAGATTTTTATAATCGTGACAAATCTTTCTGTCACAAGAGTAAAGATGTCAGTAAAACCTGCCAAGATACTGGGGGCGTTACATGCCACCAAAAAAAAAAAAAACACAAGTCAATATTCATAGGCAGTCAGTCATCTACAGTACACATAAGATGACTTTGAAAATAATGTTTACAGTATTCTTTCTCAAGGTGATAAAGCTGTTTTAACAGATGTTGGGATCAACAGACTAAACATACATTTCAACTTGATACAGGTTCCTCAAAAACTATAATTAACAGTACTATGTACACCTTTATTTGGTTCTCCACAGTCATTCAAATTTCAAGCCATGCTAATGAGTTATAGTGATCAGTCAGTCCAAATCAAAGATCATTGCATTGGGACTGCCAGGCATAAAAACAAACATGTACAGCTACCAAAGCTGATGAAAAACTTGCAAACAACTGCCAACATAACGGGACTGGATCTTTTTTAGCAGCTTAGATTCACAATTCAGGATTTGGCCAAACACAGATGAAAATGTGGAATGTGCACTACCCACTTCTTATTTTTTCTAGATGTATGCAATGGGGCCCTGGTGCCAGCTCTCCCCAGATGCTGCTGGACCTTTTATGGAGGCTAAATGGCTAATTCTTGTGAACAGTCATACAAGCTACCCTTAAGACATCACTATGAACAGTATGGGGGCACTCCTAATGCGCCACGCTCTGAAACAAATTTTCACTGTTGGGGATCTCCTTGCGGCTATTGTTATACGAAAGGGGTTGTTGAAAGCTTCGTTCAGACATCCTGAGTGGAGATGCTACACCATAGGAAGATGAGGATCCTTCTGTCCCTCATGGCACCTTGTCATGGGTAAACATCATACATAATCACTACTGAATCTAGCGGCAAAAATAAATATAAAAAACAGCACTTGGAAATCGGTGCCACAGTCTCCCATTCTGAAGTATGGTATCGCAAGAAAGAGTAGTATCCTCGGACAGAGGTCTGTCAGCTGGGCAACACAATATATGTCGTATTGACATCAGATGGTTATATCCAACACAAATATGTAGATCAGCTCTTACCATGAATGGATACATTTCTTCCTTCTTGGAATCATTGCTCTGTTTCAGTTCCAGATGACATCAATGGTTCTGCCATGGAAGGGGCAGGGGGAGCCACAGAAGAGCAGCAGCCTACCAGTGCTGACACCCTAGCAACACAGAACCAATGTGGACACAAGCCCAGGCTCAGTTGCAGCCAAAGGAGAAGATGCTTCACTTCTGTCTCTTGAGGGGGATCGATGCTGTGTCCCACACCATCAACCCTGCCAGATAGTCTGACCTTTCATCACGATGGCATGCAGACTTGACTTAGATCAAAGTGAAGCCAGCAGCCTCATGGTGGTCTTCCACAGATGCTGCCATTGGCAACCAAACTATTTTGCTGCACTGTCATGTGCATCAGACATGCAAAGGGGTGACATCACTCTGCCTGAAAAACCAATCGGGACACGTGTTATCGCTTGGTATCCACAGCCAATCGTATGGATTCCAAAACCAATCCACAACCCAGTGAGTCAGTGGAGTTCACATCCCATCAGAGAGTGACAGCAGCAGTCTGAAGAGAGAAGCTGCCAGTCTGGAACCAGCAACCTACAAGCAGACTGGCCATGAGGATAGCAGCCTACCCCTTTTCAAAAGTCAGTAGGGGTATTTAGACATATAAGGCTGCACATCTCATACGTGTCACTGCCTCCCCCATTCTGAGGTAGCACCACTGTTAAGGCAGTCAGTCATCAGTTTTCAAGGTGGACGGGTGTGTATTGTGTTTTAAGGCCCCATCGCATATCACGAGTTCATGTAAGGAGTGAATGAGAAATGTAGTGCAAGATGATTGGGAGTGCTTCTCAAATAATGTATCAGGTCACAGTAGGTAACTGCTATGTTACAGACTTCCTTCTCTCCAGGCCTTTTTCAAATACACCTCCTCCTCTTGCGATTCTTGAGCAGCATATTTGCTATTACTAGTTGAAATTTATTGCAGAATTGATCAGTCCTTCTCCCGTTCCAATCCCTCCTAGCTGATATTCCCTCATAATTCTGCTTTCTATTTCTTCCTGTACAATAGTATTCCAATCATCCATGATTATTAGATTTTCATCTCCCTTTACACACTGACTTACCCCGACAATGCCTTTGTATACTTCACCTCTTAAAGTTCTGCTTGTGACATTAGCATGTATACCTGGACTATTTTTGTGGGAATTCATTTGCTTTTGATTGCTTTGAGAATAATCCTGTCACTGAGCTGTTTGTTTGCAGCAACTCATTCTCTGTGTTACCTCACAGTTTATAATGAATCCTACACCTGTTATATCATTTTCTAATGCTATTGATGTTACTCAATATTTTTCTGACTGTTTTCTGGTGGTAATGGGATTACCCTACATTTACCTTTCCATTTCACTTCAATAACTGTTACTGTATTTAAATTTCCCCTTTCAGAATTTCTAGATTCCCTACCACATTTAGACTACAGACATTCCACACCCCAACTTGTAGAAAGTTACCGCCTCATTAGTTTTTTTCAATCTCTTCTCAAGGCAACATCGTTCTGTCAGTTCTCTTCCACAATATTTTACCAATGGAGAGATCATATAGACACTTTTTCAATTGCAGGTCACATTTCCTGTGGACAGACATTCTGTGTCCCTTTGCCTTCTGCATCCTCACGCTGCTGGTGTTTTCTTATTCTTCTGCCTTTAGTGGCAGTTTCTTATTCCAAGGGTGAGAGGGTACCTGAACATCTGTCCTCTTTGACAAGGCTATAGGAAGGATGAGGGTAACTTCTTATACCTGAAGTATTCAGCTGCCTCTGCTGATGATCTTTTTTATTCGAAGTCCAAGTAGTGGCTGGAATTAGGCCCACGATCCAGAACTTTTTGATTGATTTTCTCGTAGATCCAAGGTACCCCCTTCAATACAAGGGACATTTAAGAAAGATTTGAAAATACTGATATACAAAAGTTTCCTTTCTATGCTTTCACAACACTATTAGTTCAATAGAAACTAAATGACAGTTATTATGGAATGAAATGAAATGATGTGTAGCTGTGAACTAAGCTATCCTACATTTTTTGTAGCAGCAAAGATTAGCATCTATTCTAAAATCTTCATCAAATGACAATTAAGAACAGTTAATTTGCTTTTATTAATCATGTGAATATAACATTTTATAAATTATTTTAGCTCTTTCTTATAAAGTTATCTTTCACAAATCAATTTCATTTTCTTTCACAAGTAAATTTCATTACACCAAATATTTAAGCTTAATACATGTAGTGCATTTACTTTATCCAACATACGAGGGTCGGTCAAAAAGTAATGCCTCCCATTTTTTTTCTACTTAAAGAAATTAAGTTAAGTGAAAAATTTGAATTTGGCGCCATTCCTCAAACCTTCTTCTGCAATCCACTGCAGTAGTAACTTTCTGTGTCAACAGGTGGCAGCACAGCAGAAGTTTGTAAGATGGCCGACATCGATGTTCGTTTGAGACAGCGTTGTGTGATTGAATTCTTGAATGCAGAAGGTGAAACGCCCATACGCATTCATGAAAGACTGAAGAAGGTGTATGGTGTTGTGACAGTGGATGTCAGCACTGTTAGACGATGGGTTCGTCGTTGTAAGGAAGCTGAAGGGCAAACACCATTGACTGACGAAAAGCGGAGCGGCAGGCCGGTGAGTGCAGTGACTCCACACAACATTCAGCAAGTTGATGACATCATTCGTGGTGACCGTCGGGTGACTGCAGATGAAGTGTGTCGCATTATTTCTCTTAGTAAAGGCAGTGTGATCACGATTATTAAACAATTGGGGTACTCAAAAGTTTGTGCACGGTGGGTTCCAAGAATGTTAACCGATCAGAATAAAGAGGCAAGGAAAACAATAGCCTCCCAACACTTGCAGCGCTTCCGTTTGGAGGGAGATGAGTTTCTGAAAAAAATTGTGACCGGGGACGAAACATGGGTGCATTTTTTTGAACCCGAATCAAAGAGGCAATGGAGTGGCGTCACACAAGCTCGCCGAGGAAGAAAAAATTCAAAACTGTGCGATCGGCAGGGAAAGTTATGGCAACAGTTTTCTGGGATACAGAGGGTGTGATTCTGGTTGATTTTTTGGAGCAGGGATGCACAATAAATTCTGTTCAATACGTCACAACCCTCAACAAACTTAAAGCACGTCTTCAGCGAGTTCGCCCAACAAAATCAATGGCAGATGTTCTTCTTTTGCATGACAATGCAAGACCACACACCAGTCGTCACACCTCTAACGAGATTGTCAAAATTGGATGGGAAGTTTTGCCTCATCCCCCATACAGCCCTGACCTGGCACCATCAGACTTCCATCTGTTCGGGCCACTAAAAGAAGCTCATCGTGGGATTCATTTTGAAGATGAGGAGGCCGTCAAAACATCCGTGCGTCAATGGCTTAGGAAGCAGAGCTGTGATTTTTACCGTGCTGGGATACATGCCCTTGTTCAAAGATGGACCAAAACTGTAGAGATGGGCGGAGATTACATTGAAAAATGACAAAATGATCCTCAATGTTGTGGTTTTCAACCTATGTAATTGCATTTAAATTTCCTGACAATTAAACGTAGAAAAAAAAATAGGAGGCATTACTTTTTGACTGACCCTCGTAATTGTCACTAAATAATTCTCATTGTTATCAGATAATTCATTTCCGAAATACCTTAGATGTTACCTTTCTTTGAATAAAGCATGACTGTCACAACGAAGTGTGCGAACTGCTGCAGAATCATCAAACATGTCAGTGTGAGGAATGTCAGTGTATTTTCGGGTGGGAAAATGTAATACAATC
Organism: Schistocerca serialis cubense; assembly: GCF_023864345.2. Taxonomy (NCBI): domain Eukaryota; kingdom Metazoa; phylum Arthropoda; class Insecta; order Orthoptera; family Acrididae; genus Schistocerca; species Schistocerca serialis. The sequence goes on from NC_064639.1 coordinate 885,516,777, forward strand.
TGCATGAAGAATGATGCTGGTCACTTCTGGAGATAAACTGATTTTCGCTAATGCTACACTATACCAGAAAGAGAAAACCTTATACCAAGGGAGGTGGCACAGTGGCTAGCACAATGGACTTGCATTTGGGAAGATGACGGTTCAAACCCGTGTCTAGCCATCCAGATTTAGGTTTACCAAGGTTTCCCTAAATTGCTCCAGGCATATGCCAGGATGGTTCCTTTGAAAGGGCGTGGCCGATTTCCTTCCTCATCCTTGACACAATCCGAGCCTGTGCTCCATCTGTAATGACCTCAATGTCGACAGGACGTTAAACCTAATCTCCCTTCCTTCTTCCTATATTAAATCCAATCTTCCTTTCTTCCTGCCTTTTTACAACAGGCTATCTTGAAACTCTGAGCTGATTTGGCAGTGGCGCAAGAACATTTAGCAGTTTTGCAGCAGTAATGTTAGGCCTAGACTGTAAGGTTTATTACAGTCATGCTTTCCAAATCAGTGAAAATATCCAGGAGACATTGGTGGTCTGATTGCTTCAGTCAACCTGCCTCCAGTAGTTTCAGTGCTTTGGAGACAGAGAATAAAAGCATTCAGACATCCCAAGAAGCTCTGAAGCAGTCTGAAAGTACAGATAAAAAGTTGCAGGTGAGGTGCTGGAAGAAAAGTTTTAAGAAGACCAAAAAGGTTTTCTTACTAGGTAGCAGACATGCAAGGGGAATGTCAGAACCAGTTCATGACTCTTTGGGAATTGATTACTAGGTAACTAGTACTTTTAGAGGGGAATATCAGAACTGATTCACAGCTCTTTGGAAAGTGATTACCAGTTTTAAGGCAAGTGCAGGGCTCAATAATGTCGACTGTGAGCTATGCTTTTGGGGAAGGATCAAGCAATAATAGAAGGGGGGTTCAGGTAACAGTTTGGACCATAACCTGAATTAGACAATTGAGCATTATATCAGACATGTTGCAGACAATGCTCCTCACAGTAGCGAGAAAACTGTGTCACACTTTGAGCGATGTGATGAGCCCTGCATGAAGCATTCTGTGGAACGTGTTAATGCAAAACCTGAACAAAAACCGATCACTCAGGGAGAGATAAGATCACACATGAGCATAATTGATGCATCATCCTCAACTCGGTCACATTGTATATGGAATGGTTAGCAACAAATCCTTCTAGTAAGAGGCTACTTGGACGGCTGAGTGCCAGAAGCATCCAGTCCGAGCAAAGCAATATCCACACTATCCCAGTGATTTCCATTGCAATCGCTAGACCTTTTCAGGGTAAACTCATAAAAAAGACAGAGCTGCAGAATAAATATAGTTACAAACGATGGAAATATCTAGGATGGAATAATGACATTATTATGAAAATTATTGATTGCTACTCACCATATAGACTAGCAGGCAGTTGCATCTGTGATCATGAACAGTCACTCTCCAAATATACATAGGGTCTCACTGAGGGCTTCAGAGACCGAAATTATGCTCCTAACCTTGTATAGAAACAGATCTCCCGGGCCTTGTCACTCCTGTCACCTACCACCTTCCACATGCATCCAGCCACAAAGGAGAACTCCCCTCCCAACGCAATCCACTATGGCCTGAAGCAATTGAGTCACTTTCTCTGCCAGGATTTTGACTACCTCTCATTGTGTCCTGAAATAAGGAATATACTACCCATATCCTTCCTACCTCTCCCACAGTGGTATTTCACTGTCCAATGAACCTGTGCAATATCCTTGTCTATACCTTTTACACACCTGCCCCCAACTTCCTGCCTCATGACTCATATCCCAGCAATAAACCTTGATACAAGACTGGTCCCACACATCCTCCTGCCATCATCTACTCTAATCCAGTCACAGTCATCTCCTATCCCATCAAAGGCAGAGCTACCTGAAAGCAGTAGTGTGATCTACAAACTAAATTGCAACCAATTTTCCACTTTCTACATGGGCATGACAACCAACAAGCTGTCTGTCCACACAAATGGCCAGCAACAAACTATGGCCAAGAGACAGCTGGACCACCCATTTGTTGAACATACAGCCTAACACAACATGCTTCACTTCAATGACTGCTTCACAGCCTGCACCATCTGGGTCCTTCCCACCAACACCGGCTTTTCTGAATGGCACAGGTGGAAACTCTCCCCGCAATATATCCTACGTTCCCGTAACCTCAATAGCCTCAACCTCCACTAGTCCTTGTCCTTCACGTACCTATCCTCTTCCCTGGTCTCACTCCAGCACTATTCCACCAATGCACTCAATAATCTTTTTCCCCCTCCTCTACTTCTCTCCTTTCCTGCCCCCCACACACAAACACACAGACAGCAAAAAAACCTCATGTTTGCACCTAGCAGCCCTACCCTGTCCCCACTGTCCCCGCACACTCTCACAAGCAGCACTACACGTTCCCCGCCCCTACCCTGTTATCCCTCTCCCTCCCTGCCCCGGCCTCATCCTTCCCCCTACTGCTCACAGATTGATTTTTCCATCACGCACATTTTTTGTACTCAGTTGAGCCTCAGAGGCCAGACAGTGGTCATGTGCACACTTGTGTGTGTGTGTGTTTTCTGCTTTAGAAGAAGACCTTTAGGCTGAAAGCACGAATGTACAGCACTATTTTGTCGTACCTAACCCCAACTCTACATCTCGTCTACATGGTGAGCAGCAATCTACCTTTTCACCATATTGTCATAGATATCGTTATAGTTGATACAGCTACTAGTACAACAAAATACTGCAGCTTGGACAAAGCCAAGTATACTACAGAAAATGCATTTAGTGTCTCCCATCAAACATCATAAATTTGTTAAATAAAAATGTTAAAGTTCTCATATCCATTGGAAAATGAAAATGTGATTGTAACAACAGCAAACTTTTGTGAATATTACATCATGTAGATATCACAGAAATTGAACAGATTATCTTGAAGGATAAAACCTAATACCACACTACAATACACCAAATAAGAAAAAAGGGGAAGTGCAAAACGTGAAGTTTAGTCCCAGACCTTCAGGTTAATGAAAATTATGATGAACAGCTTACTTTATCCTGTGTTACAGGAGTGGATCAGGAAACACAAGCCTGTAGTACTAACAGCTTACAGACCACTGGCAGAAAGTATGTTAAGCTTCACAAAAGAGCTAGAAACAGTTTTAATGTGGTTACGCAGACTTAATTGGAAGATCATTGTTTTTGGAGACTTTAATGTTGATTTTCCGGTCATGCAGTACTGACTGAGGGCAACTGGAGTTGTTGGACGTCCAGCTTAGGATTATTTCCCACGTGAAATTTCCATACGAGAAGTGCAACAGTCATTGACAATTCGTTCTTAAGCCCAACAACTTGCAGTGATTTAGGTGTAAAACAAATTGTTCAAATGGCTCTGAGCACTATGGGACTTAACATCTGAGGTCATCAGTCGCCTAGAACCTAGAACTATTTAAACCTAACTAACCTAAGGACATCACACACAACTGTGCCCCAGGCAGGATTCGAACCTGCGACCATAGCGGTCACGCGGTTCCAGACTGAAGCGCCTAGAACCGCTCAGCCACACCGGCCGGCTAAAACAAATTGTCAATAGTTTATATCTGACCATGATTGTCAAATTTTAACAATGAAATTTACTGACCCTTTAGGTACAAGTCATAGCAGAAAAGTATTGTATCACAGAATCAGGAAAAATGAACTGATCACAACCTTTAGAGAGAAACTACAGTAAGAATGGTGGGGAGAAATTTGTAAAGCAGGTGTGTATCACAATGTTTAGAGAGAAATTACGGGAAGAACAATGGGGAGAATTTTATAAATCAGGCAACGTTGATGGAAAATACAATTTTGTTAATATATTCCTGCAGCACTGTGAGTCTTGTTTTCCACTTGAATAAGGTCAAAGTTGAACGTAAGCAAATATTATGAGATTGAAGTATCTTACACTAGGAACAGAGAGCTCCACATAATTTACAGCAGTAGTTGAGACTCTTCCACTCTAAGATTAAATAAGCAAAGTCATTTACTAAGCTCAAAAAATAAAACACTCCAAGAATAAAGCAAAAACTATTTGGAACATTATTAAACAACAAACAAACGAAACTTGTCACCCAAATGAAAAATCATTGGCCATTAAATTCATTACTTCCTCACAGTAGCCAATAATACTGCACCAAATACAACTGTGTTAGATTTACTTCTGAAGGTGCTGCATGCACCACCAGTACAAGTTGGTTTCAAAAATACAACTGCTAAGGAGGTTACATAATACATCAGGCCACTAAAATGTAACAATTCAGCTGATTATGATAGTGTTTCTGGCAGAATATTAAAAATCTCAAGTTGACTTAATAGGATTACCCATAAGCTATCTTTATAATCAGACAATGAGTCACAGTATATTTCCTGAAAGACTTAAGTATGCTACAATAACATCCATCCATGGAACTGGAGACAAGCAAACCACCTCTAATTACAGACCTATATCATTTCTTCCAGTCTTTGCAAAAGTATTTGAGAAAAAGGCCTATGATAGAATACTGACCCACTTAACTGAGTAGAACTTGTTACCTACCTGTCAGTTTGGCTGTCATACAGGATTCTCCACACGAAAAGCATTGCAAGATCTTAAAGATGAAGTGTTAACTGAGCTAAACAAGAGAAAATATCCTGTTGGTATATTCTGTGACTTGTGGATCACAAAAATTCTACTCATCAAACTGAAGTGTTATTGCATTGATGGCATCCCTCTCGCCTTGATGGAATTTTACCTCCACAACAGAAAGTAGAGGGTCTCTTTAACAGACTGCATCTCTGGTCTGAAAGAAACTTCATAATGGGGGAACATAACTTGTAGAATACCGCAGGGATCAGTACTACACCCACTCTTGTTTCTAATCTATATAAATGATCTTCCATTCAATTACTTTAAAGGGTGCTCAAACAATGTAATGTTTGCTCAAAACACAAACATACTAATCCCCCATGAACCATGGACCTTGCCGTTGGTGGGGAGGCTTGCGTGCCTCAGCGATACAGATAGCCGTACCGTAGGTGCAACCACAACGGAGGGGTATCTGTTGAGAGGCCAGACAAACGTGTGGTTCCTGAAGAGGGGCAGCAGCCTTTTCAGTAGTTGCAAGGGCAACAGTCTGGATGATTGACTGATCTGGCCTTGTAACAATAACCAAAGCGGCCTTGCTGTGCTGGTACTGCGAACGGCTGAAAGCAAGGGGAAACTACAGCCATAATTTTTCCCGAGGGCATGCAGCTTTACTGTATGATTACATGATGATGGCGTCCTCTTGGGTAAAATATTCCGGAGGTAAAATAGTCCCCCATTCGGATCTCCGGGCGGGGACTACTCAAGAGGATGTCGTTATCAGGAGAAAGAAAACTGGCGTTCTACGGATTGGAGCGTGGAATGTCAGATCCCTTAATCGGGCAGGTAGGTTAGAAAATTTAAAAAGGGAAATGGATAGGTTGAAGTTAGATATAGTGGGAATTAGTGAAGTTCGGTGGCAGGAGGAACAAGACTTCTGGTCAGGTGACTACAGGGTTATAAACACAAAATCAAATAGGGGTAATGCAGGAGTAGGTTTAATAATGAATAGGAAAATAGGAATGCGGGTAAGCTACTACAAACAGCAGAGTGAACGCATTATTGTGGCCAAGATAGATACGAAGCCCATGCCTACTACAGTAGTACAAGTTTATATGCCAACTAGCTCTGCAGATGACGAAGAAATTGAAGAAATGTATGATGAAATAAAAGAAATTATTCAGATTGTGAAGGGAGACGAAAATTTAATAGTCATGGGTGACTGGAATTCGAGTGTAGGAAAAGGGAGAGAAGGAAACATAGTAGGTGAATATGGATTGGGGGACAGAAATGAAAGAGGAAGCCACCTGGTCGAATTTTGCACAGAGCACAACATGATCATAACTAACACTTGGTTTAAGAATCATGAAAGAAGGTTGTATACATGGAAGAACCCTGGAGATACTAAAAGGTATCAGATAGATTATATAATGGTAAGACAGAGATTTAGGAACCAGGTTTTAAATTGTAAGACATTTCCAGGGGCAGATGTGGACTCTGACCACAATCTATTGGTTATGACCTGTAGATTAAAACTGAAGAAACTGCAAAAAGGTGGGAATTTAAGGAGATGGGACCTGGATAAACTAAAAGAACCAGAGGTTGTACAGAGATTCAGGGAGAGCATAAGGGAACAATTGACAGGAATGGGGGAAATAAATACAGTAGAAGAAGAATGGGTAGCTTTGAGGGATGAAATAGTGAAGGCAGCAGAGGATCAAGTAGGTAAAAAGACGAGGGCTAGTAGAAATCCTTGGGTAACAGAAGAAATATTGAATTTAATTGATGAAAGGAGAAAATATAAAAATGCAGTAAATGAAGGAGGCAAAAAGGAATACAAACGTCTCAAAAATGAGATCGACAGGAAGTGCAAAATGGCTAAGCAGGGATGGCTAGAGGACAAATGTAAGGATGTAGAGGCCTATCTCACTAGGGGTAAGATAGATACCGCCTACAGGAAAATTAAAGAGACCTTTGGAGATAAGAGAACGTCTTGTATGAATATCAAGAGCTCAGATGGAAACCCAGTTCTAAGCAAAGAAGGGAAAGCAGAAAGGTGGAAGGAGTATATAGAGGGTCTATGCAAGGGCGATGTACTTGAGGACAATATTATGGAAATGGAAGAGGATGTAGATGAAGATGAAATGGGAGATATGATACTGCGTGAAGAGTTTGACAGAGCACTGAAAGACCTGAGTCGAAACAAGGCCCCCGGAGTAGACAATATTCCATTGGAACTACTGACGGCCGTGGGAGAGCCAGTCCTGACAAAACTCTACCATCTGGTGAGCAAGATGTATGAAACAGGCGAAATACCCTCAGACTTCAAGAAGAATATAATAATTCCAATCCCAAAGAAAGCAGGTGTTGACAGATGTGAAAATTACCGAACTATCAGCTTAATAAGTCACAGCTGCAAAATACTAGCACGAATTCTTTACAGACGAATGGAAAAACTAGTAGAAGCCAACCTCGGGGAAGATCAGTTTGGATTCCGTAGAAACACTGGAACACGTGAGGCAATACTGACCTTACGACTTATCTTAGAAGAAAGATTAAGGAAAGGCAAACCTACGTTTCTAGCATTTGTAGACTTAGAGAAAGCTTTTGACAATGTTGACTGGAATACTCTCTTTCAAATTCTAAAGGTGGCAGGGGTAAAATACAGGGAGCGAAAGGCTATTTACAATTTGTACAGAAACCAGATGGCAGTTATAAGAGTCGAGGGACATGAAAGGGAAGCAGTGGTTGGGAAGGGAGTAAGACAGGGTTGTAGCCTCTCCCCGATGTTGTTCAATCTGTATATTGAGCAAGCAGTAAAGAAAACAAAAGAAAAATTCGGAGTAGGTATTAAAATTAATGGAGAAGAAATAAAAACTTTGAGGTTCGCCGATGACATTGTAATTCTGTCAGAGACAGCAAAGGACTTGGAAGAGCAGTTGAATGGAATGGACAGTGTCTTGAAAGGAGGATATAAGATGAACATCAACAAAAGCAAAACAAGGATAATGGAATGTAGTCTAATTAAGTCGGGTGATGCTGAGGGAATTAGATTAGGAAATGAGGCACGTAAAGTAGTAAAGGAGTTTTGCTATTTGGGGAGCAAAATAACTGATGATGGTCGAAGTAGAGAGGATATAAAATGTAGGCTGGCAATGGCAAGGAAAGCGTTTCTGAAGAAGAGAAATTTGTTAACATCCAGTATTGATTTAACTGTCAGGAAGTCATTTCTGAAAGTATTCGTATGGAGTGTAGCCATGTATGGAAGTGAAACATGGACGATAAATAGTTTGGACAAGAAGTGAATAGAAGCTTTCGAAATGTGGTGCTACAGAAGAATGCTGAAGATTAGATGGGTAGATCACATAACTAATGAGGAAGTATTGAATAGGATTGGGGAGAAGAGAAGTTTGTGGCACAACTTGACCAGAAGAAGGGATCGGTTGATGGGACATGTTCTGAGGCATCAAGGGATCACCAATTTAGTATTGGAGGGCAGCGTGGAGGGTAAAAATCGTAGAGGGAGACCAAGAGATGAATACACTAAGCAGATTCAGAAGGATGTAGGTTGCAGTAGGTACTGGGAGATGAAAAAGCTTGCACAGGATAGAGTAGCATGGAGAGCTGCATCAAACCAGTCTCAGGACTGAAGACCACAACAACAACAACAACTAATCCAGGGTCCAAACACAAACTTAGCTGACACAGTTCAGATGATAAGTGAACAGACCTTCAAGTGGTTCACAGTTTGAGTCTTAATCTCATGAAGACTTACACAGTTTCAAACAAGCAATAATGAACTTTTAGCGCCATAAGTAGGAATTAATGTTCATACACTGAATGAACCATTATATCTAAAATGGAGTAAAAAATGGATTAACTAATTAAGAAGCCCAGTTCAGCTTGTTATGGCCTTATCAACTGTTGTAACAACCAATTTTGTGTGTGCGTCACTTCATAGTTTGCACATAAGGTTTGTGCTTGATTCAGCCACTAGAGGCTAACTGACCTGCAAATACAACAGCTAAGTTCATGTAGTTCTGCTGATCCATGCTCTGTACAACTGTTCTGGCAGCTTTTGGTAGTGGTGAAACTCCACACAAGCAGCAATAACGTGAGAACTTTTCTACTGACAGGTACAAAGTAACTCACACATCTGATCAAAAGAAAGACTTGAAGGTTCTTGTAAGGGGGCAAGCTGAACAACTAATGATCCCTGCGAGGTGATATCCACAACAAAAAAACAGCATTGCACAAGATTACATCTGTTACCCTAAATGCCTGGAAATGTTGCCGCAGGAGTTTTTTGTAAGTGTCCTAGCCTTTGCTGCATTATCATATGCAGGGAATGGCAGTGGATATGTTGTGGTGGGGCCACGGGTTGTGCCAATGTAGTCAGCTGTCAGCACCTGCTCTTGCTCGAGAAGAGATTTAAGCACTGCCACCATGCAAATTAAACTTGAAGGACTAATGACTGAAGTGGAACACATGGGGTTGAATATCATACTAGTCACCAAAGAAGTGTTCTAACTGAAGGACATTGTAATTTATTGCTCAAACAGTATACACGCATTTAAGATAAGGCACAATACAATCAGCAATTTGCAAGTGGCCAGTGGAGCCTTGCGTTCTGGCCTATATATTCATTAGTCCCAACAGGGGGCACAGCCAGCATGCTGCACATTCAACTGTTGTCGCATTAGCAGGCGGGTGGCCTCTAGTGGCCAAATCAAGCACACACTTCACACACAAACTATGAAGTGTCACACACACAGAATTGGCAATTACAGCAGAAACATTTCTCATCATGCTGACCTAAAGACAAGAGTGTTGTCATATGGAATCATCTTCTGGAGCAGTGAACCTAACAAAAATAAAATGATTATTCAGCAGAAGTGAGCAATAAGAATACTATGTACAGCAGACAACTGCACATCTTAAAGAAAACTTTTTAAGGATCTTTGAATACTTACACTCATTTCTCAGTACATTTACCACTTAGTAGTTTGTGTTGCTGTTGATAAAAATCAGTTTCAGCTGAGCTATTATACACACAGTCATAACCAAGAAATAAAAATAATTTTCAAGCAGACTTTGCCTCCTTGTCCACAGTTCATACTGAGCTATGTACTCTGTTGGTAAGATATTCAATAAGCTGATGTCTAACATAGAGCAAAAAATTGGGAACTCCAACCAATCCAAACTGGATGGAGTGAAACAGAAATTTTGGCAATTGTCAGGATTTTGGTGGTATCTTAACTCGTCTTCCACAGGAATCATTAATAGAATTTAAAAAGGAACTCAATACTGCTAAAAATTACAACTATCCTATGAGACAATCAATTTCACTAATTAGCAATACTAACCCTTCACCAAGTCTACTTTTTACCAATATACGTACCCTCAAAACCTGTACCATCAAGTCTAGAGACAGCAGTAGGTTATAGACTGTGGAAGTGAAGTTCTTGGCATCATTGTTCACATAAAGTAGTAAATCAGAGATCCAGAATGAAGAGATCTGTCAAGAAACAAGTGAAGCACCACTTGAAATAAACAAGTGAGAAAATGGCTCGAGGAAGGCAAGGGACTAGTGACTGGCCCAGGAAATGGTAGATCACTCAAGTGAAACAGGATCTAGATGGATGTGAAGTGGAACATCACCATGTTGAAAGGGAAAAAGTCTACCTGGATAGAAAAGGGTGGTAAGTATTCTTATACTATACCTGGCCAAGTAGAGAAGTTTAATTGATGATGATGATGATAATGATGATGGTGGTGGATTTTAGCCTGTCATGGAAGCTCAAGAACATAACATGTGTTAAAACTGGCAGGAGAGATCTGCACATCAATTCTGCAATATTTTGAAACTGTTGGATCTCTGTTGCTGTTTTGTGGACCTTATTATCAACTACCTATTTTGTTAAGGATTGTAGCTGTTACATTATTTGTATATTGTATTGTTCAAATATACATGCAGATGTAATCCAAGCAATATAATATAATTTATAATATAATATATCATAATAATATAATATAATTTATATGTAAATTGGTGTGGACCTTTCTGTAAACCAGAATACAAATGGTCAACTTGACTATCAACAAATATTTACCTAGACCCAAAGTTGTCATGTAGAAACTCAAAGCTAGTCCTGTCATTCGGTGTGTGATTGAAAGCATTGATGTTAGTTGCATTTTGTAAATGGTAGGGTGAGGTGACTGTGGCCGACCCAGCCTAGCATTTCTCTCATCGTGGGTTTCATTGACAGGAGATTCAACCTTTGTTACTTTTAATGTAATGCATCGACACCTGCAAAAAAGACATACACAAATTGACAAATGGCATATGTGCCGATTTCTTAAATATATACAATAGAAGCTAAATCGCAAAAGACAAAATCATGATCATTCAATGTCCTGTATGGATACCATTACAAACTTATCTACACACATCAGAAAAGGTTTTGCATCACTTCGATTCCGAGAGATTTATTTATTTATTTATTATTTGTCCCATAGATCAAATCAGTACAATGGCTTGTACAACTGATATGGGATAAGTCAATATAAATATACAGTTTACAGGAGTCTAAAACAGTAAACAAGAACACAGAAGAATGATTATTTTACATTACCTACAAAATTATGTTACTTAAAGTTACAGCTTTACAGAGAATTGTTACATGATGTGACAAAATTGACTTAACAACATTCAGCTTTGATACATTATCATGCACTAAGACAATTTTGATTCCAAATATTCCTGGATGGTATAAAAGCAGTCTTTTATTAAAAGAGATTTCACTGTCTGTTTGAATTTATTTATTTCTTGGATTTCTTGTATAAAAGTTGGAAGATGATTATATAATTTTATTCCCATGCACTTGACACCATCACTGTACAGTTTTGTTGAGTGGGGAGGTATTCTTAGAGAGGTTTTTGATCTTGTGTCGTAATCGTGGTAATCCATATTTTTGCTAATTTTGTTGATACTTTTTTTGGTAAAGAATAATAATTCTAGTATGTATTGGCATGGGAGGGGCAAAATATTTAGTTTCTTAAATAATGGTTTACAAGTGTCTCTTTGTTTTTTTAACATAATTGTTCTGACTATCTTCTTTTGCAGTTTGAATATCTTAATTGATTCAGAATTTTGGCCCCAGAAGATGATTCCATAGTTAAGTACAGAGTGAAAGAGTGCATGGTACATTGTGGTTAGGGTACTTGTGTTAGTGACGTTCCTTATTGATCTAATCATGATGCATACTTTACTAAGTTTTGGGCTGGTAACGTCAATGTGCCTTTTCCATGTGAGCGTATCAGTAATAGTGGCCCCCGAAAATTTTATTTCATTTTCAAGTTTAACATTATTTTTTTCCAGTGATATAGTTCGTAGTAATGGATTTCTGTTTTGGGCTGTGTGGAAGGTTATTCCAATTGTCTTTTTCGCATTAAGCAGCAGCCTGTTACTTTGAAGCCATCGACTTATTTGATCTGTGGTCCTATCTATATTAGATTGGAGAATTTGTTTGGGCGCAAATATGAGTATAGAGGTGTCATCAGCAAACAAAAGGGTTTTTGTGTCTGGTAGACTGTGAGGAAGGTCATTTATGTAAAGTAAGAACAGCAAGGGGCCCAGGACAGAGCCTTGGGGAACGCCTTGCTTTATGGTATGTATGGAGGAATGTACAGTGCTAGCTGTACCTGAGAGCTTAGTTTCATTTAATTCGACATACTGCTGTCGATCTTCCAGATAGCTTTTAAACCAGTCATAGGCATTTCCTCTTATTCCATAGGAATGCATCTTTTGCAAAAGTATACTATGATTAACTATGTCGAATGCCTTTGTTAGATCTAGGAAGATAGCTATGGCTGAGAGTTTTTTGTCCACAAGCTCCAGTGCATGATCTAGAAATTCTTGTATTGCATCAGTTGTAGCTTTCTTACTTTGGAAGCCGAACAGAGACAGCAAAGGACTTGGAAGAGCAGTTGAATAGAATGGACAGTGTCTTGAAAGGAGGATATAAGATGAACATCAACAAACGCAAAACGAGGACAATGGAATGTAGTCGAATTAAATCGGGTGATGCTGAGGGAATTAGATTAGGAAATGAGACACTTAAAGTAGTAAAGGAGTTTTGCTATTTGAGGAGCAAAATAACTGATGATGGTCGAAGTAGAGAAGATATAAAATGTAGACTGGCAATGGGAAGGAAAGCGTTTCTAAAGAAGAGAAATTTGTTAACATCGAGTATAGATTTAAGTGGAAGTCGTTTCTGAAAGTATTTGTATGGAATGTAGCCATGTATGGAAGTGAAACATGGACGATAAATAGTTTGGACAGGAAGAGAATAGCAGCTTTTGAAATGTGGTGCTACAGAAGAATGCTGAAGATTAGATGGGTAGATCACATAACTAATGAGGAGGTATTGAATAGAATTGGGGAGAACAGGAATTTGTGGCACAACTTGATGAGAAGAAGGGACCGGTTGGTAGGACATGTTCTGAGGCTTCAAGGGATCACAAATTTAACATTGGAGGGCAGCGTGGAGTGTAAAAATCATAGAGGGAGACCAAGAGATGAATACCCTAAGCAGATTCAGAAGGATGTAGATTGCAGTAGGTACTGGGAGATGAAGAAACTAGCACAGGATAGGGTAGCATGGAGAGCTGCATCAAACCAGTCTCATGACTGAAGACCACAACAACAACAACAACATATCAAAGAGGAAAGTATGCATGTGGGTTTTATTGAAGTTTCTCCTCTGTACAGTGATTTTATTGTGTTCGTGACTGTTATTTTGCAACCAGACCTGGATAATTAATGCATTGTGGTCTGAAAATCCTAGTTTGACGGAGGATACAGTACAATTTATATTGCTTGCTACTTGATCCAGACAAGTGGTACTGTGATTTGTTATCCTGGTTGGAGTGTTAACCATTAGGTCTAGGTTGTAGCTGTTCATAAAATTTTTAATGCTTAGATGGCTAGAGTTTTCTGAGAGAAAATCTATATTATAGTCACCACATATTAGAACACTATATGATTTTCTTTTACTTAGATTTTCTACTACTGGTGCTAGATTTTTGTAGAAAGTCCCTATGTTACCAGAGGGTGACCTGTAAAGTGCTATTATATAAACATTTAGATCTGTAAGCTCTACACCTGACAGTTCTATATCTTTTTCAATACTATACTAATTGCAAATATCAAGAGGTGTAGCAGTAATGTTGTCTTTTACAAATATGCAACTACCTCCACCTTTGTAAGATGTTCTTGAGAAGTGACCTACGAGTTTAAAATTTGGTATCACAACACTTTCTATTTCAAAAGACCTCATGAAATGTTCATTAATACATAATATCTGTGTATCTGACAGTTCACTTGCACTTGATAACAAAATTTCTAATTCATTAAGTTTGGTTTTGAGTCCTTGTAAATTATGGATGTATACTTTTAGATCAAGAATTTTTTTGTTTAATTTTTTTACACATTGGTGAGGAGGTTCAGGCTTTACCTTATTTACTACAATTTGCTGATGGAGTCCTTTGCAAGTTTTATGGTGTATCTTTAACTTGTTTGATGATGCTATCTTTAACTTGTTTGGTGATGCTAAGTTTTTTCTTTTCTCAGAGGGGGATAGAAAAAATCCTCCTTCTTGGGTATATTCCGCCCTGATCTCAAATTAACACTTACAGGTGTAGCTGCTGCAGTCCTTTGTGGATCTTCTGATGTCTCCTCTTTCCTGCTTTCTTCGTTCTTGTCGAATTTGCTTTCCTCATTTTTGCCTGTAAGTCTTTCAGGAAGCTGATAGACAGATCTATTTCGTAATAGTCTTTCTTTAATTATTTCATTGATGTGATCGCACGTAACACTTTTTACGTGTAATTAACGTGCATTCCGTGTTTGGTGTGTAGGTTTCGATGTAGTTTACTTACGTCCAGTACATCGCACTTTGCGTATTCTGCACACAATTTCTTAATTTTGATGTTAGTTTTCCTAATTTCTTTATTAACACACGATAATTTCTTTATTAACACACGATCTGTAAATTAGGCTGTGTCTATGAGGCACAGTGGCTACTATTGTGTTCCTAGATTTATTCACTTCTAGAAAGTTCTGTAGTGTTTTAATGCAGGCATCGGCTTCATTTTTATCTATGTCATTCGAACCCACTATACATACTATAAAGTCATTATCCTGTATTGTGTTCATCTGAAGATCAGTGTCTACGACATGGTGTGTTCCCACTCCAGGTTTCACTATGCTAGTCACTGCCATTTCTCGATTTTTCTCTTGGAGCATGCTTGATAGCTTTCTGCCGTGGCTGTCGGCAAGCAAGAGAATACCACACTTTTTCCTTAGTGATACGTGTTTGCCCTTACCACTGTTTCCAAGTTTACTGTTGGTGTCCGGATTGCAGGTTTTTACAATGTCACGATCAGTTGTACACTCAAGACATCATATTTGTTTTTATCTAAGAAAGTAACACTTTTAACAGTTTTCGTGATTTGAGACCGAACTTTTTGCGACACTGCTATCCACTCGGATGATTTATCACGTGTATCTTGTTTCACTTCACACGAATTTTCCACTGTTTGTACTTCGCCGATTTCTTTCTTCAGTCCAGCTATTTCCCTTTTTAAATTATTGACTATGAATTGTAGGCTTGAAATTCGTTCGTTTAGGGTTGTAATTTCAGCTTTACAATTTTCACAGGTTTTCTTTTTAACTACATAACTATAACTATTTCTCACGTTAAAATTCGTGACTTCCACACTCGTGGCCATCTTGTATGTGGAACCTGTACAGCAAATTGGAATAGAGATCAACATAAACATCATTTCCACCCTTTATATTGCTCATTAAAACCACACATTGCCTATTGTACCACCATATAGCAAGACCTTAAGAGGTGGTGGTCCAGATTGCTCTACCTCTAATACCCAGTAGCACGTCGTCTTGCATTGATGCATGACTGTATTCATCATGGCATACTATCCACAAGTTCATCAAGGCACTGTTTGTTCAGATTGTCCCACTCCTTATCGGGAATTCGGTATAGATCCCTCAGAGCGATTGGTGGGTCACATCGTCCGTAAATGGTCCTTTTCAATCCATCCCAGGCATGTTCGATAGGGTTCATGTCTGGAGAACATGCTGGCCCCTCTAGTCAAGCAATGTCGTTATCCTGAAGGAAGACATTCACAAGACCTGCATGATGGGGGCACGAATTGTCATCCATGGAGACGAATGCCTCACCAATATGCTGCCGATATGTTTGCACTATCAGTCAGAGGATGGCATTCACATATCGTACTGCCGTTACAGCGCCTTCCATGACCACCAGTGGCATATGATACTCCCCCACCATGCCACCCCAAAACAGCAGGGTATCTCCTCCTTGTTGCACTTGCTGCACAGTGTGTCCAAGGTGTTCAGCCTGACCGAGTTGCCCCCAAACACGTCTCTGATGATCGTTTGGTTGAAAGCATATGCGGCACTCATTGGTGAAGAGAATGCGATGACAATCTTGAGCAGTCCATTCAGCACATTGTTGGGCCCATCTGTACCACGCTGCATGGTGTCGTGGTTGCAAAGATGGACCTCTCCATAAACATTGGTAGTGAAGTTGTGCATCATGCAGCCTGTTGCGCACAGCATGAGTTGTAACATGACATCCTGTGGCTGCACGAAAAGCATTATTCAACATGGTGGCGTTACTGTCAGGGTTCCTCGAGCCATAATCCGTAGGTAGCGGTCATCCACTGCAGTAGTGGCCCTTGGGCGGCCTGAGTGAGACATGTCATCGACAGTTCCTGTCTCTCTGTATCTCTTCCATGTCTGAACAACATCGCTTTGGTTCACTCCCCTTGTTAAGAGCCCTACCTGGCACAAAGTAACAATGCAGATGTGATCGAACTGCGGTATTGACTGTCTAGGCATGGTTGAACTACAGACAACAAAAGCCGTGTACCTCCTTCCTGGTGGAATGACTGGAACTGATCGGCTGTCGGACCCCCTCCATCTAATAGGCGCTGCTCATGCATGATTGTTTACATCTTTGGCAGGTTTAGTGGCCTGCTTGATTTCATAGTCTGTGAAGTATTTATAAGTAGGGGTCACAGACCACTGTGGAAGCAAAAAGCATCCTGTATGGCTGAAGCAGGACCTGTTCTGATGGCAGTTCCACATCAGTGGCAAAAATACGCTTTGTAACTGTTCATTTTATGTTGACCAAGTCTGGATATGAACAGTCGCTTGGGCATTGACTTGGATTGGTGTTGTGAAGTTATAATTTTGATTGTGACAATACCTGCAGACTTCGATGTTGGTAGCATAAATGAACAAAGCTTACATCAAATTGTTACATCAACACCTTGCTGTCGACAATTTGGATAATGCTTAGTATCTGGTTGTGAACTTCCTCAGTGATGTATTAAATCATTGTTCATGATCTGGTCTTGACTGTGAGTTGCAGGCCACTGTGGTCGAGCAGTTCTAGGTGCTCCAGTCTGGAACTGCACTGCTGCTATGGTCGCAGCTTCAAATCCTGCCTCGGGCATGGATGTGTGTGATGTACTTAGGTTAGTCAGGCTTAAGTAGTTCTAAGTCTATGGGACTGATGACCTCAGATGTTAAGTCACATAGTGCTCTAAGAGCCATTTGAACCATTTGACTGTGTGTTGATGCTAACATATTTGAAACTATCATAAATCTTTTTCCTAAGAAGATTCAGAACTATCCTTGCATTTCGTTTCCCAAGTCCAGCATAGAAGCAGCAGCAGCAGCAGCAGTAGTATTAGTACTGTAACATTAAATGGGAGTCACTAGTGAGTTTGATTTAAAAGTGTTTCTCGTCCATCAGAATTAGCATTTACAGTTGAGGCTCCATGAATTCTTGTGTTTGGCAACTGGAACTTTGCATTTTTCCTTGTTACTAATACATGCCAAACTAATTGGAGGAAATAGCGCATTCACAATATAATGTGTTTTTCACCAGAGTAGCATGATATTTATTTCTTCCTGAATTGTGTTGTTCATGCAAAGATTTGCTAGGCCACCCCAGTGAGAGCTCAGTTTAAGAATGACTGCAGAACAGGTTAAGGACTGGTAGGGTTTAACAGGTAGACGATGTGCAGATGGACTTTGTGTACAAAGAACAAAAGGGCATATCTATGTTATCACTTGATCAAACCCCCTAGTTATTCTTTTGCTTATGGTTGCAGACAGTCAGTTCCAGTATACAATGCAGGAATGTTTTTATGCATTTTTGTACCATCTATTTAAACCAATGTACTATTCTCCATGGCTACATAGTCTGAGACCTTTTGAGGAGTGCGGTTCTAATGCTATGCACAAATAATATTTATTAATTCAGTGGATATGGGAACAGAATGTTACTAACTAATGGCTAAAAAAAAACTGATTTAGAGTTGGCAATTTTATTATCATCATTATTATTATTGCTATAATAAATTCAAGGCACATGTTAAACAAGAGCATACACTTTTTAGTTACAAACATACTAAACAAGTGTTGTGGAATCTCTCAGATACATAATGGCAGGCAAATTCAGAAAGACAGATAAAGTGCACTTATGCTGTACTGCGGCTCTCCTTCCGCATGCTGCTGTTGGCAATTTGTTATCATCGTTCATAGCCAATTGAGTGATGGAATATGGTAACGATGAAAATCACTCAATTTTGTAACCTACACTGTCACAAAAATTTCACCGTTTTTTCTGAATATGTCATGATTTCTGATGTTCTCCAAGAAAGTTTTACTTTTTCCACAAATTTTCTGTTAAAAAGTTATGCATATTCAAAATATTCGTATCCCACCAGTACCACAGTCTTGTAGCCCAGATTTTTCTGAATTCACAAATGCCTATATTCACTAGAATCACTTGTTAACAATGCAGGAAAAGATAGATTGTCACTAAATAGGGATAAAGTATCAATTTACTTCATCAAAACATCACAGGAGTAAAAAATAAAGCCAATGAGCTGTTAGTATGTTTAGATGACCTCAAAAATTAGAATGGCATGGATATACTTGGTCTGTCTGAACACCATGTAACTTTGGTGAGTGAAAGTGCCAGTATAAATAGGTATAATTTAGCATCATACACTTGCTGCTCTAGCATGGATAAAGGAGGAGTTGCCATTTACGCAAAACATGGATATAAGTACAAAACTGTAGAAGTAAGCAAATTTTGTGTTGATCAGCACTCTGAAGTTCGTGCATGTGAACTACAGCTAGATACTATAGTGTTGATATTAGCAACAGTGTACAGGTCCCCATAAGGAGATTGGGAGCTATTCCCTATTATGCTGTCTGTCACACAAAAAGAAGAAGTTATTAATCTGTGGTGATTGCAATGTAAACTTTCTAAGCAATTCTGATAGTAAAAGTGAACTGGAAGTGTTATTAATGACATATGACTTAGAGTCAGTGATCAACTTCCCTACATGTATAGCTCAAGACAGCAGCACTCTAATAGATAACATACTTGTACAGCAAGAGGATGTAAAACTAACACATGCTTTGCCTGTGATAAATGGGTTACCAGACCATGATGTACAACTGATTAACTTACAAAATTTAGCAGCGTGTACAGTTCAGAAACCATTAAGTAAAAGTGTACGGCTGGTCAACCCAGTATCTATAGAGCACTTCAGAGAAAATTTAAGAAATGTTAATTGGGAGATGTATATAATAAGCCAAATGCCAAAGATAAATGCAACATATTTCTCAATAAATTTATATCCATTTTTGAACACTGTTGCCCCAAAAAATTACTAAATGTGACACCAACCAGTTTTCATAGAAATCTTGGATCACTACAGGTATTAAAGTGTCTTCAGAAAGAAAAAGAAAATTGTATGAGACAGCAAAAATTAGTAAAGACCCAGAAGTAATTTTACACTATAAAAATTATTGTAACATACTCAGGAAGGTTGTCAGAAAATCAAGAAATAAGTGTGCATTTGTTATGCACTTAACACATTCCACATCATAATAGTTACCGTGACATGGATCGATGGAACATGTAACTAACTAACTAACTACTGTAAAGAAGGCACATTAAGTTGCAGACAGATTCAATTAAAAGACACTGACACATAAGCTTTCAGTCACAGTCTTTGTCAGAAAAAGAGAAACACGCACCATTCATTCACCAACATACGATTGAGATTTAGTTACTGTAGCTGATTTTTTAACTAACATATTGTGTTACATCTAGTTTTCACTTAAAGGGGAATAGCACTATATATTATCTGCCTTTATTGGAAACTAACTGTTTTTGAGTTGGTTAACAACTGTAATTAACATCAAAATGTTTTAGGAAACCAGTAATTTTTACCACAGGTTTTTAAGTTGCCTTAACAGAAATTTCGTTTTGTGTGTCTGCTTATATTCTTATAGGGAATTAGCAACTTTTTAGCTCAAGAGACTAAAGGATAATCAGGTAACACAATGCACCAGCCAAAATGCAGCCCCACTGTGAAGGCTGTTCTCAAACAGGGATGAGCTGGCTGACATTCATAAGCAGCTGGAAATCACCCAGACTACTGTCAAACAACTGGCAACTGCTGTGAATCAGTACATTGGACCTGTGATACTTGTACCAGAGGTACCTCAGGTACTATCCTCTCCTGTGGATCCTGTCTCCTCTGCAGAAAGTACAGCCTCTGTCATTACCCATCTATTTGACTGTGTGTCAATGGTAGATCTAGGCATCCTGTACAGGGTTGGGCGGGGACCAGGGAAGACTCAACATGCTGTACTGATCCTCATAACCATAACCAACAAGCTTGAGGTGCTGTCTTTCACTGAAACTGAGCCAGTGGGACTCACTTCACCTGTTGTCCAGTCTCAGTAGAAAGCAAATGCAAAAGGGTAGGTTCTATTAATTGTCAGCAGTTCAAACGTGTGGTGAATGATGGTGCCCCTTATGAAAATGGCAGCAAGGGACAGGAAAGGACACGAGGTGCACTCAGTGTGTATGCCTGGGGGCATCATTTAACATGTTGAAGAGGCTATTCTGGCAGTCACTGAGAGAATAGGGTGCAACCAACTGCAAATTGTGACACACGCTGGAACAAATGATGCCTATCACCTGGACTCCAAGGTCGTTCTTCAGTCATTCCAGTGACTGGTAGAGAAGGTTGATAAGACCAGCCTTGCGTGTGGAGTTTCAACAAAGCTCACAATTAGCAGCATTGTCCCCAGAAATGATTGTGGCCCATTGGTTCTGTTGAGTGGAAGGACTGAAAATTTCTGTGACAAGCTAAGCTGCGACTTCCTGGACTTTCACCATTGAGTTAAGAACTGTAGGGTCACCCTAATTGGGTCAGATGAGCACTACACTTCACAGGCTGTTATTCAGGTGGCCAACTATGTGTGGGGTGCACACAAAGGTTTTTACATTAGGCAATTCTCCATTCAATCCAGATAATGATACCTGTAGGACACCAGCCGAAGCATTCACAGCAAAGCACCAGCATTCGAAGTGCTCCTGAAAAGCAGTGAAATTCACATCATATTAGGTACAGAAAGCTGGTTGCAAGGGGAAATTGATAGGAGAGTGATTTTTGGGGGAAATTTAAGTGTATATCAATAGGATAGGCAAATGGGAAATGGAGGTGGTGTATTGGTTGCAGTAGACAAGAAACTCAAATCACAGAGAGAGAAATTGAAGCTGCATGTGAGATTGTTTGGGCAACACTAATTATCAGGGGTGGGCATAAAATGATAATTTGATCCTTCAGTCACTTATCAGACTCATTTCCTGATGTAACCGAAAACTTTATAGAACACCTCAGATCACTTGTACGTAAGTTCCCCAATCATACTGTCATCAATAATTAAGAAAATTACAGTTTTGCTGGTGGTGGGTGTCATAAGACATCATGTGAAACTTTACTAAATGCCTTCTCTGAAAACTACCTAGAACAGAGTTAGGAACCCCATCATGATGGAAATATACTTGATCTAATGGCAACAAATAGACCTGATATTGATGTTTTATTGATAGCAGAATCGATTTTCGATCACATGGTGATCATCTTAGCACTGAAGATGATCACCATGTGATCGAAAATCGATTCTGCTATCAATAAAAACATCAATATTATGGCCAACGCTGACCTTCCTTTTAATTTAACATATATGGTCATTGTGCACACAGCATCCTCTTTGAGGATGTCCACATCAAGACTGGTATCAGTGACCATGACACGGTTGTGGCAACAACAGTTCTGGCAACAATGATTACCGAAGTACAAAGGACAACTAAACCAAGCAGAAAAATATGTATGTTCAGTAAATTAAAAAAAGTTGACACTGCACTGGACAGATATGTACCCAGTAGAACAGTTCATAATGGGAGGGAATCTCTATGGTATACAGTCACTGTAAAGGAGCGTCTAAAGAAACAGAGTTGACTGCACAAAAGGTGTAAAACAAAGCATAGGGCTATAGATGAAGGGATGCTGAATGAAATGAATTTCACTGTCAAGATACCAATGTGTGATACATTCAGTGGCCACTGTAGCAGGATACTGTCAGATGACATTTCACAAAATCCAAAGAAATTCTGGTTGTCTGTAAAGGCTGTTAGTGGTACCAAAGTTACGTGTCAAATCCCTAGTGAATGACACAGGAATTGAAATTGAAGTAAAACCTAAAATGCTTAACTCTATTTTCAAATGTTTTATAACTAAGGAAAATCCAGGAGAATCAACCCAATTTAATCCTTGTACCACTGAAAAGATGAATGAAATAAGTATGTGTCAGTGGTGTTGAGAAACAGCTGAATCATTAAAAACGAACAAAGCTCGAGGCCCCGATGGAATGTATGTCAGATTTTATACTGAATTTGCAGCTGAGTTAGCCCCTCTTCTAACTACAATCTACCATAGATCCCTTGAACAAAAAAAACCAAGCCCAGTTCTCGCAAAAAGGCACAGGTCACACCCATCTGCAAGAAGAGTAGTAGAAATGATCCAGAAAACTACCGTCCAATATCCTTGACATCGATCTGTTGTAGAATCCTAGAACATATTATGAGCTCAAACATAATAAAGTCTCTTGTAGCTGCAGCATTTCTTGATTTCTGAAAAGCATCGTGTGACGAAGCAAGCTGGGATATTTTTCTTCCCCTCTTGTTTTGCCATCTGCCTCCTTCAATTTGTTTTTTCACTTTTAACTAATTACTATTAACATAAGTGAGTGTATTCTGCATTTTCAGGAAAGAGAAAGGTTGGCCCCCAATTTTAAAGAATATAACACGAGATCTAATTTTGTGCTTAGTTTTATGTATGTAATTGATTTTCTAATTTATTTCAACTATTTCTAGTTAGTATCTTTTGTTACAGGGTGAAATCAGTAATTGTTTTGTAACTTAAAAAGTCTATTGTTGACTTATAAATAAATAAAAATTCTGTAATAACTGTGAACATTTGGAAGATGAAATGCTGGTAATCTTTCTATTTGGTTCTATTCAAAAACATGTTAGCAAAGCCAGCCATTAATTAATTCCAAAGTAATTAACAGTTTTGTCAAAAGTATTGTTTGTATAATGATATTTGTTAATTTCACAATTTAAACAAACAATTTGGCCTAACTCTTGTAGTAGAAGAAACTGTTAAAAAGAACCAATTTTTCGATGTATTCTGTAGTGTCAGCAGACTTGCCAACACTACGTACACTAATAGAAAGAGGCGGCCAAGATGCACGCACTAACTCACGCAGGGTGGCGTGAGGTCTGAAACAGGATACATAACGAATGCTATAAAGAAAAGTACGTAGCTGCTGGAAAACTTAACTTTAATCCATCATTTGTATACAGTGTTCTTGATGATACAAGTGAGACTCTCTCTAGATAAATGCAATATAATGTTAATGGCGCCTTGCTAGGTCGTAGCCATTGACTTAGCTGAAGGCTATGCTAACTAGCTGCTCTGCAAATGAGCGAGTCTTCGTCCGTGTAGTCGCTAGCAAAGTCGTCCGTACAACTGGGCGAGTTCTAGTCCATATCTCGAGACCTGCCTTGTGGTGGTGCTCGGTCTGCGATCACTGACAGTGGCGACACGCGGGTCCGACATGTACCAATGGACCGCGGCCGATTTAAAGCTACCACCTAGCAAGTGTGGTGTCTGGCGGTGACACCACATTCCTCCCCCGCAAATCGGCGAACGGTCGTGTTATAAGGCTTCCGCCCGCTGTGGGGAGGACCCCATGTTGACGTATGCGAGGAGGTGGGGAGCCTAACAACAGGCGAGGCTGTGCCACCCGCACCCGGCCATTAGGTCCGAGGGGAGCTAGCAAACGCCTGAAAACCTAGTCCAGGGTGCACGTCAACATGTGGTGGATGCGCCCGTAAAGAGACAGGAGGGGCCGAAGAGTCGACCTCCATTGCGTCGGGGTACCCGACGCGCGAAGACGCCATGTGGTCCGGAGCGGGCAAGAGTTCCATGGCGGAGGACATCTGGTCATGGGAAGAGATCGGCGGCGCGTGACCCAGGGAGGCGCCAGGCGGTTGCAGCGACGCGTCCACTGCGGGCAGCGCCGGCGGGAGAACAGGCGGCGGCGGCGGCGGTGGCGACGCGTCGCCATGGGGCAAAATGGAAGGCAGCGTCGGTAACACCTGGGTATGAGGCGAGCCAGTAGATGGGTCCCCAGGGCACTGACCGGACGGCACCGTCGCTGAAAGCAGACGGGGAGCGGCAGAACCCAGGCGACGACAGAGGCGCAGCTGATTGAGATGCCGACGCACTTCACCAGAGGCCCCCAAAACCAAATACATCGCGCGGCCGAGGCAGCGAAGAATGCGCCCTGCGAGCCAACGCCGTGAACCTCGATAGTTGCGATAGAATACAACGTCGCCTGGAGCAAAAGCAGGAGTCTGCCGCTGCACAGGAACCTGATGCGGCGGATGCAGCAAAGACATCAAGGTTCGATGAGGACGACCGTGGAGCAACTCAGCCGGCGAGCGACCATCTCGGGGCTGAGAGCGATACGAAGACAAAAAGAGCAACAATGCATCCTCCCGAGAATGCGACTGTTTTAACTTCAACATCTGTGACTTGAAAGTCCGGACCAATCGTTCAGCAGCACCGTTTGACTGAGGCGAAAACGGCGCGGATGTCAGATGTTGAATACCATTGGCCTTGCAGAATGACTGAAATTCTGCAGACATGAATTGTGGGCCATTGTCGGAAACAATAGTCTGCGGAAGACCTTCAATGCAAAAGATAGCAGACAACGCTTGGATGGTGGCAGATGACGTCGTGGAAGACATCCAGACAACAAAAGGAAAATTACTGAAGGCATCTACCACAACCAACCATCTAGCATTCCAGAATGGACCAGCAAAATCGATGTGCAAGCGTTGCCAAGGGGAAGTGGCTTTTGGCCATGCAAAGAATTTCCGCGGCGGTGTGGATTGTTGTTCAGCACACGCCATGCAAGAAGAGCACATATTCGTAATCGCAGCATCGATCCCGAACCAAGTACAGTGCTGATGAGCAAGTTGTTTTGTTCTCACGATACCCCAATGTCCTTGGTGAAGAAGCCGTAAAACATAGGACTGTAACGAACGTGGGACCACGACTCTGGACTGATCATTATCAGAACGCAACAACAAAACACCATGTCGTACAAAAAGTCTCTCCTTGTGAGCAAAAAATCGGCGCACCAGCGGATCCTCAATCCGTGACTTCGACAAGGGCCATTGAGTAGCAACAAAACGCAAAACGGTAGCAAGGACAGGGTCAGCAGCTGTGGCTGTAGCTACACGACGAAAATCAATCGGAAACGATTCGACCACGTCATCGGTTTCCGAATCAATGAACATGCAAGCAAGTTCGGAAGAATCGAATGCTCTATCCTCAGCAACAGGCAAACGGGACAACGCATCGGCGTTTCCGTGCTTAGCAGTGGACCGATACAAGATATCGTAGCGGTACTGCGAGAGGAAAATAGACCAGCGAATGAATTTCTGCGCAGTACGTGGAGGTACAGGCTTGTTCGGATGAAAAAGTGATGTCAAAGGTTTGTGGTCTGTGATGATGGTAAAGTGACGACCATACAAGAAATCATGAAACTTTGTAACACCAAACACGAGAGCCAAAGCTTCCTTCTCAATCTGTGAATAATTTCTTTGCGCAGACGACAGCAATTTGGACGCAAAGGCAATAGGGCGATCATGCGAGCCATCTTTGTGTGCAAGCACAGCACCGATCCCGAAATCCGATGCATCTACCATCAACAAAAGGGGTTTCTGGGGATCAAATGGCGTAAGGCAAGTATTTGAAAGCAACGCTGATTTCAACTGACGAAAGGCGCGTTCGCATTCCGTCGTCCAGACGAACGGAACACCTTTACGGTGTAAGCGATGAAGCGGAGCTGAAAAGGAAGAGGCCTGGGGAACAAAGTTATGATAATAGTTAATTTTTCCCAGCACACTCTGTAGCTGCTTCAAATTCTGCGGCGAAGGCAAGTCTTGTAAGGCACGGAGGTGCTCTGGACTGGGATGTATGCCTTGGGCATTGATTACATGTCCCAGATATGGTAAGTCACGAGCAAAAAACACACATTTGTCCTTCCGCAAGCGAAGACCATTTTGTTGCAAAACCTGAAATAATGTTCGAAGATTTGCTAAATGTTCATCTGCTGTCTTTCCGGAGATCACAATATCGTCCAGATAGTTCGCTGCAGTAGGAACCGACGCACAAACAGTTTGTAAATATTGCTGAAACAATGCAGGGGCGGATGCACACCCGAATGGCAATCTTTTGAATCGGTACAAACCCAGATGCGTGTTAACCACCAAGACGCGCTGGGATTCTTCGTCCACTGGTATTTGCAAGTACGCATCTGCGAGGTCCAACTTCGAAAAGTATTTACCCGGACACAGTTTATCAAAAAGATCTTCCGGGCAGGGTAAAGGAAAAGTGGCAATCACTAGTTGTGGATTCACTGTGCCTTGAAGTCCACGCAAAGTCTCAATTTTCCTGAGGGTTTTGGCAAAATTACTAAGGGTGAGGCCCAGAGAGAAGCCTGCACACGTTCAATTACACCTTGTGATTCTAAATCGTTTAATGTCCTCGCGACCTCCTCACGCAATGCATGGGGAATTTTGCGCGCTCTGAAAAATTTCGGTTGCGCGTTGACTTTCAGTTCCAAATGTGCTTTATAGTTTGTAGCGCAACCAAGGCCCGGTGCAAAAATGTCTGCAAATTCTTCACATAGACGAGAAACACTGGCGGAAGGTACAGTCTGGTTCACTGATAGGACCTGATTGACTATTGACAAGTTAAACAACTGAAATAAATCTAAACCAAACAAGTTCACTGCAGAAGAAGAACGAAGGATGTAAAAAGACACAAGTTTTGTTTGTCCCTTGTATGTTGCAAGAAGGCTGCACTGTCCTAACACAGGGATCGTGTGACCTGAATATGTAGTTAACTGAACATTTGCGGCACGCAACGGAGGAGTGCCCAGTTGATTGTACGTGTCTTTAGTGATCAGAGAAACCGCAGCCCCGGTATCGAGCTGGAACGGGATCACGTTGCCATTAATGTCCAAGTCTACAAAAAGTTTATTGTCCTGCTGATGATAAGAGCGACTGTCTCGTGCAACGTGAACAGACACTGGTACGGAATCACTTACTAATCGACGTGATTTCCGGTGACGTCGACACACACTTTTTGTGGGACGAACACAGTCACTGTTAGAGAGAGTGACACTGGGCGGAGTGGAATTAACTACATGAATGTCCATGGGTGAAGGTTCACGAGCCTGAGTATTCTTGGTTCGACTCCGGCACGAAGCAAAGGGCCTGGAATCGTTGTGAGTGTCCGATCTGAGCTTTTTCTGGCAAACTCTCTGAACATGTCCTTTTTTATTACAGAAAAAGCAAATAGCTTGGCGTGACGGGCAATTCTCATGCGAATGTCTAGTAGCACACCGCGGGCATGATTTGAGCACTGCATTTGCTTGCTGCCGCGGGACACGTGGTTGATAGCTGGGCGGCAGCTGCGCGGACGTGCGCGAGGGCTGTTTACAGTTCCGTGCAGCTCGCCCGGCGGGCCGGTTAATGTGACACACAGCTGGCGAAGTTTCAAATAATTCCTGAGCAAAGTCAAGTGTGTCTTGCCTATCCAATATGTCTATCACTTGTTGAAGGGAGGGATTGACTAGTTTCAAAATTTGCTCCCGTATACGAACATCAGAAACGTTCTGTGCAATTGCATCACGTACCATAGTATCTGAATAAGGGAGTCCACATTCACACTCAAAAGCACAATCCCTTGTAAGGCCTTGCAAAGTTGCAACCCACTCCCTATTAGTTTGACCGGCCGTACGTTTTGTACGAAAGAACGTATACCTTTTTGCAACTACATTAACTGTTTCCTTGAAATAGGCATCTAAAGCAGACAAAATTTCTTCATACGACGGAGTTGCTACGTCGCGTCGGGGAAATAATTTCACTATCACATGGTACGTTTGCACCCCTACACACGACAATAAGTGAGGCTGCCGCTCGTTACCTTGAATTCTGTAGGCGGCGAGATGAAATCCAAATTGGCGTGATGACTCGTCCATGTTTCCATCGCCGCATCATACGGTCGAAATGGGGGTGCAACTGCATGTTGTGGCTGCGGTAGCGGTGAAGCAGCGGCTGCCGCATCGTTTTGCATTGCACGTTGACCCTGGACGAGCTGTCCAAGGGCATCCAATAAGGCCTGCGTCTGCTGATTCTGCAAGCCATAAAATTCGGACAGTACATCTGGAGATTGTGGCGAAGCCATGACAAGTAAATTAAGGCAATACGAACGCTAATTCCTCTTTTAAGCCGCGTCGCCAAAATATGTGTAGTGTCGGCAGACTTGCCAACACTACGTACACTAATAGAAAGAGGCGGCCAAGATGCACGCGCTAACTCACGCAGGGTGGCGTGAGGTCTGAAACAGGATACGTAATGAATGATATAAAGAAAAGTACGTAGCTGCTGGAATACTTAACTTTAATCCATCATTTGTATACAGCGTTCTTGATGATACAAGTGAGACTCTCTCTAGATAAATGCAATATAATGCTAATGGCGCCTTGCTAGGCCGTAGCCATTGACTTAGCTGAAGGCTATGCTAACTAGCTGCTCTGCAAATGAGCGAGTCTTCGTCTGTGTAGTCGCTAGCAAAGTCGTCCGTACAGCTGGGCGAGTGCTAGTCCGTATCTCGAGACCTGCCTTGTGGTGGTGCTTGGTCTGCGATCACTGACAGTGGCGACACGCGGGTCCGACATGTACTAATGGACCGCGGCCGATTTAAAGCTACCACCTAGCAAGTGTGGTGTCTGGCGGTGACACCACATATTCAGTTAATTTAATGAGTTTAGTTTTAATTGTAATTTCTGTAAATTAATCTTTGAACAATGTGTAGTTTCAGCGCCTATTATTGTGAGGATATATAAGGGTCCGATTTTTGGTCCCGAGACAGTTAGTCCACAGCTGAGTTTCAGACGAGAAACCTGTGTTTGTTAGAACAACAACAATGCTTCAATTTAAATGTGGAATAAGTGTTACACAATTAGGCTGAGTGTAAAAATAATGACAGTGTTTGCTCCATACGTACCTTTCTATTCTTCAAGAACTGTGAACTTTGCGGTTTGGTTTTTACTGCTCGTAGATATTCAACAGTAAACTACTGTAGCAGTATGAGGATGTTTGCCTGAAAACTATTAATGATGCTTATCAAAAGTTAAACAACAGTGCACTGTCCATATTAAACGTGTATATGGGGAGTTGTGAAAAGTGAAAGTAAACGACTGTGGAATGAAAATGTGCACCTGTAGGCTACATCATTTACAATAGACAGTACTACATTTCCACCCCCTATTTTTTAAGCCAGTATGTCGACACCGAAAACAACAAATGAAGAAACAAAGAGGACGAACACTGTCACAATCGGACTCAGTACCACACCTTCGCTTATTGTCAAAAGTATGGTCATATGGGGTGTCAAGTGAAATTGTGACTGGACTGAGGAGTTTTTGGTAGGGAGGACACAGCAAGTTATCTTGGGTGGAGAGTCATTGTCAGATGTAGAAGTAACTTCAGGTATGCCTCAGGGATGTGTGTTGGGACCCTTGCTGTTCATGTTGTATATCAGTGACCTTGCTGACAATTTTAATAGTAAAATCAGGCTTTTTGCAGATGACGCAGTTATCTATAATGAAGCACTATCTGAGAGAAGCTGCATAAATACTCAGACAGATCTTGATAAGATTTCAATGTGGCAGAGATTGGCAACTTGCTCAGAGATTGGCAACTTGCTCTAAATGTTCAGAAATGTAAAATTTTGCTCTTCACAAAATGAAAAATGTAGCATCCTATGACTATAATAGCAATGAATTATTGTTGGATTCAACCAACTCGTACAAATACCTGGGTGTAACACTTCATGGGGATATGAAATGGAATGATCACATAGGTTCAGTAATGGGTAAAACAGGCAGTTTATTGGTAGAATACTGCGGAGGTGGAATCAGTCTACAAAAGAGATTGCTTATAAATCACTCGTACGACCAATCCTAGAATATTGCTCAGGTGTGTAGGGCCTGTACCAAGTAGGACTAACAGGGTATATTGAACATATACAAAGAAGGGCAGCACGAATGGTCATAGGTTTGTTTAACCTATGGGAGTGTCACAATGATACCGAAGGAACTGAAGTGGTAGACTCTTGAAGATGGACATAAACTATCCCAAGAAAGCCTATTAATGAAGTTTCAAGAACTGGCTTTAAACGATAACCCTATGGATATACTACAGGCCCCTATATATTGCTTGCATAGGGATTGTGAGGATAAGCTTAGAATAATTACGGAATGCACAGAGGCACTCAAACAATCATCCTTCCTGCACTCTGTAAGTGAATGGAACAGGAAGAAACCCTAATAGCTGGTACAATGAGATGTTCCCTCTGTCACGCACCTCACGGCAGTTTTCAGAGAATAGATTTTGATGTAGACACACAATCAGGCACACATGACTGCCAACTCCGGCAGATCGGGCCAGAATGCAAGTACAGTGTGGGATGGAAGCAGCAACATGGAGGGAGTGGGGAAGGGGAAGGGATAGCAATGTATGGGTTGAGGGAGAGAGGAGCACTGTCTGGCAGAATGTGCTGGGACTAGAATGCCAGCAGGAGCAGCATCAGGAGGTTGTGGGGCAGGGAAGGGGGGAAAACCAAAGCAAAAATGAAGAGTAGCTGGGAAATACGGATGACTTTGTTACTAGAGGGTGGCAAACAAATAGGGTGAGAGATGAGAATGGGGAGCTGGTGATAGGACAGAGAGGGTAGAAATTGTTGGGTGGAGCATGTGGGGACAGTATGTTGCCATAGGCTGAGGACAGGATAATTACGGGAGTGGAGAATGTGTTGTAAGGATAACTCCCATCTGTGCAGTTTAGAAAAGCTGGTGGTGCCACGGAGGATCCAGATGGTTTAGGTAGTGAAGCAGCCATTGAAATCAAGAATGTTACGTTCAGCTGTTATGTTGTGCTACAGGGTGGTCTACTCTGCTATTGGCCAGTTTGGCTGTGGCCGTTTGTCCTTGTTGGTAATAATACCAATATAAAAAGCTGTGAAATTATTGCAGCACAGCTCGTAAATGGCAGCTGCTTTTACAGGCAGCCCAGCCCCTGGTGGGGTTGGACAAACATGTGACAGGGCTTGAATAGGAAGTGCTGGGTGAATAGATTGGACAGATCTTGCACCTGGGCCTTCCTATGATCGTTGTGGCAAGGAGTAGGGATTGGGAGTAGCATAGGGATGGAGTAGGATGTAGGGAGATTGGGTGTGCAATGGATCACCACTTTAGGAGGGATGGCAAGAACTTCAGGTAGGATTCACCTCATTTGATGAGAGGTAACCAAAGGCCTGGTGAAGGATGTCATTCAGTTGTTCCAGTCTGGGCAGTATTTGGTGATGAGTGGGGCACTCCTCTGTGGCTGGTTCTTAGGGGTGGTGGGAGGATTCAGACTGTGAGGGGAAATGCCACAGGAGATCTGTTTGCGAACTAGGTCTGCGGGATAGAGCTTATCTGTGAAGGCCTTGGTGAGACCCTCAGCATACTGGGCAAGGGGTTTCTTGCCACTGTAGATACACTATCCCCCGGATGGCCAGGCTGTATGGAAGCAATTTTTTGATGTGAAAGGGATGACAGCTATTGAAATGCACGTACTGTTGGTGGTTTTAACATGGACAGACGTGCGGATGTAGCCATCTGAGAGGAGGAGGTCAACACCTAGGAAGATGGTATGCTGTTTTGATGACCAGGTGAAGCAGATGGGAGAGAAAGTGTTGAAGTTGTAAAAGAATGAACATAGGATGTCTTGCCCCTGAGTCCAGATCATGAAGATATCATCAATGAAGCTGAACCAGGCTAAGGGTTTGGCATTTTGAGAGACTAGGAACATCTCCTCTAGATGGCTAATAAACAGGTTAGCACAAGAGGGTACCGTACAGGTGCCCATGGCTTTGCCACAGGTTTGTTTGTATACCTTCCCTTGAAAGGAGAAGTAGTTTTCAGTTAGGATAAAGTCAGTACAGTGTATGAGGAATAAGGGAGTGTTTGTAGTCTGAAGGACACTGGGAAAGGTTATGTTCAATAACAGTTCAACCATGGCCATGATGGATACTGGTGTATAGAGAGGTGGCATCAATAGTGACAGGCAGGGATCCAGGAAGTAAACGGGGGTGGGGGGTGGGGGATGGTGGTGAGTCAATGAAAGAAGTGATTGGTATCTTTGATGTTTGAGGTTAGATTACAAGCAATTGGTTGGAGGGGTTGGTCAATGGAAGCCGAAATTCTTTCAATGGGCGCACAATAACCAGTCACAATGGGGCAACCGGGATTATTGAGTTTGTGAATTTTGGGGGAACATGTAGAAAGTGGGTGTTAAGGGCGTCATAGAGGTGAGGAGGGAAATGGATTCAGGGTGCAGGTTCTGGGAAGGACCTCTGGCTTTCAGCAGGGATTGGAGGTTGTGTTGGACTTCTGAGATGGGATCACTTTGGCAGAATTTATAGGGGGAGGAGTCAGATAATTGGCAGAGGTCTTCTGATTCATAACAACAGTGGTGGAATCCTTGTCTGCAGGTAGAATGGTTAGTTTAGGATTTGTTTAGATGCTGTGCATGGCTATTCTTTCTTCTGCTGAAAGGTTTGTGTTCTGAGGAAGGGACCTGGTGAAGGACGGTTAGACTAAGTTGGAGGTAAGGAATTCCTGGAAGGCAACCAGTGTGTGGTTGGGAGGGGGGAGTTTCATGGTTGGATGATGGTATGATCTGGGAGAGGCAGGGCTCAGTGTTGGAATTAGGTTGTGTACCGATACGTGGTACAAAATATTAAATCCTGTGATGACAAGTTGGACACAAAATGAAGTAAAATGGAAATTGTAAAACTTTAAATTATTGAAATCATTAGGCAGGAACTCTAAAAATGTATGTGTAATTACCTGTCAGAATGGTAATTTGTAATGAAATGAAATAATAATAAAGCACAAGACTCTATAAGATAATGGTATAGAATCTATGTAGCAATGTAATTGACCTTTTACTTGCTGGTGCAACAAACCAAAAAGACCAGCATTATTAGACACACTCTCTGTTCTAGCCTTGACGAAAACGCACGCTATGGTGGCCATTTGGGATTGTAAGTTGTGAATTTTAAATGATATATTGTAATTTATGCTAATTGTGCATTTTTATTTCATGTATACAGTGACCCTCATGCAGAAGTAAAAATAAGGTTTATTTTGCAAGGTTTTCAGTATGCTGGATAAATGACAAGAATGGCCAAACAGTCAACCATTCTTGGCAGATATCTTGCGTAGGAATAATTTCATTATAATTTCCCCACTTCAAAAGGCTCGCAATCATAATTAGTAAAGAAAAGAAAGTGCATAAATTAATTTATTACATATTAAAGTGAAAACTAAAAACATTTAGTTCAGTACATACATTGATCACTTCTCAGCAAAACAAAGATTATTTCGTTTAAAGAGGAAATACTTTCATTAATTCACAGGTTTCTTTTAATTAATTTAGGTATGGTAAAGATACCCTGCAGCAATGTTTTAATGTGATAAGCCGAAATATTATCCCTGAGATTATGTCTACATTTTTGTGTCTATGAATGCTTCACAGAGACATCAATTTTGCAACAGATTCTAAGAACGCCTCACGCAATTCTATATTAACAAGGCAGTGAGTCACATGCTGTTAAATAATCGGAGCTCAGAGAACTATTTTACGAAAGTATAGATTCCGGTCCCCAATATTATCATTATTCTTTCTTGTGTCCACTCCGCCAAATAAGTGCTCTATTCACTCTCTTGCCTGGAGTAAAATATCAGTAAAGATAGGTGTTAAGATTTTCTTACACTCGTTACACCATATTCGTTGAGGACACCGTGAGTATACTTGAGACAGTGTCTGGACCTGAACGGCAGCGGCACAGTTGAAGGGACTGGCAGCAAAGAAGTGTTTCCATTGCAAGGATTGGGAACGTCTTTGAAAAATCTAGCATGGTTAAATTTGGGTTTAGGACTATAGAACTTTGGATAGAACTGAAAGTTCTGTGGAGCTGAAGGTTTTGGTGGAAAGGTTAAAAATAATGTTACGGCAAAGTTTCAGTTCTGATTTTGTGGAGTGGTGTTGGGGACTTTTTGGGGATGTGGCAAGTTCCGGGTGCTGACATCGAGTTCTGCCTAGGTTCTTTCCAATTTTTCTCGACAAGTGTTGCGGACTGGTGAGCAGGGATCTGATCGGTATCTGAGACAGAGCGTAGGTGCTAGGTAGCATTAGGTACTATGAGGGGTGGATGAGGAGGAACACTGTGGGTAGGATCCCTGGGGAATTGGATACTGGTGCCCCAAGGCAGCAGAACGATATCAGCAGGGTGGATAACATATTGGGGTGGTGTCTAGAAGCCTCTCCAGGTGCTGGAGAGCAAGGGATTCACTTTCAGAGATGTGATTTATCAGGAGCTGGGCCACCTGTAAAAGCAGCTATGTCATTTACAGCTATGCTGCAATCATTGCATAGCTTTTTATACTGGTATGACTACCAACCAGCTGTACATCAGGATGAATGGCTACTGTCATACTGTAGCTGAGGGTAAAGTAGACCACCCTGTGGCACAACATGCAACTACAAAAAATACGCTCGATTTCAATGGATGCTTCACTACATGTGCCATTTGGATTCTCCCCTCCACCACCAACTTTTCTGAACTGCATAGATGGGAGTTATCCTTACAACAAATTCTCTGCTCCCATAACAATTCGCCCTCAATGTACGATAACATACTGTCCCCACACCCTCCACCCAAGAGTTTCCACCCTCTCTGTTCCACCACTTCCTCCCCATTCTCATCTCCCACCCTCTTTGTTTGCCATCCTCTGCCAACACCCTCACCCATTATAGTCCCGGCTCACTCTGCCAGAGAGCGCTTCTCTCACCCCCCCCCCCCCCCCCCCCCACCGATACACTGCTATCCCTTCTCTTTCCCCACACCCTCCAGCCTGCTGCTTCCGCCTCACATGATAGTTACATTCTGGCCAGAGCTACTGAAATTGGCAGTCACGTGTGTGTGAGGTGTGCTTGATTGTGTGTATGAATGGTGTGCATTTCTCTTTTTCTGATGAAGGCTGGGGCTGAAAGCTTTATGCAAGTGTTATTTAATTGTGCCTGTGTACAACACGTCTTTCTTAAGGTAAGCAGCAATCCATCTTTTCCCACACTGTTGGTTAAACACAGAGATTGATGAAGACAGCTGAATTTATTAATTCAACCAATATAGTCCGCAGAGGTAATTCTGAGTGGGGGAAAATCATGTACTAGGTTCCTAAGGCTCAATCTAGGACCACTATTGTGGCCGTGCGGTTCTAGGCACTTCAGTCTGGAACCGCGTGACCGCTACGGTCGCAGGTTCGAATCCTGCCTCGGGCATGGATGTGCGTGATGTCCTTAGGTTAGTTAGGTTTAAGTAGTTCTAAGTTCTAGGGGACTGATGACCACAGATGTTAAGTCCCATAGTGCTCAGAGCCATTTGAGCCATTAGGTCCACTATTAGTCCTCATATAAGTAAATGATCTTCTGTCTAATATGAAAGAAGCGAAATTAGTTCTTTCTGCAGATGACACTAGTATTGCAATCAATCCAAGGATACATATAGAAGCACCTGCAAATTTTTCCAGTTGCTTGGGACTTTGCACTGGGTGAGAGATTCAGAAAGGGGCCAATGCCACAGCAGAGTCTCTGTAAAACCGAGCTGGTATCCCATCCAGATCTGGCAACTTATTTGTTTTCAACTGTTTCAGTTGGTTCTCTACACCAGAAAAGCCTATTATTATGTCCTAGATACGGGAGTCTGTGCAACTGTCAAACAATGGTACGTGTGTATGATCCTCCTCCATGAATGATTTCTTAAATGCAAAATTTAAAACTTCAGCTCTCCTTTTGCTGTCTTCTATTGCCACACCAGACTCGTCAACAAGTGACTGGATTCAAGCCTTTGACTCACCCATTAATTTTACATAGGACCAAAATTTTCTCAGATTCTCGCAAGATCTTTCACTAAGGTATGACAATGGCAGTTGTTGTATGTTTCATGCATCAATCTTCTTACACACATACAAATTTCTAATCTTTCCCTGCTGACATTTGTGCATTATTTTATGAACCAAGTGTCCAATAGTCTCTGCTTCCTCAATATTTTGCAAATTTTATTATTAGATCACAAAGGGTCTCTTCCAACTTAATCCACTTATTTGGCACCTACCTCTCCAGAACACAATTTGCAGTATATTAAAACTTTGACCATAATTCCTCTATGTACATTATACTAACTATAACTAATGAAGTCAATTCATTGTCTAAGTGGAGTGCTATGGACTGCTTATCTGCTCTTTCTAGCAGAAACACTATTATAACCTTCTTGACTGATTTATGAAATTTTGTATCCATAGTTGCTAGGATGACATTACAATCACTAATCCCTGTCTCTATACCGATACCTTCAATAAGGTCATGCTGTTTGTAACTGGAATGTCTGTGAGTTGTCGAACTAGCTGTCCAAGACAGTTTTCGAAAAGATGTTCAGATCTACTTCACAAGATGTCCCTGTTTATACTCAGTAGAGTAAATTCATCTCCAAACAATATGATGAAGGTACTTATGCATTACTAAGCATAGACTTTCTTTTAATGATTGTACGACTGTTACAGTTGAATCAGGTGGCCACTAAAAACATCCAACAGTTACCCGTGTCCAGATAACTTGAAAGCCAGACTTAATTTCAATCTAGATAGGCACAATATTTTTGTTGACTGCAAAGAACACTCATCTTCTTATAATGTCTAATCTGTATTTTCAATAAAGGTTCCATGCCTCATTAAGTATTACAGAGTTTTCTACATCAGATTTCATACAGTACTTGATTACAGGAATAACATGAGCACTGTAGCTTTAGTGGATGGCAGTGAATTTGGGAACTTTGTTACAAACACTTCGGCAACTAACTGTTAAAATTTTTACTCTGTTACCCGAGTAGCTTCTTACTACATATAGAGCATCTCTGACCTACTAATGGAAGTCTCACAATTCTCTACCCCATAAAGCAGGCCCAGAAATTGGAAAATACCTGTGAAAGCAAAGATCATGAAGTACAAACTGTATTATCTACCAATTTTTACCTATGGATCAGAATGTTGGACCTGGACAGAACTTGTCACTTGTAAGTGACAGAGATGCACTTACTATGAGGTGTCCTGAGTAAGGCGAGAAGGGACAGGATAAGATATGAAACAATACAAAATACACTTCACATCAATTCACCTAAAAGAAATTAAGGAGTGAAGTAGGCTGGAATGGACTGAATCTGGGAGAAAACCAATTGGAAGACCACAAGAAGACAAAGAGACCACGTGAAATATGATGTAAATCAGAAGGGTGAGGGGAAATGCTGAACAATACTCTGTGGGAAAGAAAAGATTGGAAGAGGTTTTGTGAACAACCTACATAAGCAGAAATGTTTTGAGAGAAGAAAAAAAAGTATCTATAATTTGGCATTTATTCTGGTTTATACAGCTCATATTTAAATATATTTGGTCTTTTGCTGAAATTATTTTGTGCTCCCTAATTTTACTAACTTATATTTAAAATGAAATACCAAATTGATTTTTTATATTATGTGCATCTATTAGTAGTCGTGTAAGACAATGATTGAGTCAGTACTTGTTTAGCTATTAAAATGTACAGTTGCTTTAGGTAAGTTAATGGTTAGCTATTGAAATGTAAGTTCCCTAGTGAGTCAGTCACTCATTCGCATTCATCATCACTACATTAATCATATTTTATGGAATATAAGATGCTCGAATATTTTTAAGCAATTTAAAAAAAATAACATCTTTACAATTTTTGTTATTAGACTGCAAAAAAACTTAGTTTATAAAACCAAACTGACCTTTAAGATTCCTAAAAATTGTCATCTGAACTTTCTTCATCTTCATCATTGTCCTCTTCACATATATGGTGTCCTTCAGTGCCACTGAGAGTGTTACTAATGCCGCACTTCTTCTCTGACTCTAGACCACAAATTTTCATCCACTGACACACTTATTTCGTTGTAGGCATATTATAGCTCCCTTCGCTGTGCATTCATTTTGGGTTTCATCCATCATCCATTTGTTCCTTTTCTCTCTCATATACACTTTAAATGGGTTATTTATTGAGACATCAAGAGGTTGCCATTGTGAAGTAAGTCCTCCCAGAAAAACACCAAGCTCTATATTTCCCTGACTCAGTTTCTCTTTCACAGAATTTTTCAAATGACTTCTAAACTGACCTAGCACAAGAAGGCAACTCTTCTTCAATAAAGTGCCTTTCCTTCTCTCCCGCACCCTGTCAATCCATAATTTCATAACAGCCTCATCCATTCAACCCTTGTCATGTATGTAAACAACACCTGGTGGTATTTCAGAAGATTTTGGCATTGTTTTGCTCTTGAAAATGATCACTGGATTAAGTTTAGTACCACCAGCACAGCATGAAAGGACAACAGTGTAGTGCATTTTTTCATGTCCACTTGTTTTTATAGTTTCAGTTTCAGCACATTTCACAGGAACAGCTCTTTTACTCAGCACATCAAATGTCAGAGGAGTTTTGTGCATATTCGCTATTTGGCTTATTTCCACACTGGTTTTCTTTCGATGCTGAATAACGAAGCAATGGAAAGATAATATTTCCTCTTCATACTCTTGTGGCATTTACTGAGATACCTTGGTTTTTGTTCACATGTTAAGTCCATAACATTTCATAAACCACCCTTAACATCCATTAAGTTTCACTGTGGTGCTAATTTACGGGTGCATATCTGCATCATTTTTGTATTAATTCCAGCCTGTACCATATGGATCCTTCCCACTAGCACCAGCATTTTTTTTAATTGCACAGGTGTGAACTTTCCCTGCAATACATCCTACGTTCCCGTAACCCTCCTGGCCTCAACCTTCCTTAGGCACTGTCCTCACCCATCTGGCCCCTTCCCTGCTCCCATTCCAGCACTACACAGCCGTCATACCACCACCACACCCAGGCTTTATTTTATTTTATATTTTTTAAATTTATTTCTCTCTTTTTCTCTGCTTTTTCGCTACTTTCCCCCCCCCCCCCCCCCCACCCCCACCCCATCTCTCTCCTGCCCGCCGCCCAACCTGTAGCACTTCACTGTTCGCCATCCCCACCATACTATCCCTCCCCCTCCCCACCCCAGTCTCCTCCTTTCCCCTAACCAGTCGCCACTCCCATCATGCACTGGTGCTGCTGCTCGCAGTGTGGTTTCAGTTGCCTGAGACTGCAGTTGTGTGTGTGTGTGTGTGTGTGTGTGTGTGTGTGTGTGTGTGTGTGTATTGTTGACAAAGGCCATTGGCTGAAAGCTTTAAGTCTGAAATCTTTTTTTGTGCCTATCTGCAACTCAGCCTCACCACTATATAATGAGTGGCAACTCTCCTTCTCAGCTATATAATGAGTGGCAACTTTCCTTCTCAGAATATTGTTACATTCCATCCTGGATTTTCCATTGCTTGTCATATTTCTCAACCTCAGGATGCCACAAATACCTTCTTTCTTGTTTTAAACTAATAAGTTTCTCAAAATCCATGTTTTGTGTTTCGGAACAGTGCCCAATTCAACCAAAGAAAACAAACTGATCTGAATTCCATTGCCCGTCATCTGAAGTCTGTACAGTCAGGCATTGAGATTCCACTGCACTGAGACTGTGCACATAGTGGCAACCTCTTTTGAAAAAAATCAGCTGTTTTCAACCGATGTCACTCATCAGCTGAATACACGTCACTGCCACTATGACCGCAGCCTAAAAAAGTAAATAACCTAGTAAATAGTGAAATTCTACAACATAGTAAAAGAGGTGAGCTTTGTTAACAGTGGTTAAACTCCAGGTGGGTACCAGGATGAGAGGATATGTTCAAGAGCACATAATGGTAGGAAACACTATCTAAATTTGCTCTTACAGTCTGCCAACTTTGGTATCTCAAGACGGTACTGATTCATCTACAAAGAATTCAATGTGAAACTTTCAAAAACATTTTGACGAGAAATGTTCACTGGCATGAACTTTCATGGCAGATTAAAACTGTCCACCAGAACAGATTTAAATGTGGATCTATCACCTTGCTGTTGAATTGTTTAAGTATACATCGCCAACAAATACAAGCTGCCCCATGAAACACAAATGTCAAATTTCAATTGCTGCTCCAGCAAACAATTTAAATTTACAAAGGCTCAGTAAACCCATTTTCTCATAAGTATATTATCCAACCCTGTCATCCTAAATGTTTGTTGCAAAAAAATTTACTTTAGAGCAGAAATGCGCAATTGTAAACCTGAAGACTACAAGTTGAGTACCTTTGGCATGGCTCAGATAGTGAACACTGCTATCTGGGTACCAAAAGTTCAGCATCAGACTTAGATCCTGTACTTACAGATCTCAACGGGTAAAACTGTGAAGTAGCTATCAGAGATATTGGCCTTTCTGCTCATCACTGTCAGATAATAAAGCTAAAGACAGGCTTGGCAAAACTGCAGGACTACAAAAGGATCTTCTCAGAACGTAATACGTGTTTTTTCTAAGGCAGTGGTAAATCAAACCTAGGATGAAGTGAATATGGAAAACAATGTAGGTGCTAAATTCTCTAAGTTCTGCACATCGTTTAAATTACTTTCTGAGGAGACAATTCCAAAAGTATCATTTAAGGAAAATAGATAACTGCAGGCATTAGAAAGTCCTTCCAGACACTTAAATTTCTCAGTTCTTTATCAAAGCACTACTCTAATCCACAGTTCCTAGATTGCTGAAAAAACAAAACATATGTAATGCTTAAAGTAAGGTGAAGTATAGTAGTGTTGTATGACACAAAACCAGAAACTGGAAGAAACAGACACAAATACAATAGCACATAAATCAAAGATGGGGGTAGTATAATACAAAATCCTTAGGAACTGGCAATTTTGTGAATGACTATTTCTCTGTTATTGCAGAGAAGTTGCAGCAAAATCTTACTTAAAAAACACATGTAGCACCAACAATGAGTTACAAAGCAAGAACAATGATGTTCTTTCCTGCAAAAGAGCTTCAAGTTAAGGAGAATAATGCAAAAATTAAAAAACAATAAATCAGCAGGTATAGATGAGGTACCATCCTCTGTTCTGAACATGTACATAGAGACCCATTAAACAGACATTATGAACCTTTTGTGGTGTCACCGCCAGACACCACACTTGCTAGGTGGTAGATTAAATCGGCCGCGGTCCATTTAGTACATGTCGGACCCGCGTGTCGCCACTGTGTAATCGCAGACCTAGCGCCACCACAAGGCAGGTCTCGTGATACGAACAAGCACTCGTCCCAGTTGTACGAAGACCTAGCTAGCGACTAGATGTACGAAGCCTTTCTCTCTCATTAGCCGAGAGACAGAATAGCCTTCAGCTAAGTTAATGGCTACGAACTAGCAAGGCGCCTTTAGCCTTACAGTGATTGTAATTAAAGTCTCCTGTGTATAGTCAAGAGCGATGCACCACAATGATTGATTAAAGATAAGTATTAATCCAGCTACCTACTTTTCTTCATAGCATTAATTACGTAGTCTGTTCCAGTACTTGACGCCCGTCGGCGTGTGTGTGTACGCGTGCCTTTCTTTCGGCTACCCGTCACTGTGGACTGGCTGCCTTGTCAGTCCACTTCATTGGCGACGAGTTAAAGTATTCTTTCTGATTGCTTACATTTACTTGTGTCATGGCTTCGCCAGATGTACTGTCCGAATTTTATCGCTTGCAGAATCAGCAGACGCAGGCATTATTGGATGCCCTTGGACAGCTCGTCCAGGGTCAACGTGCCATTCAAACCGATGCGGCCGCCGCCGCTTCACCGGTACCGCAGCCACAACCTGCCGTTGCACCGCCTTTT
Source organism: Schistocerca serialis cubense (assembly GCF_023864345.2). Lineage (NCBI taxonomy): Eukaryota > Metazoa > Arthropoda > Insecta > Orthoptera > Acrididae > Schistocerca > Schistocerca serialis. The sequence goes on from NC_064639.1 coordinate 885,558,945, forward strand.
AGGCACTACGACCCGAACCACGAGTCCTGGCAAGAGTGGTCCCGCCAGTTTGCCTTCCACCTCGCCGCCTACAGAATTCAAGGTAATGAGCGGCAGCCGTTTTTGCTTTCTTGTGTCGGTGTGTCCACATACCGTGTGATAGTGAAGTTGTTTCCCCGGCGCGACGTAGCAACTCTGTCCTACGAGGAAATTTTGTCTGCATTAGATGTCTATTTCAAAGAAACAGTTAATGTGGTTGCAAAACGGTATACGTTTTTTCGTACAAAACGTATGGCCGGTCAAACTAATAGGGAGTGGGTAGCAACATTGCAAGGACTTACTAGAGAGTGTTCTTTTGACTGTGACTGTGGTCTTTCTTATTCAGATACAATGGTGCGTGACGCAATTGCACAGAACGTTTCTGATGTTCGCATACGGAGCAAATTTTGAAACTAGTTAATCCCTCCCTTCAACAAGTGATAGACATATTAGATAGACAAGACACACTTGACTGTGCTCAGGAATCTTTTGAAACTTCGCCAGCTGTGTGTAACATTAACCGGCACGCCGGGCGCGCTCGCGCTACGCGTCCCGGTCAACTGCCCTCGCGTACGTCCGCACAGCTGCCGCCGCGTTATAAACCAGGTGTGCCGCGCCAGCCCACAAATGCAGTGAAATCATGCCCGCGGTGTGCTACTAGACATTCGCGTGAACATTGCCCGTCACGCCAAGCTATTTGCTTTTTCTGCAATAGGAAAGGACATGTTCAAAGTGTTTGCCAGAAACAGCTCAGATCAGACAATCACAATCATTCCAGGCCCTTTGCTTCGCGCCGGAATCGAACCAAGGACACTCAGGCTCGTGGACCTTCGCCCATGGACATTCATGTCGTTAATTCCACTTCGTCCAGTGACACTTTCTCTAACAGTGACTGTGATCGTCCCACAAACAGGGTGCGTCAACGTCGCCGGAAATCACGTCAATTAGCAAGTGATTCTGTACCAGTGTCTGTTCAAATTGCACAAAACAGTCGCTCTTGTCGTCAGCAGGACAATAAACTTTTTGTGGACTTAGACTTTGAAGGCAAAGTGATACCATTCCAGCTCGATACAGGAGCTGCAGTTTCATTGCTCAATCACGACACGTACAAACAACTGGGCGCACCTCCGTTGCGTGCCGCAAATGTTAAGTTACATAGTTATTCAGGACAGACAATACCTGTGTTAGGACAGTGCACTCTTTTTGCAACATATAAAGGACAAACAAACCTTGTGTCATTTTACGTTCTTCGTTCTTCTCCGGCAGTGAACTTGTTTGGCTTAGATTTATTTCAGTTGTTTAACATGTCTATAGTAAATCAGGTCCTATCAGTGAATCAAACTGTGCCATCAGACAGTGTTTCTCGTCTATGTGACGAATTTGCAGACATTTTTGCACCGGGCCTTGGTTGCGCTCAACACTCTGAAGCACATTTGGAACTGAAAGTCAACGCGCAACCGAAATTTTTCAGAGTGCGCAATGTTCCTCACGCATTGCGTCATGAGGTCGCAAGAACATTGAACAATGTAAAGTCACATGGTGTGAGTGAATGTGCGCAATGCCTCTTCTCTTTCAGCTCCGCTTCATCGCTTACGCCGCGCAGGTGTTCCGTTTCTCTGGACGACGGAATGCGAACGCGCCTTTCGCCAGTTGAAATCGGCGTTGCTTTCTAATACTTGCCTCACGCCTTTCGATCCCCAGACACCCCTTTTGTTGATGGTAGATGCATCGGATTTCGGGATCGGTACTGTGCTTGCGCACAAAGTTGGCTCCCATGATCGCCCTATTGCCTTTGCGTCCAAATTGCTCTCGTCTGCGCAAAGAAATTATTCACAGATAGAGAAAGAAGCTTTGGCTCTCGTGTTTGGTGTTACTAAGTTCCATGATTTCTTGTATGGTCGTCACTTTACCATCATCACAGACCACAAACCTTTGACATCGCTTTTTCATCCGAACAAGCCTGTACCTCCGCGTACAGCGCAGAAATTCATTCGCTGGTCTATTTTCCTCTCGCAGTACCGCTACGATATCTTGTATCGGTCCACTGCTAAGCACGGAAACGCCGATGCGTTGTCCCGTTTGCCTGTTGCTGAGGATAAAGCATTCGATTCTTCCGAACTTGCTTGCATGTTCATTGATTCGGAAACCGATGAAGTGGTCGAATCGTTTCCGATTGATTTTCGTCGTGTAGCTGCAGCCACAGCTGCTGACCCTGTCCTTGCTACTGTTTTGCATTTTGTTGCTACGCAATGGCCTTTGTCAAAGTCTCGGATCGAGGATCCGTTGGTTCGCAGATTTTTTGCTCACAAGGAGAGACTTTTTGTTCGACGTGGTGTTTTGTTGTTGCGTTCTGATAATGATCAGTCCAGAGTCATGGTCCCACGTTCGTTACAGTCCTCTGTCTTACGGCTTCTTCACCAAGGACATTGGGGTATAGTGCGAACGAAACAACTTGCTCGTCAGCACTGTACTTGGTTCGGAATAGATGCTGCGATTACGAATATGTGTTCTTCTTGCCCGGCGTGTGCCGAACAACAATCCGCACCGCCGCGGAAAGTCTTTGCATGGCCAAAAGCCACTTCCCCTTGGCAACGCTTGCACATTGATTTTGCTGGTCCATTCTGGAATGCTCGGTGGTTGGTTCTGGTCGATACCTTCAGTAATTTTCCTTTTGTTGTCCGGATGTCTTCCACGACGTCCTCCGCCACCATCCAAGCGTTGTCTGCTATCTTTTGTATTGAAGGTCTTTCGCAGACTATTGTTTCCGACAATGGCCCACAATTCATGTCCGCAGAATTTCAGTCATTCTGCCAGGCCAATGGCATTCAACATCTGACATCCGCGCCGTTTTCGCCTCAGTCAAACGGTGCCGCTGAACGATTGGTCCGGACTTTCAAGTCACAGATGTTGAAATTGCAAGAGTCGCATTCTCGGGAGGACGCATTGTTGCTCTTTTTGTCTTCGTATCGCTCTCAGTCCCGAGATGGTCGCTCGCCGGCTGAGTTGCTCCATGGTCGTCCTCATCGCACCTTGATGTCTTTGCTGCATCCGCCGCATCAGGTTCCTGTGCAGCGGCAGACTCCTGCTTTTGCTCCAGGCGACGTAGTATTTTATCGCAACTATCGCGGTTCACGGCGTTGGCTCGCAAGGCGCATTCTTCGCTGCCTCGGCCGCACGATGTATTTGGTTTTGGGGGCCTCTGGTGAGGTGCGTCCGCATCTCAATCAGCTGCGCCTCTGTCGTCGCACGGGTACTGCCGCTCCCCGTCTGCTTTCAGCGACGGTGCCGTCCGGTCAGCGCCCTGGGGACCCATCTACTGGCTCGCCTCATCCCCAGGTGTTACCGACGATGCCTTCCATTTTGCCCCATGGCGACGCGACGCCGCAGCAGCCGCCGCCGCCGCCTGTTCTCCCGCCGGCGCCGCCCGCATTCGACGCTTCGCTGCAGCCGCCACGCGCCTCCCTGGGTCACGTGCCGCCGATCGCTTCCCGTGACCAGCTGTCCTCCACCATGGAACTCTTGCCCGCTCTGGACCACATGACGTCATCGCGCGTCGGGTAACCCGACGCAATGGAGGTCGACCCTTCGGCCCTCCTGTCTCATTACGGGCACATACACCGCATGTTGATGTGCACCCTGGACTAGCTTTTCAGGCGTTTCCTAGCTCCCCTCGGACCGAATGGCCGGGTGCGGGTGGCACAGCCTCACCTGTTGTTAGGCTCCCCACCTCATCGCATACGTCAACATGGGGTCCTCCCCACGGCGGGCGGAAGCCTTATCTCACGACCGTTCGCCGATTTGCGGGGGAGGAATGTGGTGTCACCGCCAGACACCACACTTGCTAGGTGGTAGATTAAATCGGCCGCGGTCCATTTAGTACATGTCGGACCCGCGTGTCGCCACTGTGTAATCGCAGACCTAGCGCCACCACAAGGCAGGTCTCGTGATACGAACAAGCACTCGTCCCAGTTGTACGAAGACCTAGCTAGCGACTAGATGTACGAAGCCTTTCTCTCTCATTAGCCGAGAGACAGAATAGCCTTCAGCTAAGTTAATGGCTACGAACTAGCAAGGCGCCTTTAGCCTTACAGTGATTGTAATTAAAGTCTCCTGTGTATAGTCAAGAGCGATGCACCACAATGATTGATTAAAGATAAGTATTAATCCAGCTACCTACTTTTCTTCATAGCATTAATTACGTAGTCTGTTCCAGTACTTGACGCCCGTCGGCGTGTGTGTGTACGCGTGCCTTTCTTTCGGCTACCCGTCACTGTGGACTGGCTGCCTTGTCAGTCCACTTCACCTTTACCCTCAGAAATTTTTCCACAGTAGATAAGTCAAGCCCAAGTTACACCTTTACTAAAAAGAGGTAAATAACATGAGGAGTATTGAAAACTACATCTAAATTCTCAAAAATGAATTGAATCAATCATGACAGATACACTAATATTTACATGAATAACTACAACCGTTTTAACGAAGTGCAGTTTGGTTTCTGAAGTGAGAAAAACAGAATAACTGCCATAACAGAAACTTCCTGGCAGATTTAAACTGTGTGCTGGACCGAGATTCGAACTCGGGACCTTTGCCTTTCCCGGGCACATGCTCTACCAACTGAGCTACCCAAGCATGACTCACGACCCATCCTCACAGCTTCAGTTCTGTCAGTATCTCGTCTCCTACCTTCCAAACTTCACAGAAGCTCTTCTGTGAACCTTGCAGAACTAGCACTCCTGGAAGAAAGGACATTGCAGAGACATGGCTTAGCCACAGCCAGGAGTGCTAGTTCTGCAAGGTTCACAGAAGAGCTTCTGTGAAGTTTGGAAGGTAGGAGATGAGGTACTGGCAGAATTGAAGCTGTGAGGACAGGTTGTGAGTTGTGTTTGGGTAGATCAGTTGGTGGAGCACTTGCCCGCAAAAGGCAAAGGTCCCGAGTTCGAGTCTCAATCGGCACACAGTGTTAATCTGCCAGGAAGTTTCATATCAGCGCACATTCCGCTGCAGAGTGAAAATCCCATTCTGGGGCATAACAGATTTTACAAATGAGGTACTTAAAGCTCTTACTCACAGACTCATAATACACAATTTCAAACGAGCAAAAGTAATCTGCTACCACCGGAAGTAGACATAAATGGTCATACACTAAATGAAACATCCTACGTAAAATTCCTTGGGTTTCAGTGGGACAACAAGTTAAAATTTATGTATTTTAATTGATTCAACTATTGAGGTCTTGGTGAAACATTCTATGTTATAATAACTATCAAAATCAAATAGAGAGTAAGGATGTAAAGCTCATTGAATTAGAAATATTACAAATTAAAAAACAGATGGGTGTATCCCCATATTTACTACTGAGCAAGCAGACTCAATTCAGTTATTCACCCCTTTCAGCCAGCTTCTACATAGCAGTGTAACTTAATGCCCTCATTTATAAATAGTAATCATACAAAGACCCATTCCCATGCACAGAGCTTTATTCCAGTGTATGTTTAGTCATACAATAAATGTTATACTAATGGGTTTCGTAAGATTGTACAACACATCTGTAACTCTGTTGAAATAGTCAACAGGAGATAACTATTATAATCTAAGTAGAGGAGTGATAAAGTAAGAAAGTACAATTGTTTATCTCTGCCTGGTTGTCATCTTTGGAATCAATTGTGTCATGTAAAATACACTTACAATCCAAAACCAACATTGTACAAAAATAATAAAGCTCTGTGAAACAAGAAAAAAAAGTTTTTCCATTTAGTTATTTATTTATTCTTTGCCCATGGAATCTAGCTGATAATTTCCAACTGAAAGTATAGCAATGCAGTGTGGACACGGTAACTGGTGAGTTCGGCATTGCACAGTCACAATGATATGGAGGAGAGGATTGGGAGGGGGATATTGAATAGGGGGAAGGTTGACTGTGGGGAAGATGGTGTGAGTGCAGAACAAGTTAAGTTTGAATCCTGGGGTAGGATGGATAGGGGGCAGGTGGCTAGTGAAGTGAGGCAGTCATTGAGTGCTTATATTTCCATACAATGAATCTGTGTGCTCTCCCTGTGCCAAATGCTTATCTATAAATTTTGTGATGCATACTTCTTTAAGTGCCTCTCTATTTATTTTTATATTTTGTCTTTAAATATGTCTGCTTGTGTCTGTATGTGTGGATGGATATGTGCGTGTGTGCGAGTGTATACCTGTCCTTTTTTCCCCCTAAGGTAAGTCTTTCCACTCCCGGGATTGGAATGACTCCTTACCCTCTCCTTTAAAACCCACTTCCTTTCGTCTTCCCCTCTCCTTCCCTCTTTCCTGATGAGGCAACAGTTTGTTGCGAAAGCTTGAATTTTGTGTGTATGTTTGTGTTTGTTTGTGTGTCTATCGACCTGCCAGCGCTTTTGTTCGGTAAGTCACCTCATCTTTGTTTTTATATATAATTTTTCCCACGTGGAATGTTTCCTTCCATTATATTTTTATATTTTGTTATACATTTCATCTGATTTGAAACATTACATAGATCATTTTCCACTGATTTATAAAAAGCAGAAGAGTTGAGTCATCAACAGGTACAGATAAAAAAGGATTTATTCCAAACGCTAGGAAATTTTCTTTTACTTTTATGCACGCCTGTCGACAACTCGAAGTGTCCGCTTTCCAGTGAGTAGTCTCCTTTACTGTTAAAGTATTTACTGCATATTCTGCCAGAAATTTTCCACTATGATATCTAAAAAGATTATTTTGTAGTAGACAATATTCACAACTGCTTCCTTTTCAAGTTTCTCCTCCAACTGAACTGCACCGATAATTGTTGTGTCATCAGCATAAATAGTAAGTTTGCCATTTATATCATCTGCAAAAAAATTAGTGTAGGGAATAAATAGTGTCAGTCTGAGTACAGAACTTGGAGCCATCATGTTTGACAATTTGTAGCTCAGTTTTGGAATCCAATATATACGATGTTTCAAAATGAATATATGTGTTTTAAGGCTTTGTACCATTTGTTACATTCAACTTGCAGTTATAAATAATACCTCAAATGAAAGAGCAGCTCCAACAGTTTTTCTTACAGGTGTTCAATGTGAGTACCATTTGTCACACAATTCGACAGACGAGTTCTTCCCGAACCTAGACCAATGTGTCTAGAGAAATTGTTGTAGCAATGCTGTTTCTGAAGCCAGATGGATCATCTGGTAGTGGAGACACATACATATGATCCTTTATGCTCCCCCAAAGGCAAAAATCACATGGCATCAGATTGTATACACCTACTACCACCGTCATACTTTAGCAAAATATCTGGAAATATCTTGCAGAAGATCCAAGAAAATTCTGGTCGTATGTAAAATCACTAAGTGGGTCTAAGGCTTCCATCTATGCAGTCTGGCGCAGTTGAAGATAGCACAACGAAAGCCTAAGTTTTAAATTTCACGTCAAGGAATCGTTCATGAAGGAGAATCGTATAAACATACCACCATTTGACCATTGAACAGACTTCCGTATGGATAATAAAGTAATAAGCATCCCTGGCATAGAGAAACAAGTGAAGCAGTTGAAAATAAATAAGTCAGTAGGCCCAGATGGAGTCCCAATTCAGTTTTTTCAAAGAGTACTCAAAGGCACCAGCCCCTTACTTAGCTTGCATTGATCATGAATCTCTCACCCAGCACAAGTGAGTGGAAACCAAGTGCAGGTGACTCCTGTGTATAAGAAAGGCAAAAGAAAGGGCCAGCAAAATTACAGACTAATATCCCGTACATCAGTTTGCTACAGAATCCTTGAAGAAAATTGTCAGTTCAAATATAACAAATTTTCTTGAGACCGAGAAGCTTGTGCCCACAAATCAGCGCAGTTTTAGAAAGCATTGCACGTACAAAACTCAGCTTGCCTTTTCTCACATGATATGCTGTGAACTATGGATGAGGGGCAATAGGCAACACCATATTTCTAGATTTCTGGAAAGCATTTGACATAGTTTCTCATTGCAGTGAGTGGAGTTATAGAATGCAGCATGTTGTCCTCGATGGTGAGTGTTTACCAGAGACAAGGGTATTGTCAGGAGTGCTCTAGAAAAATGTGATAGGGTCACTATTATTCTCCACATAAAAAAATGATTATTGTGATAGGGCCACTATTATTCTCTATATGAATAAATGATTTGGCGGTAAGAGTGGACAGCAATCTGCAATTGTTTGCTGATGATGCTGTGGTGTACAGTAAGATCTCAAAGTTCAGTGACTGTAGAATGATACAAGGTGATTTAGACAAAATTTCTAGTTGTGAGACAAATGGCAGCTGTCTCTAAATCTAGAAAATTTTAAGTTAATGTGGATGAGTAGGGAAAACAAACCTGTTATGTTCGGATACAGCGTTAGTAGTGTCCTGCTTGACACAGCATAATGTTGCAAAGCAATATGAAATGGGTTGAGCATGTGAGGATTGTGGTAGGAAAGGCAAATGGTTGACTTTGGTTTATTGGGAGAATTCTAGGAAAGTGTGGTTCATCAGTAAAGGAGACCATATATATGACACTAGTGTGATCCATTCTTGAGTGCTGCTCGAATGTTTGGGATCCATACTAGGCCAGGTTAAAGGAAGGCATCGAAGCAATTCAGAGGCAAGCTGCTAGGTTCAAACAACATGCAAGTGTTACACAGATGCTTCAGAAACTCAAATAGGAATCCCTTGCAGGAAGGCACATTCTTTTTGCAGAACACTATTGAAAAAATTTATGAGAACCGTCATTTGAATCTGAGTGCAGTACCATTCTGTTGCCTCCAACATACATTGCACCTAAGGACCATGAAGATAAGATATGAGAAATTAGGGCTCTTACAGAGGCATTTAGGCAGTTGTTTTTCCCTCATTCTATTTGGGAGTGGAACAGGAAAGGAAATGACATGTAGTAGTATGGGATACCCTCTGCCACATGCCATAAAGATAGATTGTGGAGTATTGATGTAGATGTGTACAGACCATGAGAAACAAGCTCTTTCATTCAGCCCTTACAACCAGTCGAACAGCTGGGTTCAACGTCATTCAACCAATCATCTACTGTGTTATGCCACTGAGGCAGCACAACAACTTGCCAAATAAATATCTGTGGTCCAGCTTCTTCCAGCTGAGGAATAAGCCATAGTTGTAGTGCATCAAGATAAGAAGCATCAGCTGCCATTGCTTCACCAAAAAAGAAAGGCCCAGAAACTTTCCACTGATATATGGCATAAAAAGCATTCAATTTAGAAGAGTCTTGCTGTAACTGTACCATCTGCTGCGATTTTCTGACCCCCTGATGTAAGCATTATGTGTATTAACATACACACTTAGATGAACTGTCAATTCTACGTTTACAGCTATGTCTATGTCTACATCTACATTTATCTCTACATCTGTATCTATATTCTGCAAATGACTGTGAGGTGCATGGCAGAGGGAAGGCCTATTGTGTCAGATATCAGGATTGCTTCCTGTTCCATTCATACATGGAGCACAGGAAGAATGGTTGTTTGAATGCCTCTGTGTGTGTAGTAATTATTCTAATCTTATCCTCATGATTCCTACATGAGCAATGTGCAGGGGGTTGTAATACATACTTAGAGTAATTATTTAAAGTCAGTTCTTAAAACTTTGTTAATAGACTTTATTGAGATAATTGACATCTGCCTTCAAGAGTCCTCTAGTTCAGTTCCTTCAATATCTGTGACACTCTCCCTTGGATTATACAAAACTGTGAACATTCATGCTGCCCTTCTCTGTATATGTTCAGTATCCCCTGTTAGTCCTATCTGGTACAGGTCCCACGCACTTGAGCAATAGTCTACAACTGGTCACAAATCATTTGTAAGCAATCTCTTTCATAGACTGAGTGCACTTCCCGAGTATACTACCAATAAAATGAAGTCTATCACCTGCTTTAGCCACGACTGAACCTATGTGATCATTCCATTTCACATTCCTACAAAGCGGTACACCCAGGTTAGCATCTCTCCAACTTGACTCATTGATATTAACAGTCATAGATACTGCCTTTTTCCTTTGTGAAGTGCGAAATTTTACATTTCTGGACATTAAGAGCACTGAAAGGCAACACGAACCAGAAAATCATCATCATGCAGCAACATTTTGTCTGCAAAGTTGGCATTTCAGTAATAATCTGTAGGATTTAGAGCTTGTAACAACTGGAAATGATAACGATGTAGCTGTAAGTGTCTCCTTAAAAAGTCTCCACATAGATGTCACTGGAAATGCTAATTCACAACTAGCCTTCCAAACTGATTTCCTGAGTCTACAGGTGAAATACTCTCACTTGTCAACACTTCTTCAGCCACTCTTGGTCATTCCATACTCTTCCCTTTGCACACAACAAAATCACTCAAAACCATTTATGAGTTGCTCTTTTATTGGATGTATTATGTTTTTATAATTATTGGATGTATTATGTGTTTATAATTGTAAGGTGAATGTAATAAATGCTACATATTCTTTAAAACCTGTACATTCTTTTTGAAACACCCTATATTTATCCCCACAAGTGTCTGATTTTGGTGTGCTGTTCCCTATTCTTCAGTTACAATTTTATTGAGGAGTGTAAACAAGGATAAAACAATTAAAAACTCAGTTCGTATTTTGCTCTCAGAAGCATCTCTCACTCTGCTGACCCAAAGACAACAGTGACTGCTTATTTTTCATATTTTTATTCCTTGTTGTCTTATGGAATTGTCTCCTGGAGCAGTGCACCTAAAGTAAACACAGTTTTTATACAGTAGGAGTGTGCAGCAAGAATGTTGTATAAAGTAGATAACATCTTGTGGAAGTGTTGTTAACAATCTTTTTGTACTCACTTCTCAATATATTTACTCCTTACTGGTTTTAATAGTTGACAATAAAATTCAGTTTTAGTTGAACTGTCTTCTGTGGGGGTCACAATGGGGATATGTACTCTGGTGGAACGGTATTCGGCTAGCTCCCACCTAACATACAGCAAGTACCTGAGAATCGCAACCAGTTGAATAAAAAAATTTGAAGACACACCTCATTAGCTACTCTTTCCACAAATTATCTGAATACATGAACACCTAGATTCTAGCTTTATGGGAAGTACCAGTGTTCACAGCTGTATGACAGGCACTAATGTACTGCAAATAGGGCTCAATATTTAAAGATGTAAGTGACTACTTCCCTTGGAAAATACTACTAAAGTAATCAGATTAATATTAAGCTACCAATGTGAGACAATCAGCAGCTACTTTGTCAGATTAGATTAGATTCAGATTTTATTCCACAGACCCAAAACTGAGATGAATCTGGCGGACGTGGAACATAACAGACAGTATAACATACAACACCCCCCCCCCCTAAAAAAAAAAAAAAAAAAAAAAAAAAAAAAAAAAAAAAAAAAAAAAACATAGAAAATTTGAATGTAATACTTGCTTCCCTGGTCATTTGTCAGGAGATTGTCGAGATATGTGAATACATTACAGGACCAATATGGAGCTAGATCAGCTGCTTCGGTCCGCTACTTTGTCAAGCATAGGTTTGGTTCCTATTGAGGGTGTTGGTAGGTGGGACTTCACAAGAAATGGCCTGTATGTCAATAAGAAAGAGAAGGGTAAATTGGCTGGGATGATAACAAAATCTTTAAGGGGGAGGGCATTGAAACACATGGGAGTACCTTTTTTTAAGGCTAAGATCAGTGTCCAGTGATTCAACATAGAATGAAATTAAGCTTAATGAGAAGCTCAGACAGGCAGGTACTAGAGATGTTAAAATATCACAAGATTCTTATAAAAGCACAGTGAAATGAAGAGTGTGGCAGCGTTCATAGTAGGATATTAAAAAAAAACACCATCAGCCACCAACTGTAATTTATTTATAACCTCTTATGTCAATTAATAGTTAAAGGTATGCCATTTACTAATGTGTAAGTCATTGTCCATTGCGTGGATTACTTTTTGAATATGACTCCTGTCAAATGATGCCCCCTCTGCACAACCATTCATCTAGGCGGTGTTGGAAGCTTTCCATAACTCAGCGCAATGTATTTCTTGGGACATTGCAAACGGCACTTCTGATGCGATCCTTCAACTCAGGAACGGTGGCACAATGTGTTCGGAACAATTCTTGCTTCAGGTAGCCCAAAGGCAAAAGTCTGCACATGAAAGGTCAGGCGAGCGAGGCGGCCAGGAAATGTCACCAAAACTGGAAATTACTCTATCGGGAAATGTCTGTCGCAAGAAATCCATGCAAATTCTGACCATATTCGAGGTTGCTCCATCTTGTTGAAACCATAATTGTTCCACATCCACCATACCTAACTGGGGAAGAACGAAGTCTTGCAGCATCTTTAGGCAGCGTTCACTGGTGACAGTTACAGCCACACCACTGTCATCCTCAAAGAAGTAAGGGCCAATAATCCAAAAGGAAGCAACTCCACACCACACTGTGACATGAGAACTGTGCAAGGGCTTGATGTGCAGTTCATGCGGGTTTACATCACTCAAATAAGGCATATTCTGTTTTTCACTGAACCACATAACTCGAAATGAGCTTCATCTGACATCAAGATGATGTGCAACATTTTATGGATTTTGGCGAAGGAGATCACGTGAAACCCAATTGTGAGGCCTAATTTCCTGAACAATCTGCAGCTTATATGGGTGAAAATGGAGATTTTCATGCAATATTCTCCTGAATGAGCGATCGACATATGCACAGTTTTCGCACGATGACGAGCAGATCTTTTGGGCTACGCAATAGTGCAGCATGAACATTTTCCACGGCATCTGGTGTCCACACAGTTCTTTCACTTCTTCCCAGTTTGCCACTGCAAACAGTAACTGCTGTTCAAAATGCACATACCCACCTCATAATTGTCCATCCATCTGGAACTTTCCCATGACATCCCAAGTTGAAATGTTGCCAAAACAGACGCTGGGTAGCAATAACAGAGTCTTTATTCTTGAAATAACTTTCAACAGCAAAGGCACGATGCTGTGCACTCCACCACTCCATATCACTGTCACACTTGAAATGGCAGCTCATTAGTACACGAATAAGGCATGAGCAGGTGCGCATTCCTGCAGTACATCATTGTACTATGCAAGTCAAATTACACTATGAATGCTGCCGCACCCTGTCCAATGTTAGTATATCACAAGATTTTCATAAAAGCACAGTGAAAAATAATGTTAGTATACTGCATCAGAATATCGGGATTAAAAAATAAAGCAAATGAGCACCTTGTTTGTTTAGAAGATTTAGAAACTGAGGGTGAAATAGATGTACTATGCCTGTCTGAACATCATAGGGTCACAGATATAGAAAAGGCAAACGTAGGTGGATATAAGCTTTCAGCAGATGTAAGTAGAGATACTATGGAGAGAGGAAGAGTTACATATATGTTAAGATCTGTCATAGTGTGAAAAATTTAGAAACTAAAAAATTTTGTGTAGAGCAACATGTAGAAGCACCTGCGTATGAGCTTAAACTAAATAATGGTACTTTCATAACAGTAGGCATAAACAGGTCCCCATTGGGAAATTTTCAGCTATTTTTTAAAGACTTGTATTATTTGTTGTGCTATCTGTCGGACAGACGGAAGCAAATTATTGTTTGTGGGGATTTCAAAGTAGATTTTCTGAAAGAGTCCGATAGAAAGCTTGACCTTGCAGTATTACTTGATTCTTCCAATTTGACATTAGTTATTGATTTTCCTACTCAAGTGGTACAGGAAAGAAGCACACTGATAGAAAATATTTTTAAAAACCAAGATAACTTTAATCAAATAACTACTTTTCCTGTTAAGAATGGTCTGTCTGATCATGATGCACAGCTAGTTACAGTATATGACATAGCTCCATACAGTAACGCAAAAACAGTACTCCAAAGTAGTGCGTTCAATTAATGATTTAACTACTGAAAATTTTAGGGAAAGCTTGCAACAGTTAGGCTGGGATGGGGCCTACAGAGAACCTGATGCTAATTTAAAATTTAACCTATTTCATGATACCTTTGTAAGTATATTTGAAAACAGTTTTCCTCAGAAAACAGTGATTATTATTATTATTTATTTTATGGCCTTCATTGGGCCACTCTAGTCAAAAATACAAAGTTGTAAACAAGTTGTTACACAGGGATACAATTTGGCTCAACAATAACTTAATATGATACTTAGGTAATATAATTATTAGAATCTATTTTTATATGAAAGGTGTTTTGCTCTTCTGTCTGCCCAATATTTCTTCATTCTTTCAGATATTGTCTTTCTTTCTTCATCTAAGACCACTCTTCCTGTACTCCTTTTATTGATTTTCATTTGTAGTCTGGTTTGCAGGTCTTACAGTATTCTGGTTTTCTCTGTCTTGTTTTTTAGGTCATCTACTGTAATTTGGAGTTCTTTATATCTTCCTTAATTTCTGTGATCCATTTAATGTCGCTATTGCTATTCCACAATTTTGGTATTATTTTTTTACTAATTCTGTTTTCTGGAGTTCTCATCAGATGTCCAAAGAATGAGATGCGTTTCTTCCTGATCGTGCTCATAACTGATTCTATTTTCTTATGTACTGTTTCATTTGATGCTATTCTCCAATGTCCATTTATTTTATACTGTTTATTTATACATGTTCTAATTATTCTTCTTTCTATTTTTAGTATTCTGTCAATTTCTGCTGTATTAGTTGTTTTGAAGATAGTTTCAGCTGCATACGTTATTTCTGGTTGTGTAACTGTTTTATAGTGTTTTAATTTTGCATCTATAGATACTAGGCTTTTTTTGTTGTATGTAGTTTTGGTAATGTAATTTGCATAGTTCAGTTTTTTTATTCTATTCTGCCATGATGGTTTCTCATTTAGATTGTATGTTATTATTTCACCTAAATATTTAAATTTATCAACAATTTTGATTTCATGTTCTCCTATTGTAATTCTGTTTGCAAGTGGTGGATCAGTTAGCACAATCTCCGTTTTTTCAAATGATATTCTAAGGCCTACTTTCTCTGCTATTTCTTGTAGTGATTTCACTTGCCTGGCTTCTTGAACAGTTTTGGCTAGGAGAGCAAGATCATCAGCGATTCCCAAGCAGTTTAAGCTAATGTCATCTTTTGCACTTCCAATTCTTATCATCTTTGGATTGCTCTTGTACCATTCTCTCATTATGTATTCCAGTGCACAGTTGAACAATAATGGTGATAGGCAGTCACCTTGTCTTAAGCCTGTTTTTATGAGGAATTGTTCCGAAATTTCTCCTCTAAACTTCCCTTTTGATTTGGTGTTGGTTAGAGTGAGTTGTATTATTTTAATTAGTTTTGGATAGAGTCCTTGATTTCTTAAAATTTTTAATACTGAAGGTGTGGAGACAGTCATATGCCTTCTTAAAATCTACAAATGTTATTGCCAGAGGTTTGTTCCATTTCTTGTAGTATGCCATAATCAATTTTAAACTAATTATCTGCTCTGCACAGCTTCTCCATGGTCTGAAACCTCCTGATATTCCCCTAACTCCTGTTCTAATTGCTCCTTGATTCTTTCATATAGGATCTTTGATAGAATTTTGTATGTGCAATCTAGGAGAGAGATTCCTCTGTAGTTGTATGGGTTGCTCTTATCTCCCTTTTCGTGTAGTGGGTGGATGATAGCTGTGGTCCAATGTTCGGGGAATCATTCTGTTACCCAAATTTTTGTTAGAGCCATGTGTAAGGAGGTCTTGACTGTGTCACTTGCATATTTCCAGATTTCAACAAAAACCTGATCTTCTCCACATGCCTTATAATTTTTTTGTTCTTTAAGAATTTTTTCTACTTCTTGGAAAGTTGGAGGGTCTAGTTTGTTAGGTTTGGTTTTTATTGGGGTATTTATGTTGATTTGTAAGGGTTCTTTGGGTTCCTCGCAATTCAGAAGTTTGTTAAATGGTTTTGCCATGATTTCTGCATTTTCCTTGTTACTGTGTGTCATTCTTCCATCTTCATCTTTCAGTATTAGTGTAGGGGCCTCATGTTGTTGTAGTTGTTTTCCAAAGATTTTATAGTAGTTCCTGGAGTTGGTTTTATGATAATTACCTTCTATAGAGTTTATAATATCTTTATGGAATCCTCTCTTGATTCTTCTAATATTTTGTGTGAAATTTTTTTTCATTTTTTAGGTTGATGGCATTTTCTTCAGTTTTATGTGTTTGAAACTTTAACCATGCTTGGTGTCTGTCTTCATGGAATTTGTCACATTCTGATGTCCACCATGCATGTTTCCTTCATGGGTTCAAGGGAGCTAGATTCTCTGCTTCTTTTTTAAGATTAGGCACTAGTTGCTCTATATCATCTGTTAATTTGATGGTTTATGTTATTTGTTGGTATTTATTATTTTTAATTAGCTGATGTGGGTCAAACCTCCTTTTTATTTTATTAGTTTTTTCGATCTTCTTCTTTAACGGAGTGAATTTGATTTTAATTTTAAATATGTAATGGTCTGAGCCTGTGTCTACTCCTCTCAGTATTTTAACATTGTGGATCTCCTTATGACAATTTTTGTCCATACAGACATGGTCTAGCTGCCATTCCCCCTTCCTCCAGTCTGGATGTTTCCATGTTTTAAGTTTACTTTGCTTCCTCTTAAAGTATGTTGATTTAGATATAAGGTTGTGTTCTCTGCAGAGTTCTCCAAGTCTTTGAGCGATTTTGTTCATCAATTTATGTGGACTCCATTTTCCAATTATATCTTTATATTTCCTTTCTTTTCCCAACTGAGCATTGAAATCTCCCAATAAGATTTTTACATTCTTTTTATTTACTCTGTTCACAGTTTGTTTTAGAGGGTCCCAAAATTTATCTACCTCTTCCTTTGTTTTTGTTAGACAATTTCTTTCATTTGTGGGGGCATGAGCATTTATTATTGTATAGATTTTATTCATTGTTTTAAAGGTTAGAGTCACAATTCCTGGTGATACTGCTTGGAAATCGATTACTGAATCTATTATTTTTATGTTTACTAAAAACCCTATTCCAAACTGCGGACATTGTTTCATTGCCCTCAGTCCTGGTTTCCCATTATAAATTCTGTATCCTTGTGATTCGAATGGGTCCTCTGTGGTGTTTCTCATTTCTTGGATCCCTGTTATTAAAATTTTTTGTTTATTTAGTTCATCTGTGAGCTCCTTGAGTTTTCCGGTCTGAAGTAGTGAGTTTATGTTGTGTGTTGCTATATAATTTATTTGCTCATGTTTAATCTTTGTGTTTTAGTGTGCATTTTGATGGTTGCAAACGCTCCGATTCGTTGCTGTCTTCTAGTTGACTACCCACCGAATCCGATGTAGCCTTCTCCTGCCTTTTTGAGCAGGATGGTGGAATTTTTTTCCTAAAAGACCTTTCCATTTTTGATTTTCAAAGGTTGTCAATCTTGGTTGGAGCAAGCTCCGATTTACAACTACAGTTGTCAACCGCAGAGGAAGTGTTTGGTCCACGAGAACTATTTTATTTCACTTAAGTCCATCAGTAAACCAGTGAGGACTTAATTGTAAGAAACTGTCTAAACAGCCATGGCTTACTAAAAGAATAAAAAATCTTGTAAACAAGAAAGGGAAAGGTATAGAATAGAATAGAATAGAATAGAATATTTTTATTAGCCTTTCAGTATTTTTATACAATTGGCTTCGTCAAAGTTTACAGAGGGTTTTAGTTTCAGAACGACATTCAAATAGTTACAGAAGGGGAGAAAAGGAACTAAAGACCTTTTCTTCAGCATTATGTAAAACAATGTTTTAGACAGTAATTAAATACACACATAAGAAAAGAATCACAGTAAATAACTAGCTTATATAATATCACAACATTTTCTTCTAACTTAGGTAAAACATATATTTTTATGATTAGTTTCTAAGAATTCAGTTGTATAGAATTCGTTGTTTTTTAGCCAGGTTTGCAATGTATTCTTATATTTATTTAGTGGTACTGTACGAGCTGAGCATGGTAACTTATTGAAAAATTTTATGCTTAAATACTCAAAGTTATTATAGACTACAGCAAGTCTTGCAGAAGGCAAGTCCAGCAGGTGACTGTTTCTTGTACTGTGTGCATGCACATCATATCTGATGTTCAATTTTTTCAGAATTTCTCTGGCATATATTAGACAGTTATATATGTACATGCTTGGCACTGTCATTACGCCAAGAGATTTAAAATAATTTCTGCAGGACTCTCTGGGTGCTAACCCCTCCATGGACCTGATTGCTCTCTTCTGCCATCTGAAAATACATTCAGCCCCTGGGGAGTTACCCCAAAGCAATATTCCATATTGCAGTTGGGAATGAAAAAAGCATAGTATGAGTGGAGTAGCAATTGCTTGCTCACACTGTTTCTTAATTTATACAATAATAAAAGTACTCGTGCTAGTTTACTACATAGATAATTGGTATGTCCTTCCCATGAGAGCTTTTGGTCTATGATTAGTCCAAGTAATCTCACTGTTTTGTTTTCATTTTTAGTTACTTTGAGATTAAATATTATTTCTTCTGTTTTTGTTTGATTTAGGTTATCCTGACACCAGTAATTAGCCATTTGCATCATTTCTCTATTTTTGTCCAGTACACTCTGTAAGTTCTCTCCTGTACTTATTAATGTCATATCGTCAGCATATAGTATGTTCTTACACGGTATGTAATTCGAGAAGTCATTAACATGACAATGAACAGAAAAGGTCCAAGAACAGAGCCTTGGGGTATTCCTCTTTCTATAGAGAGTATTTCTGACCTCTGCTTATTTGCATATACAAGTTGTAACCTATTGCTTGGATAAGATCTGAATAGTCGGAGTGTGTCATCTTCAATGCCATAGTATTTTAACTTTTTGATGAGTATGTCATGTGACACCGAGTCAAAAGCTTTCTTAGGTCAATAAGTGTTTCAGAGATTGATACCCTTTTTTCATACCCTTCATAAACATTGCTTACCAAAGCTTCTACTGCTTTTACAGTTGATAGGTGTGACCTGAAGCCGAACTGTTGTTCATTTAAAATTTTGTTGGTTTCAAAATACCTGTATATCTGCTTATGCACACAATTTTCTACTAACTTGGATATGATTGGTACTATTGAAATGGGTCTGTAGTTATTTGGGAGGTTTCTTTCACCTTTTTTATACACAGGCAATGTAACTGTGAGCTTAAGACAGCCGGGGAATATTCCTTCATCAAGTACTCTGTTTGATAGTGAGAGAAGTGGCATTTCAATTTCTTTTGCTATACATTTAATGATGAGATTACTGAGTCCATAATAATCTTCTGTTTTGGAATTACTTAATTTGTTTATTGACTTATGAATATCATTTAATGTGATTCGGGTCCAAGTGAACTTCTCACTTCTTGTCTGTTTTGCACAAGTGAGCAATGCTTCTGCATCAGAGGCAGAATTGATGGGTGGGGTGGTGACGCTATTTACAATATATTCATTGAGAATTTTGCAGTCAATAGGGATACTCCTTTCTTTATTGGTATTATTTATTTCCCTTTTAATGACAGTCCAGGCAGCTTTACATTTACTTTTAGAATTTAAAATATATTCATCATTTGCACAGCACTTAGCATTTTTTATTTCTAATCTGTAAAGGTTTCTCATTTTAGTGTAATTTTCCTTGTCCCTATCACTGTTATGAGATTTGTCTTTTTATAATCATCAGCAGTATTCTGAGTTTGTTAAGTTGTGGGGTGTACCACTTGTTAGTATTTTGTTGCTTATGAGTAATATTACTCTGGTACCTTTTGGTTACCAAGGGGCATGTCATTTCTACTATATGCTTGATCTCTGTCAGGAAAATGGAAAAACATTTATTAATTATTTTCTTGTTATCCATTACATGAGTCCAATCCATTTCGTTTAACTGGTTTATCATTTTGTTTACATTGGATTCACCTAGAATTCTATATGCCACTTCTCTCTCTGTAGAACTGAAGGCTGACTTTTCTATTTGAAGCCGTAGCCCTGCATGATCTGATATTCCTAATTCTATCACATCACATTGTATGGAGTCTCTTTGTACATTGCTAATTATGTTATCAAGGCATGCATTCAGTCTAGTGGGTTTTTCATTGAGACAGTAATAGTTTAATGACTTCAGAGTGTTAATCATATGAATTACGTTTTTTCTCTTTGCCCTTATATCTATGTTAATATCACCTACAATTACAATTCTATGCTGTTTATATTTTGACAACAACAATATTAAAGTATTAATTTTTTCTATAAATACTATCTCATCAGAGCCTGGGATTCGATAGATTGAGACAATTACAGTTTTCTGTTCATGCGTTACCACACCGGCTACTTCTATTGTAGCTTCAAGGCATAATCTACTAAGGTCTATAACTGAGTAATGCAATTCAAGGTCACTTTTGACATATATTGAGACCCCACCATGTGTAATACTTTTTCTGCAGTAGCTTGTAACTAACAAATATCCAAGAGGAACACACAAGTCTATTTCAGTGTCTTTCATCCAGTGTTCATTGATGCATAGAACACTGCAGTTGATTTTATCGAGCCAATATTGTAATTCATTGATTTTACACCTAAGAGATTGTACATTTATATGAACGAGGAGGAAACTGTCACTGCTACATAATGGTATTCTACTTTCACAGAACCTTCTGTATTCATTTATTTTCGCTACATGATCTACGGTTTCACAATTATCTGAATGAATTAGACTGCTCTAGTTTCCACTTAATGTGGTTTCTAACTTTCCTTCGTCTGTAATGTTGTTTTCTCTAAAAAAGGAGGTGTACAGTCATGCTCTGTGGGACTGTCTTTTAAGACAAGGCTATTGCGTGCTCGTATTTCATTTACAACTTGGTTTATCTCCTGACACAAAAATGTTTTCCCATGGTAATTTAGATGCTCACCATGTTCAGTGTGCAAATTTCTTTCAAGTCTGCTAATATCCACTACATTGCATTTAGCATAAATGGAACATAGTTGTTTGATTTTAATATTTGTTTTACAAATCTCTTTGTTAACACATTAATTATAGTTCAAGTCATGTCTATGGGGTATCGTCACAACAATAGTGTTTTTCACCGTACTTACACATAAAAAATTTTTCAAACCTGTTGTACACTTTTTGGCTTCATTTTGCGCTACATCATTTGCACCAGTCACACAAACAACAAAGTCACTGTCCCCTGTTGTATTCTTGTGTTCTGATATGCCTTCAACAATATTTTCTGTCCTCGCACCAGGTTTTACGATGCCAGTTGCACGAAGATCCGCATTCACATCCTGTAGAATATTTGCTCCCTTTCTTCCATGGCTGTCCGCTAGAAAAAGCACATTGTGTTTCTTTGTTCGCTGTTTCTGGCTGTTGGCGATGTTTTTGCAGCTCCTCACAATGTTTTTCTCTTCACGTTGAGTGGCTTGTTCACTTTCAATGTTTATGGAGCTGCTGCTGCTTTCTGATAACACACTGAACTTGTTTGTGCACACGAGATTAGGTTTATTCCATGTATTTCTTTGTGAGCAAGGCACTTTTTTAGTCACTTTGTTTGGCATTAAACGAGAAATAGTTTTTGAATTGTTTACACACTTTAGGCCACTGTTTTCACTTTGAAGGACATTTGAGTTAGGCTTATTTACGCAGTTTTGACCGTTACTTTCACTGGCAGTTGAGTTTGGCCTATTTACGCAATTTTGACCATTACTTTCACTGGAATGCATGTTTAAGTTGTTTATGCTCTTTTGGCGTTTACTGCTCGCAACCAATGTTTTTAACTCACGGTTTTTGTTCTCAAGTTTAGTGATATCTCGTCCCACTATATCAGCAACTAGCTGAAGACTTTTTAATCGTTCATTTAACTTTTCGATTTCTTCTTTACCATAATTACAAACACTATTTTTTACAACGTGGCTGTAGCTTTTTGTCTCGTTAATATTACTCACTTCTGCACTTGACGCGTTTTCCCTTAAGTATTGTACAGCTTCCCAATCCTTCGTAGTTCCTACCTCTTTCGTCAGCTGAACATGTAAGGCAGACTTGCATGCTTCACAACAAAACTTAATTTGCTCTTTCGAATTTCTCACGAGATGTATTTCACTGTTGCTTAGACCAACACAATCACTGTGAAACTGTTTTCTACACCATAATCCACAGATCACGAATATTTCTGTGGTTTTTATTAATTTATTGCACTTAAGACACGATTTACTCTTGTCACTAGCGGCCAGCAGCTATCTTACAGCTAGAAGGAGTAATGATCCAGAAACAATGAAACATTATAAAAACTACTGCACTGTATTAAGTAAAGTCCAAAAGTACGTGCTTTATGTCTGAGATTAGCACATCTGATCATAAAATTAAAACAATTTGGAACATTGTTCAAAGGGAAACAGGGCAACCAAGGGCACAGGAGGGCTGTATTTCTATCAAACTCAATGAAGCCAGAAGCAACAAACATTTTTAATAATCATTTTTAAATGTTGTAGAGAAAATAGGATCCAGCTTTCATTAGAAAATGCCAGACAATATATGGAAGAGGCAATACCTATGCAGTTCAGTCAAATTGAAATTCAACCCACCTCTCCTGTTGAAATTAGGAGAATAATAAATTCACTCAAAAGTAAGAGCTCACATGGAACTGATGCCATGTCCAACAGAGTACTGAAAGCTTGATCCTACATATGTAGTAGCTCACTGAAATAGGGCATTTTTCCAGACAAACTGAAATACACTCTTGTTAAATCATTGCATAAAATGCTAACAACTACCGCCCAATTTCACTTCTGACAGTTTTATCCAAAATTCTTGAAAAAGTAATGTATTCAAGAGTAGCATCACATATTTGTAAAAATGAAGTACTAACAAAATGTCAGTTTGGTACACAGAAATACTTTTCAACAGGAAATGTTATATATGCTTTGATTGATCAACTATTAAATGCTTTGAATGACCGAACAACACCCATGGGGGTATTTTGTGATCACTCCAAAGCTTTTGTGTCTGGGAATCATAAAAGTCTTCTAGATAAGCTTAAGTATTGTGGTACGAATAGGACAGTGCATAAATGGTTTAATTCATATTTAACTGGAAGCATGAAGAAGGTTGAAATTAACAGTACAGATAGTCTGCAAAAATCAGCAGAAGCCTATAACTTGTGAGGTATCAAGAATGATGTTCCACAGGGTTCAGTCTTGGATCCCTTATTGTTTTTAATATATATTAATGACTTGCCACTCTATATTCGTGAAGATGCAAAGCTAGTTCTTTTTGCTGACGATACAAGTGTAGTAATCACACCCAACAAATGGGAATCAGCTGAGGAAATTGTAAATAATGTCTTCCAGAAAATTATTAATTGGTTCTCTACAAATAGACTCTCACCAAATTTCTAGAAAAAACAGTAGGCCCTATATACAGTTCTGTACAGTGAATGGCATAACACCATTGATCTTTGAACAGAAGTCTGTTGCTAAGGCAAAATGTTCCCTTGAAGTCTGAGGGTATTTCGCCTGTCACATACACCTTGCTCACCAAATGGTATAATTTTGTCAGTACCGGCTCTCCCAATGCTGTCAGAAGATCTAATGGAATGTTGTCTACTCCCGGGGCCTTGTTTCGACTTAGGTCTTTCAGTGCTCTGTCAAACTCTTCACGCAGTATCATATCTCCCAGTTCATCTTCATCTACATCTCTTCCATTTCCATAATATTGTCCTCAAGTACATTGCCCTTGTATAGGCCCTCTACATACTCCTTCCACCTTTCTGCTTTCCCTTCTTTGCTTAGAACTGGGTTTCCATCTGAGTTCTTGATATTCATACAAGTGGTTCTCTTTTCTTCAAAGATCTCTAATTTTCCTGTAGGCAGTATCTATCTTACCCCTAGTGAGATAAGCCTCTACATCCTTACATTTGTCCTCTAGCCATCCCTGCTTAGCCATTTTGCACTTCCTGTCGATCTCATTTTTGAGACGTTTGTATTCCTTTTTGCCTGCTTCATTTACGATATTTTTATATTTTCTACTTTCATCAATTAAATTCAATATTTCTTCTGTTAACAAAGGATTTCTACTAGCCCTCATCTTTTTACCTACTTGATCCTCTGCTGCCTTCACTACATCATCCCTCAAAGCTACCCATTCTTCTTCTACTGTATTTCTTTCCCCCATTCCTGTCAATAGTTCCCTTATGCTCTCCCTGAAACTCTGTACAACCTCAGGTTTAGTCAGTTTATCCAGGTCCCATCTCCTTAAATTCCCACCTCTTTGCAGTTTCTTCAGTTTTAATCTACAGTTCATAACCAATAGATTGTGGTCAGAGTCCACATCTGCCCCTGGAAATGTCCTACAATTTAAAATCTGGTTCCTAAATCTCTGTCTTACCATTATATAATCTATCTGATACCTTTTAGTATCTCCAGGATTCTTCCATGTACACAACCTTCTTTTACGATTCTTGAACCAAGTGTTAGCTATGATTAAGTTATGCTCTGTGCAAAATTTTACCAGGGGCTTCCTCTTTCATTTATTACCCCCAATCCATATTCACCTACTATGTTTCCTTCTCTCCCTTTTCCTACTCTTGAATTCCAGTCATCCATGACTATTAAATTTTCATCTCCGTGCACTATCTGAATAATTCCTTTTATTATATCATACATTTCATCAATTTCTTCATCATATGCAGAGCTCGTTGGCATATAAACTTGTACTACTGTAGTAGGCATGGGCTTCGTGTCTATCTTGGCCACAATAATGTGTTCACTATGCTGTTTGTAGTAGCTTACCCACACTCCTATTTCTTTATTCATTATTAAACCTACTCCTGCATTACCACTGTTTGATTTTGTATTTATAACCCTGTATTCGCCTGACCAAAAGTCTTGTTCCTCCTGCCACCGAACTTCACTAATTCCCACTATATCTAACTGTAACCTATTCACTTCCCTTTTTAAATTTTCTAACCTACCTGCTCGATTAAGGGATCTGACATTCCACGCTCCAATCCGTAGAATGCCAGTTTTCTTTCTCCTGATAACGACATCCTCTTGAGTAGTCCCCTCCCGGAAATCCAAATGAGGGACTATTTTACCTCTGGAATATTTTACCCAAGATGATGCCATCATCATTTAACCATACAGGAAAGCTGCATGCCCTCAGGAAAAATGACAGCTGTAGTTTCACCTTGCTTTCAGCCGTTCGCAGTACCAGCACAGCAAGGCCGTTTTGGTTAGTGTTACAAGGCCAGATCAGCCAATCATGCACACTGTTGCCCCTGACACTACTGAAAAGGCTGCTGCCCCTCTTCAGGAACCACAAGTTTGTCTGGCCTCTCAACAGATACCCCTCCGTTGTGGTTGCATCTACGATATGGCTATCTGTATCGCTGAGGCACGCAAGCCTTCCCATCTACAGTAAGGTCCATGGTTCATGCGGGGGGGGACCAGTATGACATAATTGAATAAAAGTAAGCAAAGTATGCAAGTTTTTTCATATTTATATCTCCTACATGTGACATCATTCACATTGCAAGCACAGACACGTTTAGGTGCTTCAGCAATTCTGTGGTATGCCCTTCCCATCTGAATTTTTTATCAAGCTGTAATCCCATAAATTTAGCACTGTCAACCTCTTCCACTTGCATGTCTTAAGTGTTACACACATGCTGGAAGGAAATCTCTTACAGGTTCTGAATTGCATATAGTTGGTCTCTTCAAAGTCTTATGGCAACAATTTAGCTTTAAACTATTTATTAATGTCAATGAAAATTTGATTAGCAGCCATTTCTAAATCTTTACATGACTTGCTTTTTATTTCAATGTTTGTAACATCTGCAGTCAAACTTAGACAAGAGGTCATTAATGTACACCAGAAAAGCAATGGACCCAAGATTAAATCTTGAGGAATACCATGCATAATTAATACCAAATCAGAAGAAGATGACTGCTTACTCCACAGGTATTTCACAATGGCACCCTTTGTTTCCTGTAAGTTAGGTAAGACTCAAACCATTTTGCAGCACTGTCAGTGAAGAGACATCATAATATACTAATAATACACTATTAATACTTGGGTTATTACATCCACTCGACCATTTCAAAATCTAATGAAATTTGGTGTGAAGGTTCTGTATGATCTTTGATGGTCATATACCAAATTTCTATTCAGTATCTTTAATGGTTGAATTTATAGGGGCTTTTAAAGAGAGGCTACTCATCTTTGCATCACATACAAAGGTGCAAATGTGCCAAGTTTGCTAGGTTTTTTTAAAAGTTCTAGCACACATTTGGTCATTTGCTTTACCATACATAGACAAATTTTTATACTGAATCACACTATGGCAAAAATTTGTGATTCAGCCACAACTATATATAGATACAAGCCTCTAAAGTGGTTAAAAAATTTGTCATGCTAGTCTGTGAGCCGAGGTTTGACCGACCACTGCTGCTTTTCGTATGAACCAATCACAACAAAACTTCAGAGGGTTATTCCTACCTATAATGTCTATATATGGATCAAATTTAATTAACATTAAATACCTAGAAGAAGAGATATGTGTATTCAAAGTCAGCCAAAATTTTCTATGTGCAAATTGTACGGCTTTTTTGGGGGGGGGGGGGGGGGGGGGGGGACCAATATCTCAACTGTGTCTTGTTCGATCCTCTTTTTCTTGCCACAGCTGGAAAGAGCATGCTTTAAGCTATCAAAGCTATATTGTTTAATTTCTGGATCTCGCATATTGATGGGTAAGAATACATTTCAAAAGTTATTATTTTAGCACTTCAAGAAGATTGAAAGGTGCAATATTTTGCTCATTATGACCCACAGTTAATTTTTTTAGTATGTAAATCAGTTTCAAACATTATTTTAACATATACCATAAAACAAGCGTAATACACAACACAGCAAACTTGCAAAACAAAAACACTAAATAGTCAGTTCCATTTTTGGTTAAATACTTCTACAATTTTGACAAGGACAGATTGAGGGAAACTATTGTCTTCCTGATAATGGTGGTGGTGGTGGTGGTGCTTTTGAAGTCATGAAAATACATTGCTCAGGAATCCCGCAGGTGTCTTTAGCAGTTGGCCAGTGGAAGGAATGAGCAAAACCATGTGGGTGCATAAAGCTGGTAAGGACATCTTGTTGTTCATGTGAAAATTCACACACTTTTCCAACCCACCAAAAATTGTTGTACATACATGCAACATAGTTTTCTGGTTTTAAACTCGCAATTGAGGTTGCTGCAATTTCTTCATCTGCTTCAGAGGCATTAACTGTGAATGCTGTAGCATCATTTGAAACTCCGTGTACTCTGAGCTGATTACAATTAATTGGCTTAAACTGGTGTTTTTCTCTTGTTCCAGATATTGTATGTCCTGTGACAAACCTTGTTTCTTAATCAGGCTGAATTTTTTCAACATCTTCTTTTGGTACATTAAAAAACTTTATGCCTGGAATACTATCATCACAGAATTTGAATAAATCATGTGGAGTCAATATCTGGTTGTCTAAGGGCCTCTGCAAACTAGCACAGACTGCTAGTCTTTTTGCTGTTCCCACAATGTCATAACAAGGTGATTGGCTTTGGCTTGCACAAAAAAATTCCCTTCAGCAATGATGCCAATATCCTTTTTGTGCAGACATAAAGTGGTGAAATTTTTCAAATTGTTATATTGAGCAACTGAGCCATCACTACAGTAATAAATGTTCACAATGATTTCAATCTTTGTCTTTAAATATGCTATTTACTTTATTTGAAAGGCATGGATAGCAATGGTATCATGATGGAGACAGTTGCTCATCATACAGATGCTAATACTCTTGACATTCTTTTTCACCAAAATACACTCCTGGAAATTGAAATAAGAACACCGTGAATTCATTGTCCCAGGAAGGGGAAACTTTATTGACACATTCCTGGGGTCAGATACATCACATGATCACACTGACAGAACCACAGGCACATAGACACAGGCAACAGAGCATGCACAATGTCGGCACTAGTACAGTGTATATCCACCTTTCGCAGCAATGCAGGCTGCTATTCTCCCATGGAGACGATCGTAGAGATGCTGGATGTAGTCCTGTGGAACGGCTTGCCATGCCATTTCCACCTGGTGCCTCTGTTGGACCAGCGTTCGTGCTGGACGTGCAGACCGCGTGAGACGACGCTTCATCCAGTCCCAAACATGCTCAATGGGGGACAGATCCGGAGATCTTGCTGGCCAGGGTAGTTGACTTACACCTTCTAGAGCACGTTGGGTGGCACGGGATACATGCGGACGTGCATTGTCCTGTTGGAACAGCAAGTTCCCTTGCCGGTCTAGGAATGGTAGAACGATGGGTTCGATGACGGTTTGGATGTACCGTGCACTATTCAGTGTCCCCTCGACGATCACCAGTGGTGTACGGCCAGTGTAGGAGATCGCTCCCCACACCATGATGCCGAGTGTTGGCCCTGTGTGCCTCGGTCGTATGCAGTCCTGATTGTGGCGCTCACCTGCACGGCGCCAAACACGCATACGACCATCATTGGCACCAAGGCAGAAGCGACTCTCATCGCTGAAGACGACACGTCTCCATTCGTCCCTCCATTCACGCCTGTCGCGACACCACTGGAGGCGGGCTGCACGATGTTGGGGCGTGAGCGGAAGACGGCCTAACGGTGTGCGGGACCGTAGCCCAGCTTCATGGAGACGGTTGCGAATGGTCCTCGCCGATACCCCAGGAGCAACAGTGTCCCTAATTTGCTGGGAAGTGGCGGTGCGGTCCCCTACGGCACTGCGTAGGATCCTACGGTCTTGGCGTGCATCCGTGCGTCGCTGCGGTCCGGTCCCAGGTCGACGGGCACGTGCACCTTCCGCCGACCACTGGCGACAACATCGATGTACTGTGGAGACCTCACGCCCCACGTGTTGAGCAATTCGGCGGTACGTCCACCCGGCCTCCCGCATGTCCACTATACGCCCTCGCTCAAAGTCCGTCAACTGCACATACGGTTCACGTCCACGCTGTCGCGGCATGCTACCAGTGTTAAAGACTGCGATGGAGCTCCGTATGCCACGGCAAACTGGCTGACACTGACGGCGGTGGTGCACAAATGCTGCGCAGCTAGCGCCATTCGACGGCCAACATCGCGGTTCCTGGTGTGTCCGCTGTGCCGTGCGTGTGATCATTGCTTGTACAGCCCTCTCGCAGTGTCCGGAGCAAGTATGGTGGGTCTGACACACCGGTGTCAATGTGTTCTTTTTTCAATTTCCAGGAGTGTAGATAACAAATGGACGTAATGTGGCCTGACTATTCACCCAATGAAATTCTTGTGCAGCATCTTGAACAACAAATGAGTAATTGTCAGCAAAAGCCATCAACATAATTAATTCATTTTCTGCAAGATTTCTTTTTAACTGCTTAAGGTGTAAATTTTAGTGTTTTGTCACAAAGTGATGGCTTCTTAACCCGGTAATTTCAAAAATCACTGCCTCAATGAAATCTTCAGCAGTTCTCTGACATGTCTCCAATGTGTGTCTGTCAATGTGGACCCATTACTGATATTACATTGTTTCTTCAGGGTCATAGTCTTTAAAAGTGTCTTCAAGAAAAGCCTCTAGTTTTATTTTTCCTGGACATTCCTCAAAACATTGCAGCATACAATCTTTTGATTCCAAACTGCATCAATTTTTTTCTTCAAAACCCTGTAATCATGTTGGAGGGATGTTTCTCAAGCCAACATTGATTTGACATTTTGATGAATTGCACATATACATACTAAATGTGATCCAAAAGCACCAATGTAGTGTAACCTTTTGGCCTGAGCACACAAAATTTTGAGGAGCTCAGTTGATTTCCATACTGCTTACAATAAGCGCTGAACATTTCTTTCAGGTTTCAAAGGAGCAGCTGTTTCTGCTTGTGAATCTTTTTCCCATTTACTCTTACTGCAACATAATCCTTTTAGTCTGGGTGTAAACAAGAAAACTCATCATCTCTAAAAAAAGTGAGGACATTTTGGTTTAGTTCATCACTGAGCTTTTTCCCTTTTCGGTTTGAGGGGGTTGCTAAAATCCCATCTTCCACCTTTAGTTTCCTACACTTATTTTCCATTTTAGTCAAAACAGCAAATTCTTTAGTCATTTTTTCAATAGTCCAGCTATTTGGGGGCAGGGTCAAAATTTGAACTTTATTGCAATTTCTTGAAGCCTGAAGCTTAATCTTAACTTCTTCAATTAATATAGCCATATCTTTATATTTTTGGCAGTCTTCCATTTGTTTTGTATATCTGCTTGGCTCACAGCAGCAGCTGTGGCAATTACCTTAGTAATGCTGCCTTGGGCTTTCAGAACTTTGTGCTTTATGTATCCTATTGAATCCCTTTTGCTGATCCAATGAAGCTTTAATGGTGACTCTCCAAGTGATGATAATGAAGTATTAGCAATAAAGCAAGCATCAACAACATCCATGTCTTCAGTGGATGGTGATTCTTGCTTACCCTGGTGGATGGTCCTTTTTGGGCCACTTCATTTCTACATTTGGTACAAATTTTCTGACCAGGTTCAAAAACTAAATTAGTCAGTAACTTCAACCTATCAGACATTGCAAATAGTTACTGCTGTTAAAGCCTTCTTGGCTACATGTTTTTCTTTACCAAATCGGTTGCGGCAAGTCTTCTGCAGGCACTAAAATTTTGTCATCAACAAGGTGTTGTGTATGAACACATTTGGACATCTTCAGTTAAATCAAGCCCAGACCTAAGTCGCAGAAGCTCCTTGTCCATTGGTAACATTTCCTTAACTTATTGTAGTTGACTTTCGTTGTAATAGAATGCTGATGACTTACATCAATCAGTTCCATCTGATCCACCAAAGTAGTTGGGTGAAGGGGTCTCTTGGTTCATTTTATACAATAGTTTATTAAGCTATAACAAGCAATTTCTAAAGCTCATAAATATTCATGTTTGAAGCATAGAAGATTCAGTCTTGTTTGTATATGAAATTAAGAAACTGGGCCAAAATATAGAATTTGGGCCATCAAAACATATTGTTTTAGTGCTTACCTTCAGCAACAACAATGATGATTGATTATTCAAGCACTCAATAATCAACACTAAGATTGTACAATGTCAATGCCAAAGATTACACCACACAGAAGACTGACACAATGAAAACTGCCAATAATGAAAGCAACAAATGAAATTGGTGATTCAGCAATGTATCACTGCTGCAAGGATAGAGCCTTAAAAACTATTTATGCCTTAGAATGCTGATAGAAACTAAATGACAGGGCATATATGCACCACCATGCTTTGTAGGGATAAAACATTCCAAAGCAACATAGCATTCCAGTATGATCTTCTAGATTTTACAATCTTACGAGCATTTTCTTAGGTTTTATTATTTTATATTCTATACTGTAAAATAATGTGAAAACACTTCTTATTAGCATAGTCACATTCACTAAACCACAGGCAAATCCTATATTTAAAGACATTACAATTACACATTTTTTATTTACAATTTCAAATTGTATTAATTTTTTGTATTTATCAATAATCCATTTTCCCTACTTTTGAATAGGTATTCTTACTCATCAATATGCAAGATCCAGAAATTAAACAATATAGCTTTGAAAGCGTAAAGCATGCTCTTTCCATCTGTGCACATAAAAAATTTTGGCCCACTTTGCAGATGCATATCTTTCCTTCTAGGCATCCAGTGTTCATTAAATTTGATCAATATATAGACATCACACGTAGGAATGACTCTCTGAAGTTTTGGTGTGAAGTGTTCATATGAAAAGTAGCAGTGGTTGGTCAAACCATGGCTCACAGAATAGCAGATGAATTTTTCAACCACTTTAGAAGCTTGTATCTATACATAGGTGAGGCTAAATCACAAATTTAGGCCATGGTGCGATTCAGCATAAAAGGTTGTCTATGTATGGTTAAGCAAACGACCAAATGTGTGCTAGAACTTTTAAAAAAGCCTAGCAAACTTGGCACATTTGCACCTTTGAATGTGATGTGAAGGTTAGTAACCTCTCTTTAAAAAAACCCTAAAAATTGAACCACTGAAGATACTGGACTGAAATTTACTATATAACTATGAAAGACCATATAGAACCTTCAACATTAAATTTCATTACATTTTGAGGTGGTTGAGTGGGGACTCTTTTTTAATATTGGTCCCTTTGATCTGGAAGGACCCACTTAAGAGAATACTGTGGTTCATACAATCAGAGGCTTCTGACGGGTCACAGGAAATTCGAATACCCTCTCATTTGTTATCCAATGAATTAAGTACAGTCCCATTGTACGTGTAAATGGCCTTCTCTCTATTGGAACCCTTAAGGAACCCAAACTGTGACTTCGACACTATATTATTCGCAATCAGATGCTTAAGAAGACGCTTGAACACAATGTTTTAAAATATTTTTGAGAAAGCTCACAAAAGTGAAATTGATTGATAGTTTGATGGTGTTTCTTTATCCCCCTTCTTGTAAAGAGGCTTAACTTCAGCATATTTTAGCCAGTCTGGAAATGCTCCACTGATAAGACATTGATTACACAAATAACTTAAGATAGAACTGAACTCACTTGAACATTCTTTGATTAACTTCATTGATATGTTACCATAATCACAAGAACATTTTTATTTTAAGGATTTTATGACGAATTCTACTTCTTTGGGAGAAGTGTCATTCCACTGCAC
Source organism: Schistocerca serialis cubense (assembly GCF_023864345.2). Classification (NCBI taxonomy): domain Eukaryota; kingdom Metazoa; phylum Arthropoda; class Insecta; order Orthoptera; family Acrididae; genus Schistocerca; species Schistocerca serialis. The sequence continues at coordinate 885,591,624 of NC_064639.1, forward strand.
TGTTTACTGGATCTGATAACCAAAAGCTGCCAGTAACAGAAACAAAGTACTGGTTTAAGAAGCAGAAACAAAATACTTTCTTAGAGCCATCAGTTCCTCTTCTTTACTGGCCCCACATGTCTCTGTCTTCACTATATCCCATATAGCTTTTATTTTATCGCCCAGTGTAATTATCTTTTTCTCATAATGAAGCTGCTTAGATTTCTAGGTTACTTGCTTCAATATTCTGCACTATTGTTTGTATTGCACTACACTGCTAACACCAGAGCTGTTCTTAGATAGTAAATACAGCTTCCTTTTTGTCCAACATGATACTTTATTCCTTGTATAATTCATGGTATATTTTTAGACTTCTGTTTGACTCGAGTTACCTGCTTGTGTTGGGGGTGGGGATTGGGGGGGGACGGGGGGGGGGGGGGGGGGGGGGGGGAAGGGAGGGGAATTTTAAATCAGAAAGTAAAATTACTAATGAATGCTCTGAATTTCCCATTTGAGTCAGAAGTATTGTAAACATCTATCAAGTTCATGTTTTGAGCAGTCTCCTAAAATTTTCAATTGTTTACTGACTTATTACCCTCCTGTACTCGGATTTAATATATTTTATATCCTGACATGCTACAACATTTAACATAAGATGGTGCATATCATGAGCAGATAGCCCATTTACTATTTGTTTTGTGATATGACTTTTTTCTCTAGATTTGTCTACAAAGGTATTATCAGCAGCAGTCTCAGAGCATTTACATAATAAAGTTGTCAGCTGTTTCCTGGCCCACAGTGAGCGTACTGGGGTAGTTTGAGGGTGTGGAGTAGGGTGAGGGATGGAGAGAGGTGGGAGGCAGGGAGGGGATTGGAGGGGAGGAAGCATCTAGCAGCTCTTGGGAGAGTGGAGAGCCATTTGTGGCCTACTAATGGGTTGCAGTGAGAGGGTGCAGGCGGCATACAAATTCTGTTCCCACATCAGTTAGTTGCATGCTGTTAGTTACCTCATGCCCTAGTCTACGAAATCGCGTGTCCACGTATCTGCCACCTGGCCCCTCCTCAGCCAGCTCACAGATGGCTCCCTACTCTCCCACGAGCCGCTTACCCCCCAACCGCCTTCCTGACTCTCTCCGTCCCTCGCCCCACATCAGCCCACACCACCACCTCACCTCAGTACACTTGTAGCGGTTCCACCTGCTTTGTTTCTTTCTTCGTTTGTTATCCTCCGTGTTGACGTACTGCATTGCTACACTACCTGAAAAATGGGTTGTGGATTCCAACACTGACTACTGTAATTAATGTAGCCAACACGTGCACAGTTGCGTTTCACAGTACTTTAATTTCACTGTTCACAACCCCCTAATAATGAACAGTTATATGGGCAGTGCACGCTTGTATAACTTTTGATAAGCCTCATTAATAGATAGCAGTCGAACATCCACATGCTGCTACAATAGTTTACTGTTGAACATCTACGAGCAGTAAAACCTAACCACAAATTTCACAGTTCTTGAAGAATAATCAGGCACATATGGAGCAGACACTGTCATTGTTTTTACACGAGGCCTAATTGTGTAACACTTATTCCACATTTAAGTTGATGCATTGTTATCATTCTAATCAACACAGATTCCTTGTCTGAAACTCTGACGTGGACTGACTGTCTCGTGACCAAAAATTAGACCCTTATATATCATCACAACAATAGGCCCTGAAACTACACATTGTTCATTGTTTAATTTACAGAAATTACAATTCAAACTTAACTCATTAAATTAACTGAATACCTCGAAAAATTGCGTCTTTTTAACAGTTTCTTCTACTGCAAGGGTTAGGCTAAATTATTTGTTTAAAACATGAAATTAACAAGTATCATTATGCAAACAATACTTTTGACAAAACTGTTAATTACTTTGGAATTAATGATGGGCTGGTTTTGCGAACATGTTTTCGAATAGTGCCAAATAGACCTTTAAGATTACTAATATTTCATCTTCCAAATGTTTATAATTAGTAGAGAATTTATATTTGTTTATGCATCAACAATAGAATTTAAATTACAAAACAATTACTGATTTCACCCTATAATGAAAGTGTTAACTACGAATAGTCAAAATAAATTAGATAATTAATTACATACATAAAACTAAGCATAAAACTAGATCTGGTGTTAAATTCTTCAAAACTGAGGGCCAACCTTTCTCTTATATGAAAATGCAGATTATTTTCACGTATGTTAAAGGTAATTAGTTAAAAAAAAAAAAAACGATTTTAAGTAGGCAGATGGCAAAACAAGAGGGGAAGTAAAATTATCCCAGCTTGCTTCATCACAAACTGAGCAAGTTGGTGCAGTGGTTAGCACATTTGGCCTGCATTAGGGAGGACAACGGTTCAAACCTGCATACGGCCATCCTGATTAAATTTTCCGTGATGTTCTTAAATAACCTCAGGCAAATGCTGGGATGGTTCCTTTGAGAGGGCACAGCCGACTTCCTTCCCTAATCCGATGGGACCAACAACCTCGCTGTTTGGTCCCCTCCCCCAAATCAATCAGCTATGATCGGCATCATGATTGACAACACCTCGATGGAGCTGTGATGCGAATCAATGTGGGGTTAGGGATGGCTCCTAGGACAGCCAACTTTGCTGATGTTTCTCTGGTGCCCGTATGGACTATCAACAGATGGTGTTTCACTGGGCATGGCCTACACCTAAACAGGACTGGGAAGGGAAGGTTGGTACAGCTGATTCATGAAATTATAGAGGGTGGAGCTCAGGCCACACATATTCAAATACCTGTTGTCATAAGTAGGATACATCCAGACAACAGGTTCCCCTGGCTAAAGAGTATCTCCAGCAGTTTAAAAAAATACTGAAACAATTACTCACAAGACAGATTTTAATACTTCAAATATCACACATACCAGATGTCACAAAGAAAAACAAACCATTGGAAAGAGTAACATTGGGCATTTCACAGACTAACAATCCTCCATCAAAACATGCAATCAATAAAAAACAATAATACAACTATCAAAAGTTGAGCTCCAATCTTTGAAATGCACAGTAGTTTGTGTTGCTGAACACTGTTGTAGAGACACAGAAATCCAACATGTAGAATCATCATTGTATGAAAGGGCAAACACTTACTGCAGAACTGATTCAAGGGGTGGAGAATCATGCATTTATATCAGAAAAGGAACATAGTTCAAATCAAGACATGACCTCAGTACAGTAAGTGAAGACAAACACTTTGAAATATCAGCTATTGAATTAACTTGATATCATGAAGAAATTAATCATTTTGTGTGTGTAGATATCTCCCAGTGGCAATGTGGACAAATTTTTCAATAAATTAACAGAAGTTCTAGATAAAGTCTCAAGTACAAAGGTCAACATAATTCTGTATGGGGACATTAACATCAACACCAATACCATAAATGAATCCAGCAGCACCTTCATAAATATCCTTCAAAGTTTTGGCATGTCCCTATTTGTAAGTAGTGCAACAAGGGTTACTACAATGATTGCATCAGTAATTGACCATGTGGCCACAAATATGGACAGGGGAAATGTGATGTAGCTGTAAAAGATCTTGGACTATCAGACCATCTCTGTCAAATAACAACAGTAAAATCAGGCACCGAATCATTCCCTAAACTACCAGCCTACAAACGAAATCTATCAGAAATCAAAATAAAAGATTTTTCAAAAGAACTAGCAAAACAAAGCTGGGATGAAGTATAAGGAAACAAATGTGAATATGAAATTCTCTAAATTCTCCACATTATTTAAACTGAACTTTGAAAAGGCATTTCCAAAAGTATGCATGTCTGTATCAACATCTGATGGATAACAGCAAGTATTAAGAAGTTCTCCCAAACACTTAAACACCTCAGTCCCATGAAAAAGATGTGCAACAATCCAGAATTCTTAAATTTCTGTCACAGATACAAAAACATCTATAGGAAAGTGCTGATTGCTGCGAAAAAGTCATTTAACGACAAAATAATATATAATGCAGAGAATAACGGAAAAACTGTGTGGGATGTTATAACAAAGGAAATGGGGAGAGGCAAACAAATGCAGAATAACATATTGCTAAGGGAGGGGTATAAGGTAATAAATGATTCACAACACTTAGCAAACTATGTAAAAGAGCATTTTTCAAGTATTGCAGAGAAGTTACAGCAAAAATTCCCCAAAACAAATATAACACTTGTAAATAATGTTGCACTAAATACAATGATGTTACTTCCAACCACAGAGAATGAAGTCAATAAAACTGTTCACATCAGGGACATTTCCAGAGCAGTTAAAACAGGCAAGAGTTGTACCTTCGTTTAAGAAAGGTAATGCAGAAGACATAGAAAATTACTGGCCCATGTTCTTGCTGTCACAATTCTCGAAAATAATAGAAGCAATTGTGAAAGACAGATTAATGAATTACCTGAATAAATACACTTTTAAGTGGATCACAGTTTGGTTTCCGTAATGGCAAAAATACAGAGTCAGCCATAGTAGAATCCAGAAAGTTGTACTTGATGCTCTTGATAAAGATGAGTGTGTCACAGGCATATTTTTGGATCTTTCTAAGGCCTTTGATACAGTCAACCACAAGATTCTATTAAATAAATTAGAAGCATTAGAGATAAAATGGGTAGCTAATGACTGGTTTCGATCATACCTGGCAGATAGGGTACAAAGAGTAGAGATAACACATACTTCAAATCGATCTAAACATTTAGTAAAACACTTATCAGAACCAACACACATTACCATAAGGGTTCTGCAAGGTAGCATATTAGGACCAGTACTATTTCTATACCTCAATGACTTTCCCAGTAGTGTTACTTATGATGAAAAAATTATCTTTGCTGATGACAGCAATATTATAGTCAATAATCAAGAATTTTATTCACCATAAATCATTATACAATAATAAAATAAACTAGTGTCAGTACATTATAGAATACATTTTAAGCATGGCAGTGTACCAAATTACACCAGGATAGCTTCTAAAAGTTAATGCAATAAGCTATACTATAATATAATCTAATATAATATAGTATTGTATATACAACAAACAAAGATGCTTTAACTTACCAAACGAGAAAGTCTGGTATGTTGATAGACACAATAAAATAAAAAAAGACACAAACACACACACAAATATTCAAGCTTTCGCAACCCATGGTTGCTTCATCAGGAAAGAGGGAAGGAGAGGGAAAGATGAAAGGATGTGGGTTTTAAGGGAGAGGGTAAGGAGTCATCCGAATCCCGGGAGCGGAAAGACTTACCTTAGGCGGAAAAAAGGACAGGTATACACTTGCACACACACACATCCATCCGCACATATACAGACACAAGTAGACATGGCTACCTGTGTGTGTATATGTGCAGATGGATGTGTGTGTGTGTGTGTGTGTGTGTGTGTGTGTGTGTGTGTGTGTGTATACCTAATTTATATACAGTAACATTTGACATACCTGTAACAGTGGTCACTTCATGTCCAGAGAGGTAGATTATATCAACTGGTTTGCTCAACGCAAATTCATCAGCACAAATAAGCAAATCATTAAGCTTACACCTAAGTCGTCAGAAATTCTAATGCAACAAGGATAACCTACTTTGTGAAGTGGCTGAATCACAACCTTATAGACCCAATTTTTCTGTAAATTTCAGAACACATCCAGTTTCAATTGGGGGCTGTTTGCTTGGCACCTGTATACTAAGATCTGCTTTCTGGCTGCCTGTTTTCGCGAAGTGAAAGTTATTTTCAATCTGTCTCCGAACTCAAAATTTATTCTCCCAACAGATGTGTTTAAATGAGGCCAGTTATGGTGCTTTAGAACAGACACATGCCCAATATGTATTGTTGCTGAAGCTATCTTGAACTAAGAAGAAACCAGTGTTTCCCAAGTAGCAGCTTTCTTTCCATTTACTTGAGTAAATTTATCTGTCGCGAATATGAATAGCACCCTGGCAGTATATGGTTAATAAAGCACATATATTAATAAGGTTCTATGACCTGTATTTCTTTAGTTAACCTGTTGTATGCCCCAAAGTTCCTGTTCTTAATCGGATGTACAGAACAGATTATTATTTTCTGCTGTCTGTGGTATGAGCAGTAGATACTTCAGTGTCTCTGTGTTCCTTAATACCCACTCTTCTACAGTTCCACAGGAATGTGACACAATCCTAAGCTTGAAAATACATTGTTGAGGACAGCCGCGGAAAAGCTCCCATATGAAAGCTTATGAAACAAGGCTTTCAAAACTTTGCAACAGTCTCCCTACGTAGCCAGGGTATGTGTGTGTGTGTGTGTGTGTGTGGCGGAGGGTGGGGACTATATATTTCTTACCAGTTATTCACAGCAGTGAAATAAAAACCCCTTTACACATAAACTTCTGTCATTACTGACAAACACTACTTTTAATCAGTAAACAATTCCTTTTACTATAAAGTACAGTACATGTAAATATCTCTCCCTCTCTCTCTCCGTCGCGTATTTTCAGAAGTGAGTATTGTTGCGTCAACATTACAACGGAAATACTTACGGCTGCGAGTATAAATTGCGTACCAGGCTCCGACACAATTGCTTGCCTCCCAGTAATCTGTGACATACATATATCAAATCAGATGGAACACTACATAACCTGGATATATATATATATAAGCGTTAGTCAATATTCACCTGTAACAAAATGCCATAGCCCTGTTGTGTTTTTGTCTTGAGCGCTATCAAAGATGTGACACACGTTTGGAGTCTTTTTTTTTTCCCTAATGATCTTCGGCGTGTTTAAGCAATTGTACGCCAAAATTCAAGTTATTCGAATATTCTCAACAACCGTGACTGAGCTTGACCACGTCTCTTTCATAATTCATGTATAAAAACTGCAAAACATTACGACACATGTAATTCAAATGTGACATAATATTGACAGACGGTGGTTTACACTTAATGTCATCGGAACAGAGCTGAAAGTAGCGTCACTTTCAAATGGAAATTTGTCTGTTTTCGCACTGTGTAGTATATCCCATTCGGGCGTGCAGCAGGGATAATGGAAGATCGTAGTGTGTTCTGACAAATTCAACACAATGCCACCTCTCTTGGCACAGTTAACGGACGGTAAAAATGAGGATACGATACTTCTGGCACAAAAACTCGAAAGACTGAATCAGAATTCCGCGCCTCGTGGCAAGGTCGTAATACCGCCGTATATACCATAACAGACTGATCTGTTGTTCAAAATGCTGGAACTTCCGTTTGCCACATATTTATTTTATTTGTTTATGCAGTCATAGACCACTAGTACAGGGGTGTACTATTACACGAACAGAAAAAGGAAAATCCGTTAATGTGAAGTTATGATAAATTGAATACCTTCGATATGAAATTCCCACCACATATTATTCCATCATTGGTCCATCTCGTATTTCTTCTCTCTCTCTCTCTCTCTGTCTATCTATCTTTCTTTTTTTTTTAGCGTGAAATACATTGTTGAGGCCCAAGAACATTTGTCTTCTTCCAATAAGATCCAAGCAATCGAAAAGGTTGGTCAGTCCTGACTCAGTACATTGGTATCGGACATGTCAGAAACATTACAGAAAAATGTTAACAAAATAAGATAGGGTAGAAAGTCGTCTGTGGCCTAATCAAAGGAACTATCCCAGCATTCACACTTACGGCGTTTGTTACGACAATTTAGAATTTATGCTTACCATTGACACATTGGTCACTCAAAGTCTACTATTATTGTCAGACAATAGTCATGCCACCCCCACTGTGGAAATTTCGGCTTAAGAATTTTCTCGTCGCGGAATTTTCGCAGCAGCAGTATATAGTGTTGTGTCGGTAGCTGGGCCGACACCGTGAAGTTGAGATTGCTGAAAATGAACTCTAGACTAACGCTGTAGCCGATAGGGCACGCACGGCTAAAGCAGACGGGCGTGAAGTCTGGAACATGAGAACTTATAAATGAATAAGAAGAAAAGTATGTAGATGCTTATTACTTATCTTTTATTTAGTCCTTGGAATACATCTCTCTTGAATACTCGTAAGCTATAGGCAGTGATACAAATGGCGCCTTGCTAGGTTCTCGTACATCTGGGCGGTAGCTAGGTTCTCGTACAACTGGGCGGTAGCTAGGTTCTCGTACAACTGGGCGATAGCTAGGTTCGCGTACAACTGGGGGCGAGTGCTCTCTCGTATCACGAGACCTGCCTTGGTGGTGGCGCTAGGTCTGCGATCACAGTGGCGACACGCGGGTCCGACATGTACTACATGGACCGCGGCCGATTTAAGCTACCACCTAGCAAGTGTGGTGTCTGGCGGTGACACCACATTCCTCCCCCGCAAATCGGCGAACGGTCGTGTGATAAGGCTTCCGCCCGCCGTGGGGAGGACCACATGTTGACGTATGCGATGAGGTGGGGAGCCTAACAACAGGCGAGGCTGTGCCACCCACACCCGGCCATACGGTCCGAGGGGAGCTAGGAAACGCCTGCAAAACTAGTCCAGGGTGCACGTCAACATGCGGAGTATGCGCCCGTAATGAGACAGGAGGGACCGAAGGGTCGATTTCCATTGCGTCGGGGTAGCCGACGCGCGATGACGTCATGTGGTCCGGAGCGGTCGGGAGTTCCATGGCGGAGGACAGCTGGTCACGGGAAGCGATCGGCGGCGCGTGACCCTGGGAGGCGCTTGGCGGCTGCAACGAAGCGTCGAATGCGGGCGGCGCCGGCGGGAGAACAAGCGGCGGCGGCGGCGGCTGCTGCTGCTGCCGCGGCGGCGGCGGCGCGTCGCCATGGGGCAAAATGGAAGGCATCGTCGGTAACACCTGGGGATGAGGCGAGCCAGTAGATGGGTCCCCAGGGCGCTGACCGGACGGCACCGTCGCTGAAAGCAGACGGGGAGCGGCAGAACCCGAGCGACGACAGAGGCGCAGCTGATTGAGATGCCGACGCACCTCACCAGAGGCCCCCAAAACCAAATACATCGCGCGGCCGAGGCAGCGAAGAATGCGCCCTGCGAGCCAACGCCGTGAACCTCGATAGTTGCGATCAAATACAACGTCGCCTGGAGCAAAAGCAGGAGTCTGCCGCTGCACAGGAACCTGATGCGGCGGATGCAGCAAAGACATCAAGGTGCGATGAGGACGACCATGGAGCAACTCAGCCGGCGAGCGACCATCTCGGGGCTGAGAGCGATACGAAGACAAAAAGAGCAACAATGCGTCCTCCCGAGAATGCGACGCTTTCAATTTCAACATCTGTGACTTGAAAGTCCGGACCAATCGTTCAGCGGCACCGTTGGACTGAGGCGAAAACGGCGCGGACGTCAGATGTTGAATACCATTGGCCTGGCAGAATGACTGAAATTCTGCGGACATGAATTGTGGGCCACTGTCGGAAACAATAGTCTGCGGAAGACCTTCAATGCAAAAGATAGCAGACAACGCTTGGATGGTGGCGGAGGACGTCGTGGAAGACATCCGGACAACAAAAGGAAAATTACTGAAGGCATCGACCAGAACCAACCATCGAGCATTCCAGAATGGACCAGCAAAATCAATGTGCAAGCGTTGCCAAGGGGAAGTGGCTTTAGGCCACGCAAAGACTTTCCGCGGCGGTGCGGACTGTTGTTCGGCACACGCCGGGCACGAAGAACACATATTCGTAATCGCAGCATCGATTCCGAACCAAGTACAGTGCTGACGAGCAAGTTGTTTCGTTCGCACTATACCCCAATGTCCTTGGTGAAGAAGCCGTAAAACAGAGGACTGTAACGAACGTGGGACCACGACTCTGGACTGATCATTATCAGAACGCAACAACAAAACACCACGTCGAACAAAAAGTCTCTCCTTGTGAGCAAAAAATCGGCGAACCAACGGATCCTCGATCCGAGACTGTGACAAAGGCCATTGCGTAGCAACAAAACGTAAAACAGTAGCAAGGACAGGGTCAGCAGCTGTGGCTGTAGCGACACGACGAAAATCAATCGGAAACGATTCGACCACTTCATCGGTTTCCGAATCAATGAACATGCAAGCAAGTTCGGAAGAATCGAATGCTTTATCCTCAGCAACAGGCAAACGGGACAACGCATCGGCGTTTCCGTGCTTAGCAGTGGACCGATACAAGATATCGTAGCGGTACTGCGAGAGGAAAATAGACCAGCGAATGAATTTCTGCGCTGTACGTGGAGGTACAGGCTTGGTCGGATGAAAAAGCGATGTCAAAGGTTTGTGGTCTGTGATGATGGTAAAGTGACGACCATACAAGAAATCATGGAACTTAGTAACACCAAACACGAGAGCCAAAGCTTCTTTCTCTATCTGTGAATAATTTCTTTGCGCAGACGAGAGCAATTTGGACGCAAAGGCAATAGGGCGATCATGGGAGCCAACTTCGTGCGCAAGCACAGCACCGATCCCGAAATCCGATGCATCTACCATCAACAAAAGGGGTTTCCGGGGATCGAATGGCGTAAGGCAAGTATTAGAAAGCAACGCCGATTTCAACTGGCGAAAGGCGCGTTCACATTCCGTCGTCCAGACGAACGGAACACCTTTACGGCGTAAGCGATGAAGCGGAGCTGAAATAGAAGAGGCATTGCGCAGAAAGCGATGATAATAATTAATTTTACCCAACACACTCTGTAGCTGTTTCACATTTTGAGGGGAAGGCAATTCTTGTATGGCACGGAGGTGCTCTGGACTCGGATGTATGCCTTGGGCATTAATGACATGTCCCAGGTATGGTAAGTCACGAGCAAAAAACACACATTTGTCCTTCCTCAAGCGAAGACCATTTTGCCGCAAGACCTGAAATAATGTTCGTAAGTTCGCAAGATGATCTTCTTCTGTCTGTCCGGAGATCACTATATCGTCCAGATAGTTTGCTGCAGTAGGGACCGACGCACAAATAGTTTGTAAATATTGCTGAAACAAGGCAGGGGCGGAGGCACACCCGAATGGCAGTCTTTTGAAGCGGTACAATCCAAGATGCGTGTTAACCACCAATACGCGCTGGGATTCGTCGTCCACCGGTATTTGCAAGTACTCATCGGCGAGGTCCAACTTTGAAAAATATTTTCCCGGGCACAGTTTAGCAAAAAGATCTTCCGGGCGGGGCAAAGGAAAAGTAGCAGTCACTAGCTGTGGATTCACTGTGGCCTTGGAGTCCACGCAAAGTCTCAATTTTCCGGAAGGTTTTGGCAAAATTACTAAGGGTGAGGCCCAGAGAGAAGCTTGCACACGTTCAATTACACCCTGTGATTCGAGATCGTGTAACGTTCTTGCGACCTCATCACGCAATGCGTGGGGAACATTGCGCGCCCTGAAAAATTTCGGTTGCGCGTTTACCTTCAGTTCTAAATGTGCTTCATAGTTTTTAGCGCAACCTAAGCCCGGTGCAAAAATGTCTGCAAATTCGTCACACAGCCGAGAAACACTGTCTGTAGGCACAGTCTGATTCACCGATAGGACCTGATTTACAATAGACATGTTAAACAACTGAAACAAGTCTAGCCCAAACAAGTTCACTGCAGAAGAAGAACGAAGAACGTAAAATGACACAAGTTTTGTTTGTCCCTTGTATGTTGCAAGAAGGCTGCACTGTCCTAACACAGGAATTTTCTGTCCAGAATATGTAGTTAGCTTAACATTTGCGGAACGCAACGGAGGTTTGCCCAGTTGTTTGTACGTGTCGTGATTGAGCAATGAAACTGCAGCTCCGGTATCGAGCTGGAATGGTATCACTTTGCCTTCAAAGTCTAAGTCCACAAAAAGTTTATTGTTCTGCTGACGACAAGAGCGACTGTTTTGTGCAATTATAACAGACACGGGTACAGAATCACTTGCTAATTGACGTGATTTCCGGCGACGTCGACGCACAGTTTTTGTGGGACGAACACAGTCACTGTTAGAGAAAGTGTCACTGGACGAAGCGGAATTAACGACATGAATGTCCATAGGCGAAGGTCCACGAGCCTGAGTGTCCTTGGTTCGATGCCGGCGCGAAGCAAAGGGCCTGGAATGATTGTGATTGTCTGATCTGAGCTTTGTCTGGCAAACACTTTGAACATGTCCTTTCTTATTGCAGAAAAAGCAAATAGCTTGGCGTGACGGGCAATGTTCACGCGAATGTCTAGTAGCACACCGCGGGCACGATTTCACTACAGTCGTGGGCTGGCGCGGCACACCTGGCTTAGCACGCGGCGGTCGCTGTGTCGACGTGCGCAAGGCCCGGTTACCGGGCCGCGCAGCGCGTCCAGCGGGCCGGTTAATGTTACACACGGCTGGCGAAGTTTCAAAAGATTCCTGAGCACAGTCAAGTGTGTCCTGTCTATCCAATATGTCTATCACTTGTTGAAGGGAGGGATTAACTAGTTTCAAAATTTGCTCCCGTATGCGAACATCAGAAACGTTCTGTGCAATTGCATCACGCACCATTGTATCTGAATAAGAAAGACCACAGTCACATTCAAAGGCACAGTCCCTAGTAAGTCCTTGCAATGTTGCTACCCACTCCCTATTAGTTTGACCGGCCGTACGTTTTGTACGAAAGAACGTATACCGTTTTGCAACCACATTAACTGTTTCTTTGAAATAGGCATCTAATGCAGACAAAATTTCCTCGTAGGACAGAGTTGCTACGTCTCGTCAGGGAAACAATTTCACTATCACACGGTATGTGGACACACCGACACAAGAAAGCAAAAACGGCTGCCGCTCATTACCTTGAATTCTGTAGGCAGCAAGGTGAAAGCTGAACTGGCGAGACCACTCTTGCCACGTCTCATCGGCTGCCACGTATGGTCGAAAGGGAGGTGCAACAGCGTTTAGTGGCAGCGGTAGCGAAGAAGCGGCGGCGGCCGTATCGGTTTGAATGGCACGTTGACCCTGGACGAGCTGTCCAAGGGCATCCAGTAACGCCTGCGTCTGCTGATTCTGCAAGCGATAAAATTCGGACAGTACATCTGGAGAATGTGGCGAAGCCATGACACAATTAAATGTAAGCAATCAGAACACTTTAAATCGTCGCCAATGTTGTAAACGAATGAATACAAACTCTTTTGCTCGTCGCCAATAAATGTTGTGTCGGTAGCTGGGCCGACACCGTGAAGTTGAGATTGCTGAAAATGAACTCTAGACTAACGCTGTAGCCGATAGGGCACGCACGGCTAAAGCAGACGGGCGTGAAGTCTGGAACATGAGAACTTATAAATGAATAAGAAGAAAAGTATGTAGATGCTTATTACTTATCTTTTATTTAGTCCTTGGAATACATCTCTCTTGAATACTCGTAAGCTATAGGCAGTGATACAAATGGCGCCTTGCTAGGTTCTCGTACATCTGGGCGGTAGCTAGGTTCTCGTACAACTGGGCGGTAGCTAGGTTCTCGTACAACTGGGCGATAGCTAGGTTCGCGTACAACTGGGGGCGAGTGCTCTCTCGTATCACGAGACCTGCCTTGGTGGTGGCGCTAGGTCTGCGATCACAGTGGCGACACGCGGGTCCGACATGTACTACATGGACCGCGGCCGATTTAAGCTACCACCTAGCAAGTGTGGTGTCTGGCGGTGACACCACATATAGACTGCAATAGCTTAGGAGAAAAACGCCTTTTGCATGCTCCACATTAAGTTTTTTTATTTAACTTGTGCAACCAGACACCCTTCGCCTTGTTGACAAGTCATCTTTAGTGGGTGTTCTGAAACATTGCACGATTTTTTATTTGCATGTAAAGCCGCGTACACACTGCCACTGGAAACATGTTTCTGTTGGAAACATTGTTTTCGGCGATGTTTCGCAAATGTTTCCGACTTTGTTTTTGGTCTCCGTTTTCGTTCACACTGGCAGCAAACATTTCTCGTTGTGTGTTCACCGTGTTCACGCCGTCTGCAGTGCTCCTTGTATTGTTGTGTTCGTTATGTCTGGTGTCGAAGAAACAATAATGATATGAAATGTTGCATTATTAATGCTAGAAGGTTTACACAAGCAAAATAAAGGCGTCTTCGTCGTTGGTGAAGAAAAACATTTTATAGAGAAACTGGCGGAAATAACTTGCTACGTGAGCTGAGTATGGAAGAAGGCTCTGGCTTCCGTAACTTCACTCGAATGTCATATACCGATTTTGAATATATGGCAAATATGATATCACCATTTGTTTCAAAAATTGATTTCTGGAAACAGGAGATTCATTTCAGAGCCTTGCGTATTTATTTCACTTTTCGAAGCAAGCAATATTTCAAATAGTACCTGAAGTATGCAGAGCTCTGGTGGAAATACTGAAGGATTATGTAAAGGTTGCAAGATACCACGCGTGGGAGGGAGAAAGAGATGGGAATTTTATTTAGATTCTATAAATGAAAGGCAAGGAGTGTTGTTCAACATATAAGTGGTTTATTCAGTGAAACTGCATCAAACTGTATGTGCAATAATTATTGAAATTTTATCAAATTCATTAAACATTCACTTACAAATTATTCAAATAATGATAAACAAAAAAAAATTGGTTCGCCAGATACTGTAAAAAGGATAAAAAAACCGACAAATAGAATTGAATTGACACCAAGAGCTCACAACAAGTGAATTATATAAGGTGCCTGCCCTGGTATTTGCCTTTTAACATGAGCATTGTATGACTTCATTCTAATTTAACATATAAATAAATTACACGAGATGGGTTGACCTGGTGTAATAAATGAGGAAGGAAAAAAAAAAAAAAAGCTGAACATATGACTTTCTTAAGCGGCAAACGGTGAGTACTGTGCCTTGCGTCTTTATGAGCATCTAAACATTGCAAAGAAATTAAAGAAAGCGAAAGAAGAATGCGCAGCTAGGAAAGCGGGCGTTTTATGTATTTCCATGTTCATAGCGCGGTTGGCGTGGCGGTGGAGTCGGCTGATTGCGTGCGGCTGCGTCAAGACTCTTCCGGCGACGTAGTTGATAGCGTCTAGCATGCCCTACGCTGAAAATAGTGACCGAAACCTGCTACTGGAAGTTATCATTACTGGACGACGGTATGCGTCCCTCTGCAAGTGCAAACCTACGCGAAACTGCATTAAACAAAGCTCAAAACTGTTCTAACAGTACTACCGTCGTCGGACATGTAGTAAATCAAAATGTGATCCTGAGTTAAGCTCTTGATAACGCGCACAGTGAGTGAAGCTCGCCTACTTGGATCCAACAGACTTTGCTCTCTACGCTGTTTGTGACGAATGCAAAGTGCATTGTCTCATGACAAGCGATAAGAGAATTCTTGCGACTTATCGGAAGCAGTCAAGAGTGAACTCCTGCCTCTTCAGAAGCAATATACGGAATGCCCAACACCAGTGCGCTCCTCGCACCTGGAGAGAGAGAGCCGCACCCCCCCCCCCCCTTCCCACCCCACAGCGTCTTGTCACCGCCATTGCGCAAATTACGTAGCTCGTACTATTTTTCAAAGCGAACGTTGGATCCTTGCCAATGAAAAAGTCCCTTACAAAATTTCCTCCCTCCTTGCCGTCGCATTCCGCGAGGAAAAGGGAGCGATACTCTGTGTGAGACAGAGTGTACAAATAAACCCTTTGAGTATTGCCGCTACGTTCCCAGGTGTTCTGCTCGCGGGAAACGGACAAAATTCCCCGTCCACTTGAGATTCTTGGACACCCAAGTCGTGCTGTTGCTATTCAACTCGACGCTTTGTCCGCGTTACTTAGAATCGTGGCAAAGATGTTTTTCGCTCTAAGTTTATAGTTTCGCTGCCTCGGGGACACGTGCAAATGTCCACGGCTTCCCTTGGCAGCGTGTTGATGTATGCAGCGTCTTCGCCTGTCGCTAATCCTCTGCGGGCCTGCCCTCTGTGAAGCGTGCCGACATAGGAGCGCGACCGGCGCTCTCCCATAGGTACTATCTATGTCCACCGGTCGCCGGGCTTCCCGGCTAGGAACGCATCACAAGAATTCCTTTCATGCACAAAGTGAACCAAGTTTGCAAAGAGAAGAATCATAGCCCTTTACCGACGCTTAATGGCACAATAATTCACCTCCATCACACTTCATATATTGCAATAAACTAATGACTGATTCTAAAGGCAGTTATCTTCTTTAATTATAAACATGAAAAGTTTGATGCTTTTCAAGGTAAGTAAATGATAAACATAGTTAAATAAGCATATTTTCGAAATGTTATTATTTGTCAATTACATTACATATCTCATCAAGCACAACTTCTTCAATTATGTTATCACTGTCTCCATAACTCATAAATGTAACAGGGGAATTATTACTTGGTAATGATATCCCTGCAACATTCATACCCACTGTCGACTGCTACATGCTGTTTCATTAACACTTCGTTAAGCAAAGGCATTGTTTTTGCTCTTTCTAACTCTGGTAATTTCCGTGACACTGATGCCACATACCGCCCATATGTACTACATTCACCGTTCTTGTTCTCTTCTTGTTTTTGCAGCACTTTAGTTAATACTAGAGATGCAATCTTGTAGGGTTGTTGCATTTTTTTCCTCCCATCCTTCCAATTTTTCGTGGTGGAGGACTGGAAGGTCCAGCCGCAACCTCTTCATCTTCATTTATGCCCTCTGGCGAATGTACGAAAACCTGAAATCAAATTTCTTTCTTTCAGATACATGCGACTGGCGTGGAACTGGCATGTTTGTTCTCACAGATTCTTCAGTTCCCCCACTGTGTCGCAGCAATTGATGGGAAACATATCGTGCTACAGTGCCCTGCTGCCAGTGGAAGTGAATATTATAATTATAAAGGTTCATTCAGCATGCCAGCTACAACTTTTTGTACGCAGATATCGGTTGCCAAGGCAGAATATCAGAAGGTGGTGTGTTCAAAAACGTGAGCATAAGCGAGTTAATAACAAAAAGAAACTTAACTTGCCACAAGCTGAATGATTATCAGGTGGCACAAGGCCCTACCATATGTTTTTGTAGCAGACGATGCTTTTCCCTTACAGGAAAACATGAAACCCTACCTGGGAAAACATGTTAAAGGTTCAAAAGAGAGAGTTTTTAATTACAGACTTTCTAGGGCCAGAATGGTTGTTGAGAACACTTTCGGCAGTATGGCTTCAGTTTTTCGTGTGTTTAGAAAAGCTATGTTGCCGCAGCCGGATAAGGCAAAAACTGTCACACTTACAGCTGTGTGTCTCCACAATTTTTTAAGGCGAAATGCTGAGGCAAGGAACCAGTACACCCCACATGGAAGCTTCGACTCCTACGATTTACAAACAGGTGAGGTGATTCCAGGCACCTGGAGACGAGATGACACTGCATCAGCATCAGTTTTCACTGCAGCACAGAATATACCAAGGAAAGCTGCTTCCACGAATAAACAAATCCGAGACGAGTTTGCTTTTTAAGCACACAATGAAGTGTACCATGGCAAAATAACTACGGGTGATTGTCACTGTATACCATAAAATACAAATAAAGACAAACAAGCATAATTTTAGTACCTCATTTTCCACAATATCTGTTTTATCCTTCGGCTCATGAACATCGTCGAAGAACTGCAGCAGCCGATAGGCGAACCAGTTGGAGTCATATGCAGCGTCTGCACCACTACCAGATGGTCTGCTGCAAATAATTTTTCTTTCCTCGCGCCTGTAAGCAACCACGAGCGATCGTATTTTTTTCCTCTCTATACTTCCCTTGTCCGTGCCAAAAGCTGCTGGAATTTTTGCAAGTATATCGTGTTTTTTAATAGTGTTTTGTTTTCCTTGCTCCGGACATTCCATAAGCAATCCTCCTCCTGGTACATGGCAATTAAATCAACAATTTGCTGCCTTGACCACGCCATTATTTTAGAAAAATAAAGCGAAAACGACACTACAGTAAACAAAACACCACTTTACAGTTGACGACACATACACACACATGCTAGCGCCGTGCAGCGGTGACAAGTGGAAGCTAGCCTGAAACATGTTTCCTTTGATCTGTACCGACACTGCTACGGATAGATGTTTCTGTGTTTCGAAACATGTTTCCAAACATGAATCCAGATAGTTTAAGGTTATAGATTTAAAACAATTAGTTGAAAGTTTTTATAATAAAATGGAAAGGTACCAACAGATGAGCGTCTAATTCAATATTTGTAAGTTAGACGGCTTTGTCTCATTTGGTAAACTGGTTAAGGACTTATAGGTTTCCTTTTGGTCACTCTGTTTGCGAAATATAGCACTGTTACTGCCATTTCCTGTGTCTACAGTGTCATGCATTTCTGTAAGTGTTTCCTTGAGTAGTTGCCAGTGGGCTCACACTCACGCGCAGAACTGGAATCGCTTATCAATAGCGCCTTCTCCAGCTTCTGGCTGTCAGCTGTATGAGCAATATTAGCAAGCAGCCAGATGCCACCAGGAAAAATTTTTCTGGCGCACCCAAGGTGCCACATTTACACAGGCACAGAGCAGTCTGAGTTGTTGTAGGCTGTGGCTGTAGTGAGGGTAGTCTCCAAGTGACACATGTTTACACTTCGACGTTTTGCTGTTTTTTCTTCCTTTGTAGCTCTCACATCAAATGAAAGCAAAATGGATTACTGTGGCTGGCAGCTATCAAGGGAATTAAAACACATTCACATAATCACAGAGCACTAAAATAGGTTATTAGTTTCAGTTTCCTGATTTGATTTGATTTTCATGTTATTAGTAATCAAGCATCTATTGTCTTCCACGAATGATGTTACTTTCTCGGTTTATTAAAGAAATTTGGTTTTAATTAATGTTTCCCATACAAGCAGTCACTTTATTTGAAGTGATATATTTCATTCCACATGATTGGCTAGTTTGAATTGTTCACTCAGTATCAAGTGCACATCTTCATTTTCTGACACATATGGCATTATGTCATAGTAAAGAACCAGACAAAAGGTAACTCAGTCCCAATACTCCAAGGAAACTGACATCTCGAAAACCACACTGAAAAGTTTAATACCAGGTACTTCACTGTGAATCTGGATATGCGACTATGCACTTTAACTTCAGTTATGCGTTTTGTATGGTTTACGAAATCCTGATGGCCTTGGAGTATTCTCTGAAGCCCTGTTCCTTTTATAATCTAAAGTAATATCTCTTAAAGCTATGTGAGTACAAATGTATGTAAATATTCACTTGAAGATGACTAAGCAGGCAAATTTGGTCAATAATGTTGAGTAAAATGTTTAGTTTCAAATATATTGACAGCTTTAGCACAATTTTAAAAATCTGTACTCTGTGAAACATAATGTTTTTCGATCACAAGACATGTTTCATCGCTCTCTGGTACCTACTTTAGGCTTCACGTTATTTCTTAATATGTGATGTTTCCATCTTAAATTTGCAGAATACAATTCTTTGGTTAAATTCAGAATCGCAGTTCTCCATGTTTTATCATTGTAACTAACAACATTGGTTTATATTTACTCCTAGAGCAGAATACAAACTGCCAATTGTACACTTGCCAGGCTTCAGACAACCATGTTGATTTTTATATGATTTAAAATAGTCATGAAATTACTAATTGTCCTTAGTTCTTATTTGGTCATTTAATGGTAGGTCCTTTCCACACTTTGTTCTGTGTATGAGACAATTTTTTGTAGGGTTAGGACGCGACTTTCATTATTTATTCTGTTTTCATATCTTTCTCTTTTGTAGTAGGTTTGTGATTATTTTTTCTTAAATATTCTCCAAAAGTTGAGTGGAGTATCCCATATTTCCAAGCTCTGATATGTTTTATGTACTGGATGTCAAATGTTCTGCCGATTTGTCTTCCACATTGTGTTATTTATTTATTTTGATCCCCACACATTGTACAGAAATGCACATCATGATACAGGACAGGTCATTTGCTACATATTAGGCATTTATAAGAAGAGGTATGTGTCAATGAATCTATAAAATGATTACATATTTATGTAATGTACTTAGGTCTTATATTTACTCTGTACCACAATTTAGCATTTATACCAATAAAACTTACATTCAGTTATGTTACATAAGGTCAATAGTTTGGGATCCATTATCTGATGTTGTTGTTGAACAGTTCCTTATAGCAGTTCCTTAAAGCAGGTTGTTTTCAAGGAATTCCTGTATGCTGCAGAGGCAGTGTTTAATTAGGAGTGACTGTAGGTTTACTATAAAATCCTTCACTTGTGTAATGTTCATCACTGCTCTTGGGAGATGACTGTAGAGTTTTATTCCCATATACTTGACACCTTTCCTTATAGTTTTGTTGAATGGGGAATCACTCATAAAGAGTTCTTTGACCTTGTATCATGTTGGTGCCAGTCTGAATTTATATCTAATTTGCTAATATTTTTCTTGGTGAAACATAGTAGGTCCAGTATGTACTGATGTCGGATGGGTAATATCTTCAGATTCTGGAACAGTGGTTCACAAGATTCCTTCTGTGGTTTAGATAATATTATTCTAACTTTTTTTTTTTAGTTTAAACAGCCTCACTGCTTCTGCACTGTGGCCCCAAAGATAATTCCGTAGCTTAATACAGAGTGGAAAAGAGCATAGTACATTGATGTGAAGGTACTTGTATTAACAATATTCCTTATTTGTCTAATCATGAAACATACTTTACTCAATTTGGTACAGGTTATATCAATATGACTTTTCTCTGTAAGTGTATCAATAATGGTAACCCCCAAAAATTTGGTTTCCTTTACATAGTTGATTTTATCATCATTCAGTTATATATTTGGTATTGGTGTTTTTTTTTTTTACTTTGTGGAAAGTAATACCTACCAACTGTCTTTTTTATATTTAGGAGTTGTTATTGTTGTGGTCTTCAGTCCTGAGCCTGGTTTGATGCAGCTCTCCAAGCTAATCTATCCTGTGCAAGCTTGTTCATCTCCCAGTACCTACTGCAACCTACATTCTTTTTAATCTGCTTAGTGTATTCATCTCTTGGTCTCCCTCTACGATTTTTACCCTTCACACTGCCCTCTAGTACTAAATTAGTGATCCCCTGATGCCTCAGAACATGTTCTACAAACCGATCCCTTCTTCTAGTCAAGTTGTGCCTCAAACTCCCCTTCTCCCCAATTCTATTCAATACCTCCTCATAACTTATGTGATCTACCCACCTAATCCTCAGCATTCTTCTGTAGCACCACATTTCGAAAGCTTCTATTCTCTTCTTGTCTAAACTATTTATCGTCCATGTTTCACTTCCATACATGGCTACACTCCATACAAATACTTTCAGTAACGGCTTCCTGACGCTTACATCAATACTCGATGTTAACAAATTTCTCTTCTTCAGAAACGCTTTCCTTGCCATTGCCAGTCTACATTTTATATCCTCTCTACTTCGACAATCATCAGTTATTTTGCTCCCCAAATAGCAAAACTCCTTTACTACTTTAAGTGTCTCATTTCCTAATCTAATTCCCTCAGCATCACCCGACTTAATTCGACTACATTCCATTATCCTCGTTTTGCTTTTGTTGATGTCCATCTTATACCCTCCTTTCAAGACACTGTCCATTCCTTTCAACTGCTCTTCCAAGTCCTTTGCAGTCTCTGACCGAATTACAATGTCATTGGCGAACCTCAAAGTTTTTATTTCTTCTCCATGGATTTTAATTCCTACTCCCAATTTAGCTTTTGTTTCGTTTAATGCTTGCTCAATATACAGATTGAATAACACTGGGGATAGGCTACAACCCTGTCTCACTCCCTTCCCAACCACTGCTTCCCTTTCATCCCCCTCGCCTGTTGAAACTGCCATCTGGTTTCTGTACAAATTGTAAATAGTCTTTCGCTCCCTTTATTTTACCCCTGCCACCTTCAGAATGTGAAAGAGAGTATCCAGTCAACATTGTCAAAAGGTTTCTCTAAGTCTACAAATGCTAGAAACGTAGGTTTGCCTTTCCTTAATCTTTCTTCTAAGATAAGTCGTAGTGTCAGTATTGCCTCACGTGCTCCAATATTTCTGCGGAATCCAAACTGATCTCCTCCGAGGTCAGCTTCTACCAGTTTTTCCATTCGTGTGTAAAGAATTCATGTTAGTATTTTGCAGCTGTGACTTATTAAACTGATAGTTCGATAATTTTCACATCTGTCAACACCCCGATGGTAGAGTTTTGTCAGGGCTGGCTCTCCCAAGGCTATCAGTTGTTCTAATGGAATGTTGTCTCCTTCCTGGGCCTTGTTTCGACTTAGATCTTTCAGTGGTCTGTCAAACACTCCATGCAGTATCATATATCCCATTTCATCTTCATCTACATCCTCTTCCATTTCCATAATATTGTCCTCAAGAACATCGCCCCTGTATGGACCCCCTACATACTCCTTCCAACTTCCTGCTTTCCCTTCTTTGCTTAGAACTGGGTTTTCATCTGAGCTCTTGATATCCATGCAAGTGGTTCTCTTTTCTCCAAAGGTCCCTTTAATTTTCCTGTAGGCAGTATCTATCTCACCCCTCATGAGATAAGCCTCTACATCTTTACATTTGTCCTCCAGCCATCCCTGCTTAGCCATTTTGCACTTCCTCTCGATCTCATTTTTGAAACGTTTGTATTCCTTTTTGCCTGCTTCATTTACGACATTTTATATTTTCTCCTTTCATCAATTAAATTCAATATTTCTTCTGTTACCCAAGGATTTCTACTAGCCCTCGTCTTTTTACCTACTCGATCCTCTGCTGCCTTCACTATTTCATCACTCAAAGCTACCCATTCTTCTTCTTTCCCCCAATCCTGTCAATTGTTCCCTTATTCTCTCCCTGAAACTGCGTGCAACCTCTGGTTCTATCAATTTGTCCAGGTCCCATCTCCTTAAATTCCCACCATTTTGCAGTTTCTTCAGTTTTAATCTACAGTTCATAACCAATAGATTGTGGTCAGAGTCCACATCTGCCCCTGGAAATGTCTTACAATTTAAAACTTGGTTCCTAAATCTCTGTCTTACCATTATATAATCTATCTGAAACCTTCTAGTATCTCCAGGTTTCTTCCATGCATACAACCTTCTTTAATGATTCTTGAACCAAGTGTTAGCTATGATTAAGTTATACTCTGTGCAAAATTCTACCAGGCGGCTTCCTCTTGCATTACTTAGCCCTAATCCATATTCTGCTACTACGTTTTCTTCTCTTCCCTTTCCTGCTGTTGAATTCCAGTCACCCAAGACTATTAAATTTTCGTCTCCCTTCACTACCTGAATAATTTCTTTTATCTCATCATACATTTCATCAGTTTCTTCATCATCTGCAGAGCTAGTTGGCATATAAACTTGTACTACTGTAGTAGGCATGGGCTTCGTGTCTATCTTGGCCACAATAATGCGTTTACTATGCTGTTTGTAATAGCTTACCCGTACTCCTATTTTTTATTCATTATTAAACCTACTCCTGCATTACCCCTATTTCATTTAGTATTTATAACCCTGTATTCACCAAACCAAAAGTCTTGTTCCTCCTGTCACGGAACTTCACTAATTCCCACTATATCTAACTTTAACCTATCCATTTCCCTTTTTAAATTTTCTAAACTACCTTCCTGATTTAGGCATCTGACATTCGATGCTCCGATCTGTAGAACGCCAGTTTTCTTTCTCTTGAGTAGTCCCCACCCGGAGATTTGAATAGGGGACTATTTTACCTCCGGAATATTTTACCCAAGAGGGTGTCATCATCATTTAATCATACAGTAAAGCTGCATGCCCTCGGGAAAAATGACGGCTGTATTTTCCCCTTGCTTTCAGCCGTTTGCAGTACCAGCACAGCAAGGCCGTTTTGGTTAGTGTTACAAGGCCAGATCAGTCAATCATCCAGACTGTTGCCCCTGCAACTACTGAAAAGGCGGCTGCCCCTCTTTAGGAGTAGTCTGTTCTTATTAAGCCATGAGTTTAGTTGTGCTGTGCTCCTGTTTATTGCGTCTTGAAGATGTTAATTTGAGTCAGATACCATGATTGTGGTATCATCAGCCAAGTCCGTTATTTTGTAAATTTAAGGGGAGGTCAATTACATAAAGTAAGAATAATAAGGGTCCCAACACGGAGCCTTGTAGAACTACATGTTCTGTGATTTGGGTAGATGACTGTACAGTATTAGCAATTCCTGGTCGATTGGTTACATTCTTTTGGACACATTGGTTTCTGTCTTTGAGTTAGCTTTTAAACCAGTCATGGCCAATGCCCCTCATTCCATGGAAATAAATTTTTTGGAGCAGTATATTCTGATTGACCATATCAAATGGCTTTGTTAGGTCAAGAAAATGCCTATGGCTGGAAACTTCCTGTCTACTAGTGTTAAGGTATAATCTAGAAATGAATTTAGTCTGTCTGCCATAGTATATTCAAATATTTTGCTGAATACTGAGAGTACTAATATTGGCCCGTAATTGCTGATATCATCTTTACTTCCTATTTTATGAATGGGTATGACTTTTGCAGTCTTGAGTTTATTAGGAAATATGCCATAGACAAATGAAGACTTCATTATATGGGACAATGGTTTACTTATGAGGCTGCTGCGGTTATGGAGAAGGAAGCAGGGGTTCTGATCTTGTCCTGCAGAGGACTTTTTCTTAATTTTTGTATGAATATTTTTTTCTATTTTTGCCTCTGTTGATGGTAATAAGAACAGTATGTCAGTGCAGTTCTTTTGTTCTATGTTTGAGAGATGGTTATTTATAAAGTGGTCTGTGAGACTTCAAACATTTTTAATAAAATGTGAATTAAATTCATCTGCTATTTCTTTTTCGTTTGTGATTAATTTCCCATTTATTTTTAGGTTCATATTACTTGTCAGCTGTTGATTTCTGCCACTGTGTGTACTAATGATTTTCCACATGCATTTACTTTTGTTAGCTAATAATTTGAGCAGGTAACATTTTGCAGATTTTTGGCTGCATTAACTACATTTCTAATGATTTTTTATATTTGGTAAAGTAATTCTTAAATTCTTTAGTATTGCCAAATTCGGTGTTGCTGATGTTGAAGAGTTCTCTTTTTCTTTTTGTTGAGGTGAAATACCTGGGGTTATCCACTTGGGAATTTACTGTTATTGGAAATATTTTTTTGTTTTTAAGAGAAAGTAGAAGTTGAAATAATAACTACAACTATTTAGAAAAGTCTCCAATTTGTCATCTACATTTCGAGACTGATATATATCCTGCCAGTTTTCTGTCTGCATGTGGGATAGAAAGGTGTAAATATTGCTTTGACAGAAATTTCTAATTTGTGTTGTAAGCTTGCATTGTAATTGATATAGTCTTGCTTCCTTTTAGTTGTCTGTGTTTTCTATAATTTTTGGAATGTTTGTCTGTTTTGAATGCTATGTTCATGCCTTCTCTTTTTAAAATGTTTGTTGTTTTATGTGTGAGTTTGTGTTGAGTTTGTCAACTGAGAGAACGCTACTTGGCTTACAGATAATGAATAAGACGCTGGTCTGTAAGTTGGTTTCCATTTTATTACAAAACTTCAATGAACTGTTTTAAATTTATAATCCAAATGTGCAAAATAATCATGTAATATATCACGACACTTACTGAAAATGCCTTGTAAATAAGACAAAATGCAGATGTGTGCACAAGTTAAATAAAAAATTCTTTTAAAACTACTGCAATTTGTAATGGGTTTTGCCTTCAACTTAGTATATAAATTCTTGATAAAGTGGAAAAATGTTCTTAAGCTATTGAGCAGGGAGCTGATTATATTCAGTTTACCATTGAGGTGGCAATTCTGCTTGCTGAAGATAAACTGATGTGTGCATTTGAGTGAAATGGAAAATCATGACACCACAAAGAGTGGCTGATCAGAAACTAAAAATTGTTACTGAGTATAATAAGGAAAAACGTCTATTCACTTTTTTGATCAGACGAGTGCATATAGCAGTCTGTTGAGAAAGACATTAAAATGGTATCGAAAGTTGGCATTCAATCCCTTTTTGAACACAGTTGTTGTGAATGCATTATATATAAGTCAAGAGACATCAGGTCGGAAAGTGTCAATCAAAAAAATGTTCAAATGTGTGTGAAATCTTATGAGACTTAAGTGCTAAGGCCATCAGTCCCTAAGCTGACACACTACTTAACCTAAATTATCCTAAGGACAAACACACACACCCATGCCTCAGGGAGGACTCAAACCTCCGCCGGGACCAGCTGCACAGTCCATGACTGCAGCACCTTAGACCGCTCGGATAATCCAGCATGGCAAGTGTGAATCATTATGCTTCAGAAATAGATGGCAGATGTGCTCATACCCCAATCACATTAATAAACTTCGATCAGTATCGATATAGGAAGAAGTAAACGTCGGTTGCACAAGAAGAAAAGAAATGTCCATAATGTATGTAGATATTGTTCTGAATGTTACAACTCGAACAGAAAAAACATTCATGTGAAATGTAGCTAGAAAATGAAATAAGCAGGTTTGTAATAAGTGATAATCTAAACTCCATCTTTCCTCTGAACATTTTAATAAACTATATTAAACTGATCTCGTCCAGATGAAAAGTACACTGTCAGTCTGCATAGGCTGGCTTCATCCAAACGACTGCACTGACACTGCTTTGTTACCTGCATCAGGCAGAAGATGTACTTTTTGGAACCACACATTTTGCAACTATGATTCAAAAAATGAAATTAAATGATTGTGTTACATTGATGGCTGATCAGCAGCTGATTTACAATTCATTTGAGTTTACGCCACTTTGGGTGATGACAATGTTGAAATGATGATGAAGACAACACAACACACAGTTCCCAAGCAGAGAAAATCTCCGCCCTGATCAGGAATCAAACCCAGGCCCGCTGCATGGTAGTCAGATGGGTTGACCAC
This sequence comes from Schistocerca serialis cubense, assembly GCF_023864345.2. Lineage (NCBI taxonomy): Eukaryota > Metazoa > Arthropoda > Insecta > Orthoptera > Acrididae > Schistocerca > Schistocerca serialis. The sequence goes on from NC_064639.1 coordinate 885,618,404, forward strand.
TCAGTAAGAGGCCAGACGACTGAAATAAACTCATGCTGCAGTTTTCATCTTTTGCATGTCAGTGTAGAATTTGGCAGAGAAACATCTAAGCAAAAATCTATTCAATTTCCACGTTTATTTTTAAGTGTAAAAGTAGGCCTATCCTCGTTCAAAACAATTATCATCTAATTTCGTTTCATAATTACTGGAGAAATAGGTTATTTGTGAGAAATTTCGGACAATTACAAAACTAGATGGCAATATCGACTGCCATTATCGACGCCGGTCGACATATCGACTGCAGAAGCAGATGACATGGTTCATCTGTTGCCTAAATTCATTATCTTCAGTGATTATCTTAGATAGTCATGCCTGGCTTGTCTCCCAAACAATGCATATCGCAATAACGTTTCTTCTACATATCCTGTTTATGTTCACAGCAATAAAGTGTAGAGTACTTCCCCAAGATTTATTTTTATTTATTTATTTATTTATTTATTTAGCCATCTGTGGACATTTTAAAATGTGTGGATGTAGTCAGTTTGTGTACATTCATATATTTATACAGTTTTTCTGTTACATGTAGTTAAACATTGTGACATATAAGTTATTTACAATCCTTATCAAAACACTACATATAGTTGAACATTGTGAAACAAAAGTTATTTACAATCATTTTGTACTAAGGAATTCAATTATAGAGTAAAAGCAGTGTTCCTGCAAAAATAATTTAAGATTATTCCTCAAGCGATACATGTTATCTGCTTCTTTTATTTTCTGCAGCAGTTTATTATACAGTTTTACACCTTCATACAAGAAGCTATTTTGAGTCTTATGTTTATTCTTCCTGTCTATGTGAAGACAGTGACTTGTTCTTGTACTATAGTTATGAATACTGCTATTTGTGCTATAATTTTCTATGTTTTTCTTGATGTACACTATGGTTTGGAATATAAATTCACAAGAAACAGTTAGAATTTCTAACATTTTGAAAAGTTCTCTGCAGTGGACCCGGTTACTGCTTTTTGCTATAATTCTTACTGCCCTATTTTGCATTTTAAATACTGTTTGCAAATTCTGAGCACTGTTTCCCCAGAAAATAATACCATAACTGATTGTGGAGTGAACATAACTAAAGTATACAGTTCTCAAACATTTATTACTGCATGTGGAGACAAGGACTCTAAGTGTGTAACATGTTGTGGATATCTTTTTTGAGAATTTGATAGCATGTTCATTCCACTTCATTTGGCTATCAGTGTGCAACCCTAAGAATTTGCATCACCTATGGAGATGTTATCTAGTTTTAAATTTAAGGGACTCTGTTTTCTGTTCATTCTAAAGCATATTGTATTTGTTTTCTTTATGTTAAGAGTTAGTTTGTTTTCCTGAGACCATTTGTGAACATCCCTCACCACTTCAGTAGAATTTTTCAGCATTTGTGCTGGTGTCTTACTGATGATTACTATTTTATTTTGTCTAAAACTGACATGGTGAGACTGTGGCTGTGTATAATAGGTTAATTCTTACAAAGATGAAGACAGTAACCAGCCACTATTAATACAGTTCAGTGTCTTTTGGTCACTGTTTTTATGTGAAGTATTTTTTAGGTGTCTTGTGATTATTTTATTGGCTTTGAAGGCTATTGCATTGGTTTCACTGGGATTCAATTTAGCAGCATCAAATGCAAGCTTAGTGGATGCAATAAGGCTTTTTAGGTTATTGCCATTAAGATTTGGCTCTATGTTGTGCTTAAGGCCTTTGTTTAGGAGTGCAAGTTTAGTATTTGTAAAGGTGATGTTAGTTGAATTAATAACTCTTTCATGGAACTGATGTAGGTTAGCCTGGGGATTTTTGGCATTGAAGCTACCTTTTTTACTTTTCAGACCATCAAGTTTTTGTTATGCCTACAAGTTATTTTCTGATGTTCTTTAGAAATGATGTCGTCAATGTATTGCAATATGTAGGTGAACTGTAGGCTGGAAAGGCTATTGCTAAGTTGCAAGTGTAGATTGTACAGCTGTTTGTTGAGGAGCTCATTCTTTTTGTGTTGCATTTTTATCTCTGTCTTGAGCCACATGATTTCACATTTGGCTTTGACTATTTTTGCTACTATGAAGGGGAGTTTAACACTCCCTTTTACTCCGCACTGGTAGAGGGCGGGGGGCGGCACTGTGGCAGCATGTACCATGGGTATCGACCTCGGCCAACATATCGATCGCAGCAAATATGGACATGGTTTATGTGTAACCTAAGTTAATGATCTTTAATCGTCAGTTCCTACTTGCCTCTTGAAAAATGCGTAACATTTCTTGTATATGTTCCGTTTGTGTTCATGGCAATAAAGTGTAGAATATCTTGCCAAGATATCTTACGCCGTTCTACGCGACTCTGACTTCCTGTCAGTCCTGCAACTATATTTTTGAAAATTTTCGTAAGTTACCGTTACAAGTGTTTTGGATGAATAATTTCATAGCAAATCAGCATTTGTGATTCAGAGTTAGGCCTACTGCCAAAGAAATGATCACCCCAAATTTCATTGTGTATCAGCGCAAATAAACCTGCATTTTTGAGAATTTTCGGAAGTTACTATTGGCCTGTGCATAATCTAAATCGGCGTTTGAGATTTAGTTGTTGTAGCAGATATTGTATCTAACATATTGTGTTACATCGCCTTTTCCCTTCAAGAGGAGTATATATTATCTATATTTATTGTAAATTAACTATGTTTTCGTGTTTGCCAACAACTGTAAGTAACCTCAAAAATCTTTAGGAAACTAGTAATTTTTGCGACTGGTTTTTCTAGTGCCTTAATAGGAGTCTCATTTTGTATATTTGTTTCAATTCATGTAGGGAATTAGTAATTTTTAAGCTCAACATATTAAAATATAATAACTAGGCTTAGTTTAAAGTTATTTCTTCACTGTTCTTTAATACATTGCATGAGCCAAAATGCAGAGACACTATGTACGCTGTTCTAGAACACAGGATGAGTTGGTTGACATTCGTAAGCAGCTGGAAATGGCCCTGAATACTGTCAAACTACAAGTAGCTGTTCCGAATCGATGTGTTGGAAGAGCTCCCAGGAATCATGTACTTGTAGTACTGGTACCAAAAGTACCTCAGTTACTATTCTATCCTGTCGGTCCTGTCTCCTCAGTGGGCAGTATGGAATCTGCCATTACTCATCCACTTGACTGAGAGTGACGTTTCAGTGGTAGATCTCGTCGTTCTGTATGGGGTAGATGGAGACCAGGGGGACTCAGGCTGCTATACCAATCTCTCTAGCCAACAAATTTAAGATGCTGTCTTTCATGTTAACTGAAGCTGAGCCAGTGGAACTCACTTCACTTGTTTTGGGGAAACCTGTTTTTCCAAATATCAAGACAAGGCAAATGCAAAAGGGTGGCAGTGCATTAAATGACAGTTTCTCAAATGTACATGAATGATGGTTCCCTTTAGGGGAATGGCAACAAGGGCGGGAAAGGACTGCAGGTGCACTCTGTGTGTGTACCTGGGGCCACATTCAACATGTTAAAGAGGTTATTCTGGCAGTCACTCATGGAACAGGCTGAAATCAGACTTCATGCAGATTGGAATAAATGAAGGTCTGTCGTATGGGCTCCAAAGTCATACTTAGACTGTTCCAGTGATTGACAGAGAAGGTTGAGAAGACCAACCTTGTGCATGGAGTGTCAATGAAATTCACAATTTGCAGCTTTATCCCCAGAACAGACATGCCCATTGGCTCTGAGTGGAGCAGAAGGACTGACCCATAGACTTCGAAGGTTCTGTGACAAGCTAGGTTGGGACTTCCTGAGCTTAAGGTTGAGAACTGGGCATAGGGTTGAGAACTGTAGGGTCCCATAAACGTATCAGGTGCACACTACACATCAGAGGCCACTACCGAGGTAGATGAATGTGTCTGGGTGCACATAAGGAGTTTTTAGATTAGGCATCTCTCCATCCAAGAAGTATCAGTATAAAATCGAAAGAAACTCCTTCCAAAGGAGAGAGTATTAAAATCCTAGTGGTTAACTTCTGAAGCATTCAGAAGTGCCAGAGTTCGAAGTGCCACTGAAATGCACTGAAGCTCACATAAAACTAAGTACAGAAACCTGGCTGAAACCTAAAACTGATGGAAGTGGGGAAAATTCAAGTGCACATCGAAAGGACAGACCAATAAAATATGTAGGTGGTGTATTTGTCGCAGTAGACAAGAAATTCAAGTTCACATAGATAGAAATTGAAGCTGCATGCAAGACAAGACTCAGTACCAGGGATGGGCATAAAATGGTAACTGGATCCTTCTATCACCTAGTAGACACATGTTCTGATACAACCAAAAACTTTAGAGAAAGCCTCAGTTCACTCTTATGTAATTTCCACAGTCATATTGTAATCATTGGTGGAAACTTCGAACATCTAACAATGAGTGGGGAAAATTACAGTTTTCTTAGTGATGCTCATGACAAGACATCCTGTGAAACGTTACTAAATGCCTTCTCTGAAAACTACTTATAATATAGAGTTCAGAACCTGACTCGTGATGGAAATGTGTTGGATCTAATGTCAACAAACAGACCTGAACACTTTGAGGATGTTCACATCGAAACTAATATCAACGACCATGACACAGTTGTGGCAACAGTGATTATCAAAATACAAATGACAGCTAAAACATATATATATATATATATATATATATATATATATATATATATATATATATATATATATGTGTGTGTGTGTGTGTGTGTGTGTGTGTGTGTGTGTGTGTGTGTGTTGAGCAAATCAGATAAAAAATCAATAGTGTCATATCCGAATGAGGATCTTGACATTTCCAGCACAGGGCAGGAATTAAGTTTCAAGTTTAAAAGAATAGTTGACCATGCACTGGACAGATAAGTACATAGAGAACAGCTCTTAATGGGAAGGAACCACGATGGTATAAAGTCACTGCAGCGAAGCTTCTAAACAAAGAGAGATTACTGCATAATAAGTGTAAAACAACGCATATGACTATAGGTAGAGAGATGCTGAATGACATGCATTCATCTGTCAAGAGAGCAATGTGTGAAGCCTTCACTAATTACTGTAGCAGAATATTGTCAAATGATCTTTCACAGAACCAAAAGAAATTCTGGTTGTATGTAAAGGCTATTGGTGGCACGAAAGTTAGTGTTCAGTCCCTAGCGAATGAAACATGAACTGAAACTGAAGGTAGCAAAGCACAAGCTGAAATGCTTAACTCTGTTTTCAAATCTTCCTTTACAATGGAAAACCTAGCAGAATATCGCAAATTTAATCCTCATACAACTGAAAAGATAAGTGAAATAAATGTTAGTGGCAGTGGTGTTGAGGAACAGTTGAAATCGTTAAATTGAACAAAGCTCCTGAGCCTGATGGAATTCCTATCAGATTCTATACTGAATTTGCGACTGAGTTAGGTCCTCTTCTAACTATAATCTATCGTAGATACCTCAAACAAAAAATCTGGCCTAGTTGTGAGAAGAAAGCATGGATTATACCCATGTACAACAAGGATAGTACAAGTGGTCCACAAAACTACCATCAAATATCCTTGACTTCGATTTGTTGTAAGATCTTAGCACATCTCCTGAGCTCAAACACACTGAGGTATCTGAACATAATGATCGCCTCAATGCCAACCAGCATGGATTCCATAGATATCAGTCATGTGAAAACCAACTTACACTTTTTTCACATGACATACTGAAAGCTTGGATCAAGGCAGTCAGCTATATGCAGTATTTCTTGATTTCTGAAAACCATTTGACTCATTATTATATCTTTTGTGATTGTCAAAGATATGATCATATGTATCAAGTGAAATCTGTGTCTATTTTGAGGACTTTTTGGTTGGGAGGATGCAGAAAGTTATCTTGATGGAGAGTCATCGATATATGTACAAGTACGAGGGTAATACCAAAAGTAAGGTCTCCTATTTTTTTATAAGTACATAGACCTGTTTATTTCTACAATGGTTTACATCAGTTTACAGCTTGGACGTTTAGCTATTTTTCGATATAATCACCATTTCTGTCGATGCATCTTTGTAGACGGTGTGGCAGTTTTTGTATGCCCATGTCATACCATCTCGCCGCCATGCTGTTCAGAAAGTTATGAACCTCTTCTTTCACCTCGTCGTCGGAGCTGAATCACTTTCCGGCCAAATGTTCTTTTAACCTAGGGAACAGGTGATAGTCACTGGGCGCCAAGTCAGGACTATAGGGTGGGTGGGTGATTATGTTCCACTGAAACTGTTGCAGGGGAGCAACGGTTTGCCGAGCGATGTGTGGGCGAGCGTTGTCATGGAGAATGTGTACGCCCTTGCTCAACATTCCTCTTCTCCGGTTCTGAATTGCCCGTTTGAGTTTTTTCAAAGTCTCACAGTACCTGTCAGCGTTAATTGTGGCTCCAGTGGGCATAAAGTTGATCAACAATACCCCTTTCCGATCCCAAAAAACCGGTGTCATGACTTTACTGGCTGATTGCAAACTCTCTACACCACTTACGAACATTTTTGACATCCATGCACGGCTCACCATACACTTCCGTCAATTGGCGATGGATTTCGATCGGCGCAGTGCCCTTTGCGTTCAATAATAGAATTGCACTTGGCGGTAACATCCAACGGGAGCTCCATTCTCAACGGCTGCCAAGCCAAGACTGAGCGCCTCAGCGCGGCGTGTGCATGTTTACACATAGCGCGTGAAGCACTCTTCATAACAGTGTGATAAACTGCCACACAAACAGAGTTCTGTACTTATAAAAAAATAGGAGACCTTACTTTTGGGATTACCCTCGTAACTTTGGATGTGTACATGAAGTGTGCTGGGACCCCTGCTGTTCACGTTGTATATTAATGACTTTGTAGACAATATTAATAGGTAGCTCAGACTTTTTGTACATGATTGAGTCAGCTATAATGCAGTCCTGTCTGAAAAAAGGTGCGTAAATATTCATTCAGATCTTGATAAGATTTCAAAGTGGTGCAGAGATTGGAACTTGTCTGAAATGTTCAGGAGTCTAAAATTGTGCAGTTCACAAAACGAAAATATGTATTATGCTATGACTATAATTTCAGTGAGTCACAACTGGGATCGGCTAACTGATATAAATACCAGCATGTAACCATCGCCACCAAAAGAGAAAGTCATGCCGCACTCGATATGATGTCATGCAGAGAGGCATGCTTGGCGAGATGCTGCGCAGACACAATAGAGGCGCACGCCCTGCGGTCTTTCTCAAAAGATTTTATAGAATCTGTTCCATAAAAAAGACTTGTTTTCTAGGTCACTTGTAACTTTATATGTCAATTTCATCATTTCGCTAATGGTTATAGTCACTGTGATATTTCATATACCAGTAACAAATTCAAAAACATTGCTATGAAAAATAGGGGTCACTATGAATTCGTGTGTTGTGCATATTGGATCATATGTTACTGTGTATCAAATGTAGCTAACATTTTGAATTTTTCTTTAAACATGGGATGGGATCAATATTTGCCTCCAGATTCGAGAAAAGGGATTTAATGTAGCATATATTTTTGAAGAAGATAAATTTGTTAACATCGAGTATAGAGTTAAGTATCAGGAAGTCTTTTCTCAGAGTATTTGTATGGAATGTAGCCATGTATGGAAGTGAAACATCGATGATAAGTAGTTTAGACAAGAAGAGAATAGAAGCTTTCGAAATGTGGTGCTACAGAAGAATGCTGAAGATTAGATGGGTACGTCACGTAACTAATGAGGAGATACTGAATAGAATTGGGGAGAAGAGGAATTTGTGGTACAACTTGACTAGAAAAAGGGATCAGTTGGTGGGGCACAATCTGAGGCATCAAGGGATCACCAAATTAGTATTGGAGGGAATTGGGGAGGGCAAAAATCGTAGAGGAAAACCAAGAGGCGAATACACTAAGCAGATTCAGAAGGATGTAGGTTGCAGTAGTTACTCATAGATGAAGTAGCTTGCACAGGATAGGGTAGCTTGGAGAGCTGCATCAAACCAGTCTCTGGACAGAAGACCACAGCAACAACATTCACTTCCACTAGCATGGGCGCAAGGAAGAAACATTCATAACATCCATCATATCTTGTAAACTGTTCGAGATATTGAAATAACATTTGTTCGAGATATTGAAATAACATTTTGGCCAATGATAGCAAGCTAAGAAAAAAGTACTTTGCCATGTGGTTCACATACAGAACGTTATCTTTGCCGATATAGCAGAAGCTATAGCTTTCTTTTTATCAAATCAGTATTGCAATTTTTTGAGAGTCATCGACAGCTAGTGAAAATAGAATTTCCTAGAACAAAAAAATTAAATTTCTTCTCTTATTTTAGTGTAAACCAACGCAATTAAATGTACTAAAGGATTTTCTTTCTACACTTCAGTTGTCTATGACAAATGAAAAGTTACAGCAAACATCATACCATCTTTTGTTCCTTTACCCACACAGGGAGTTAATCTTCTTGCTAAAAATATCTCTTAATTCATCAGTAAAAGTGACTTGGACAAATAGGTGGTAAATTTCTGCAAGTCGCCAGTTTTTTCCACAGCTTCATAGTTCCAAAAAAGTTTTGCTGGGCCATCTGTAGCCTGCAGTAAAAATGCAGAATTATTGTATTAGAAATAATATATTTGGTGCCTGTTTATTTGTGGTTAATATGGTTTTGAAAACAATCTAGTCATTTCTTTATGAAATCACATTGAAGACAAGCATGCAGTCTGCATGCATTGTGTTGCACAGGTGCCAGATGTCAGTTTGAGGGAGAGAGTTCCATGCCTGATGCACTTGGTTGGTAAATACAGGGATGGTTAATGCTGGTTGTGGTTGACACTTGAGTTGTAGTTTGATGATGTCCCAGATGTGCTCAATCGGAAATAGATCTGGTGATCGGGCAGGCCAACGCACTATATCGACACTCTGCAGAGCACGTTGAGCTACAGCAGGGGTACGTGGGCGAGTGTTATCCTGTTGGAAAACACCCCTTGTAATGTTGTTCATCAATGGCAGCACAACAGGTCGAATCAGCAGACTGACGTAAAAAATTTGCGTGCAGGGTGCATGGGATAGCCGTGAGAGTGCTCTTGCTGTCATACGAAATTGCACGCTGGACCACAACTCCAGGTATAGGTGCAGTGTGTCTAGCACATGGACAGGATGGTGCAGGTCTCAACTGGCCTCCTTCTAATTACCACATAGCCATCACTGGCACCAAGGCAGAAGTGGCTTTCATCAGAAAACACAACAAACCTCCACTCTGCCTTCCAATTAGCTCTAACCTGACACCACTGAAATCGCAAATGGCTGTGGTTTCAGAGAGTGGAATGCACACTGGGGGGCATCTGGCTCGGAGCTATCAGATTTGTAACAGTACGTTGTGTCACTGTGATGTCAGCTGCCTCTCAAATTGCTGCTGTAGTTGCAGTACAATGCGTCAGAACCATACACCAAACGTGATGATCTCCCCTCTCGGCAGTGTCATGTCACCATCTGGAGTTCGGTCTTCCTGTGACCATACATTCCCATGACCATCGTTGCTAGCAATCATGTACAGTGGCTACGTTCCTGTTGAGTCTTTTGGCAATATCGTAGGAGGGACATCCAGCTTCTTGTAGCCCTATTACATTTCATTCAAACTCAGTGAGGTGTTGATAATGATGTCTGTGTCTCCTTAAAGGCAGTCAGGTATATGCAGTATTTCTTGATTTCCGAAAAGCACTTGACTCTGTACCACACCTTTGCTTATTGTCAAAAGTACGATTACATGGGGTATCAAGTGATATTTGTGACTGGATTAAGGACCTTTTGGTTGGGAGGATGCAGAAAGTTATTTTGGATGGAGAGTCATTGTCAACTGTACAAGTAACTTTGGGTGTGCCCAGGGAAGCGTGCTGGGACCCCTGTTGCTCATGTTGTGTATTAATGAACTTGTAGGCAATATTAATAGTAAGCTCAGACATTTTGCACAAGATGCAGTCATCTATAATGAAGTTCTGTCTGAAAGAAGCTGAAGAAATATTCAGTCAGATCTTGACAAGATTTCAAAGTGGTGTAAAGATTGGCAATTTGTTTGAAATGTTCAGAAGTGTAAAACTCTGCACTTCACAAAACGAAAACACTTAGTATCTTATGACTACAATTTCAGTGAGTCACAGCTGGAATCGGCCAACTGATATAAATACCTGCATGTAACCATCACCACCAAATGAGAAATTCATGGTGCACTCGATTCTTGACTAACATCAACTCACCATGTCCAATCTCAAAGGTAACTAACGCTCAAGGCTATTATAGTGTGTGTTTACAGCAAACTTGATTTGCATCCTCATAGTGGCGCTACTAGCGCCACTTTTACGCGAATGGCGCGAAATTGGAATAGACATCATCTTTCAGATGTAGAAACACTCCTACTAACTTTCGTTTATGTCGTACAACTCCTTCTTGGTGCAGCGATTTTTTTCTGTCAGTGTATTTAAAAAAGCACTTGACGCCTTTCTAAAAGACAATCGCCACTCCTTCCGATGTGACTATGTAAGTGTAGACCTGATGTAGCTTGAATTCAAAGAAATAGTATCAATGGAAGTTGAGATATACATACCAAATAAATTAATAAGAGGCAGTTCTGATTACCTGTAGCACACAAAAAGCGTCAAAACACTGTTGCAGAAACAATGAAAAAATCATCCCAAATTTAAAAAAACGCAAAATCTCCAAGATTGGCGAAGTTTTACAGAAGCTCGAAATTTAGCACGAACTTTAATGCGCAATGCTTATAATAGTTTCCACAAAGGAGCTCTGTCCAGAAATACACCAGCGCCAAGTTGCAACCAATACCTTTCAGGTACTATTTAGCGGATTTCTGTTGGTATTCATATGGACGACTTCACACTTGTCATTATTTAGAGTGAATTTCCACTTTTCGCACCATAAAGATATCTTGTCTAAATCGTTTTGCAATTTGTTTTGATCATCTTATGACTTTATAAGACGGTAAATGACAGCATCACGTGCAAACAACTTAAGAGGACTGTTCAAATTGCCTCCTAAATCATTTATGTAGATCAGAAACAGCAAAGGGCATGTAACATTACCTTGGGGAACGCACTATATTACTTCTGTTTTACGCGATGACTTTTCGTCAGTTACTACGACCTCTGACCTCTTTGACAGGAAATCATGAATCCAGTTGCACTATTGAGGCGATAGTTCAGGGCGCGCAATTTGATTAGAAGTCGCTTATAACGTACAGTGTCAAAAATCTTCTGGAAATCTAAAAATATGGAACCAATTTGACATCCTCTGTCAATAACGCTTATTACTTCCTGAGAAGATAGAGCTAGTTGAGTTTCACAAGAAAGATATTTTCTGAATCCGTGTTGGCAGTCTGTCAATAGATCGTTTAACTCAAGAGAACACATAATGTTCGAACATAGTATATGGTCCAAAACCCTACTGCATATCGATGTTAGCAATATGGGTCTGTAATTTAGAGGATTACTCTTTCTTGGATTTTGGTGAGACTCGTGCAAATTTCCAGTCTGTAGGTATTGATATTTCGACGAGTTATCGATCGTATATGATTCGTAAATATGGAGCTACTGCATCAGCATACTCTGGGAGGAATTTGACTGGTATACAAACAGGACTGGAGGCCTTGCACTTGTTAAGTGATTTAAGTTACTCACGCTGGTAGCTTGGTTCGAGTTCTGGAATATTTACTTCGTCTATTTTGGTGAAAGAATTTCGGAAACCCGTATTTAGTTACTCTGCATAAGGGGCACTGTTGGCAGTAATATCACAATTGTTATCGTGCAGTAAAGGTATGAATTGTGTCTTACCATTGTTGTACATTACATACGACCAGAATATCTTTGGATTTTCTGCCATATTTCGAGACACCAAAGAAGACGAAGTAAATATTCCAAAATTCGAGTCTAGAAAAACTGTAGACATGAGTACTTAGAAACAGAAGTCCTCAGTGTAGCGAAACACCTTAAATAATTTAATTGAGGCAAGGCTTCTGGTCCAGATTGGCTACCAGTTAGGTTCCTTTCAAAGTATGTCGATACAATAGCTTCATAGTTAGCCATCAATCATATACAACCGCTCGCTTGCCTAAAGATCCATACCTAAAGACTGGAAAGTTGCAAAAGTCACACAAATACCCCAGAAAGGGAATAGGAGTAATCTGCTGAATTACAGGCCCATATCACTAACGTCGATATGCAGTAGGATTTTGGAACATATATCATGTTCAGCCTTCCCCCCATGAACCATGGACCTTGCTGTTGGTGGGGAGACTTGCATGCCTCAACGATACAGATAGCCTTACCGAAGGTGCAACCATAACGGAGGGGTATCTGTTGAGAGGCCAGACAAACGTGTGGTTCCTGAAGAGGGACAGCAGCCTTTTTAGTAGTTGCAGGGGTAACAGTCTGGATGATTGACTGATCTGACCTTGTAACACTAACCAAAACGGCCTTGCTGTTGTGGTACTGTGAACGGCTGAAAGCAAGGGGAAACTGCAGCCGTAATTTTTCCCGAGGGCATGCAGCTTTACTGTATGGTTAAATGATGATGGCGTCCTCTTGGGTAAAATATTCCGGAGGTAAAATAGTCCCACATTCGGATCTCCGGGCGGGGACTACTCAAGAGGACGTCGTTATCAGGAGAAAGAAAACTGGCATTCTACGGATTGGAGCGCAGAATGTCAGATCCCTTAATCGGGCAGGTAGGTTAGAAAATTTAAAAAGGGAAATGGATAGGTTAAAGTTAGATATAGTGGGAATTGGTGAAGTTCGGTGGCAGGAGGAACAAGACTTCTGGTCAGGTGACTACAGGGTTATAAATACTAAATCAAATAGGGGTAATGCAGGTGTAGGTTTAATAATGAATAAAAAAAATAGGAGTGCGAGTAAGCTACTACAAACAGCATAGTGAACGTATTATAGTGGCCACGATAGACACGAATCCCATACCTACTACAGTAGTACAAGTTTATATGCCAACTAGCTCTGCAGATGACGAAGAAATTGAAGAAATGTATGATGAGATAAAAGAAATTATTCAGGTAGTGAAGGGAGACGAAAATTTAATAGTCATGTGTGACTGGAATTCGACAGTAGAAAAGGGAGAGAAGAAAACATAGTAGGTGAATATGGATTGGGGCTAAGAAATGAAAGAGGAAGCCGTCTGTTAGAATTTTGTATAGAGCATAACTTAATCAAGAATCATAAAAGAAGGTTGTATACATGGAAGAATCCTGGAGATACTGACAGGTTTCAGATAGATTATATAATGGTAAGACAGAGATTTAAGAACCAGGTTTAAAATTGTAGGACATTTCCAGGGGCAGATGTGGACTCTGACCACAAAACTGAAGAAATTGCAAAAAGGTGGGAATTTAAGGAGGTGGGACCTGGATAAACTGACTAAACCAGAGGTTGTACAGAGTTTCAGGGACAGCATAAGGGAACAATTGACAGGAATGGGGGAAAGAAATACAGTAGAAGAAGAGTGGGTAGCTCTGAGGGATGAAGTAGTGAAGGCGGCAGAGGATCAAGTAGGTAAAAAGACGAGGGCTAGTAGAAATCCTTGGGTAACAGAAGAAATATTGAATTTAATTGATGAATGGAGAAAATATAAAAATGCAGTAAATGAAGCAGGCAAAAAGGAATACAAACGTCTCAAAAATGAGATCGACAGGAAGCGCAAAATGGCTAAGCAGGCATGGCTAGAGGACAAATGTAAGGATGTAGAGGCTTATCTGACTAGGGGTATGATAGATACTGCCTACAGAAAAATTAAAGAGACCTTTGGAGAAAAGAGAGCCACTTGTATGAATATCAAGAGCTCAGATGGAAACCCAGTACTAAACAAAGAGGGGAAAGCAAAAAGGTGGAAGGAGTATATAGAGGGTCTATACAAGGGCGATGTACTTGAGGACAATATTATGGAAATGGAAGAGGATGTAGATGAAGATGAAATGGGAGATACGATACTGCGTGAAGAGTTTGATAGAGCACTGAAAGCCGCGGGAGTAGACAACATTCCATTACAACTACTGATGGCCTTGGGAGAGCCAGTCCTGACAAAACTCTGCCATCTGGTGAGCAAGGTGTATGAGACAAGCGAAATACCCTCAGACTTCAAGAAGAATATAATTATTCCAATCCCAAAGAAAGCAGGTGTTGACAGATGTGAAAATTACCGAACTATCAGTTTAATAAGTCACAGCTGCAAAATACTAACGCGAATTATTTACAGACGAATGGAAAAACTGGCAGAAGCCGATCTCGGGGAAGATCAGTTTGGATTCCGTAGAAATGTTGGAACACGTGAGGCAATACTGACCTTACGACTTATCTTAGAAGAAAGATTAAGGAAAGGCAAACCTACGTTTCTAGCATTTGTAGACTTAGAGAAAGCTTTTGACAATGTTGACTGGAATACTCTCTTTCAAATTCTAAAGGTGGCAGGGATAAAATATAGGGAGCGAGAGGCTATTTATAATTTGTACAGAAACCAGATGGCAGTTATAAGAGTCGAGGGGCATGAAAGGGAAGCAGTGGTTGGGAAGGGAGTGAGACAGGGTTGTAGCCTCTCCCCGATGTTAGTCAATCTGTATATTGAGCAAGCAGTAAAGGAAACAAAAGAAAAATTTGGAGTAGGTATTAAAATCCAGGTAGAAGAAATAAAAACTTTGAGGTTCGCCGATGACATTGTAATTCTGTCAGAGACAGCAAAGGACTTGGAAGAGCAGTTGAACGGAATGGACAGTGTCTTGAAAGGAGGGTATGAGATGGACATCAACAAAAGCAAAACGAGGATAATGGAATGTAGTCGAATTAAGTCGGGTGATGCTGAGGGAATTAGATTAGGAAATGAGACACTTAAAGTAGTAAAGGAGTTTTGCTATTTGGGGAGCAACATAACTGATGATGGTCGAAGTAGAGAGGATATAAAATGTAGACTGGCATTGGCAAGGAAAGCGTTTCTGAAGAAGAGAAATTTGTTAACATCGATTGTAGATTTAAATTTCAGGAAGCCGTTCCTGAAAGTGTTTGTATGGAGTGTAGCCATGTATGGAAGTGAAACATGGACAATAAATAGTTTGGACAAGAAGAGAATAGAAGCTTTCGAAATGTGGTGCTACAGAAGAATGTTGAAGATTAGGTGGGTAGATCACATAACTAACGAGGAGGTATTGAATAGGATTGGGGAGAAGAGAAGTTTGTGGCACAACTTGACTAGAAGAAGGGATCGGTTTGTAGGACATGTTCTGAGGCATCAAGGGATCACCAATTTAGTATTGGAGGGCAGCGTGGAGGGGAAAAATCGTAGAGGGAGACCAAGAGATGAATACACTAAGCAGATTAAAAAGAATGTAGGTTGCAGTAGGTACTGGGAGATGAAGAAGCTTGCACAAGATAGATTAGCATGGAGAGCTGCATCAAACCAGTCTCAGGACTGAAGACCACAACAGCAACATCGTGTTCGGATGAGTTCTCTCGACGAAAACGATTTATTGACAAATTGTCAGACGGACTCAGGAAATATCGCTCTCGTGAAACACAACTATCTCTTTATTCTCGCAAAGTAGTGAGTGCTATCGGCAGGGGATGTCAAATTGATCCCATATTTTTAAATTTCCAGAAGGCTTTTGACACCGTTCCTCAGAAGCAACTTATCATCAAATTGCGTGTCTGTGGAGAATTGCATCAGTTGTGTGACTGGATTCGTCAGTTCCTGTCAGAAAGGTCACAGTTCGTAGTATTTGACAGAAAGTCGTCGAGTAAGACAGAATTAAAATCTGACGTTCCCCAAGGAAGTGTTACAGGCCGCCGGCCGGAGTGGCCGTGCGGTTCTAGGCGCTACAGTGTGGAACCGAGCGACCGCTACGGTCGCTGGTTCGAGTCCTGCCTCAGGCATGGATGTGTGTGATGTCCTTAGGTTAGTTAGGTTTAATTAGTTCTAAGTTCTAGGCGACTGATGACCTCAAAAGTTAAGTCGCGTAGTGCTCAGAGCCATTTGAACCTTTTTTTACAGGCCCTCTGCTGTTCTGATCTACATAAAGAATTTAGGAGATAATCTAAGCAGCCCTCTTAGATTGTTTCCAGATGATGCTCTCGTTTACCGTCATGTAAAGCTGTTGTACGAGATTACTACCACCACAGCAGTTCCAGCACTTAGCATTCGTCAGCCAGTTCACCCCAGACGTGCGGCATCTTAAAGGGGCAGACAACATAGTCACTGACTATTTTTCGCGAGTATGCAGTTTAGTCAGCGTCTTGAATTACGATGACCTCGCCACAGCAGAATAGACAGTTCAAGAGCTCCAGGACTTACTGACATATCGACCCACTGGATTGCGACTGGAGCAAACAGACGTGCCGGGAAGTGAGGTGAAGATATGTTGTGGCATCTCACATCAGAGGTCACGGTCCTACATTACACAGCGATTCCGCAAAGTGCTGTTTGGCAGCTTCTACAGCCTAGCGCACACAGGGGCAAATGCCACTATCAAGCTGGTAACCGAGAGGTTCGTGTGGCCATCGATCAAGAGGGGTACCAGGAATTGGACTCGATCGTATCTTCAATGTCAGCGTTGTAAAGCAGGACAACATTTCTACGGAAAGATCGGAAGTTTTTCACACATTACGGCAAGGTTTGCTCGCGTACATCTCGTCTTAGTGAGTCTGCTTCCACCCTCAGAGGGTTGTAGATACTTGCTCGTGGTAGTAGACAGGTGAAGAAGATGGGCGAGACTATACAAATCACAGATATAGCGGCTGAGGTGTTCATCGCAAATTGGTTGGCACGTTTCGGATGTCCACTGCATATTATGAAAGGCCAGGGCCGCCAGTTTAGATCTAATCTGTTCAATGGGCTGGCTAAACCGTGTGGCTTCCAGCGCCATCACACAACCGTTATAATCCGAAACGCCATGAAATGGAGGAAAGGTGGCGCTGAACACTGAAGGCAACCCTCTTGTGTCACTGAGAGAGTTGGATGGAAGCACTACCGCTGGTACATCTAGGTTTATGGACTGCGTATTAGGCAGATATAGGCGCGTTGCTGGCGAAGATGGTTTACAGGGACCCATTGAGAATCCCGGCGACTCACAACTGCACCACTGCCAGCACAAACGGAGCTACCACCGCTGGTGCAGCACGTTCTTTACCAGATGACAAGGTAGAGACGACCACCTGCGTCCTGCTATGGTGCACATCCAGTCTTTGTGCACAAAGCGTTGGTGAACTGTTCGCACATATGCTGTGCACAGACACTGTCCGGGCTCCTTTATAACCCCTTTATACTGGGCCTTACCGTGTACCACGATGTAATGCCAATACATTGACATTTTGCAAAATGGAGAAAGCATCAAGGTGTCCAATGAAAGAATGAAGCCAGCAAGAAACTTACCACCGCCGATATTCGACAGTGCTCGTTTGCTTAAGGATGGATAAGGTTCAAATGAGCCTACACACAGTCAGACTGAAGAGTCAACTCCAAGACGCCATAGGAACACGGAACAACTGGTCACAACTGCGCCCACACCAGCACAACAATTAGTCATCCGCACATCCGCACAAGAGTCGGATGAAAAATCAAAAATCAAGTACCCATGTGCTCCACAGTTTAAGGAGGAAGGGGGGCTGGGTGGGAAAGGGAAGCCGACCAGTGAGTTGCATTGTTTATTCCTTGTATCATAGTGGATTTTAGAGCAAGACTTTTGTTCTTTGCTGATTTACAACTGTCACTTCTGACTGTGATCGAGAAAAATAAAGGTTGTGAAATACAGGGTGTTACAAAAAGGTACGGCCAAACTTTCAGGAAACATT
Source organism: Schistocerca serialis cubense (assembly GCF_023864345.2). Classification (NCBI taxonomy): domain Eukaryota; kingdom Metazoa; phylum Arthropoda; class Insecta; order Orthoptera; family Acrididae; genus Schistocerca; species Schistocerca serialis. Next base: position 885,636,267 of record NC_064639.1, read on the forward strand.
CCTCACGCACAAATAAAGAAAAGATGTTATGTGTACATGTGTCCAGAAACGCTTAATTTACATGTAGAGCTCATTTTAGTTTCGTCACTATGTACTGTACTTCCTCGATTCTGGTGATCAAATTGTGAATTTTCACAATCAACATGTGTGGGCTGACGAGAACCTGCACGCAATTGTGCAATCACGTCATCAACACAGACTTTCTGTGAACGTTTGGGCAGGCATTGTTGGTGATGTCTTGATTGGGCCCCACGTTCTTCCACCTAAGCTCAATGGAGCACGTTATCATGATTTCATGCGGGATGCTCTACCTGTGCTGCTAGAACATGTGCCTTTACAAGTACGACACAACATGTGGTTCATGCACGATGGAGCTCCTGCACATTTCAGTCGAAGTGATCGTACGCTTCTCAACAACAGATTCGGTGACCGATGGATTGGTAGAGGCGAACCAATTCCATGGCCTCCACGCTCTCCTGACCTCAACCCTCTTGACTTTCATTTATGGAGGCATTTGAAAGCTCTTGTCTCTGCAACCCCGGTACCAAATGTAGAGACTCTTCATGCTCGTATTGTGGACGGCTGTGATATAATACGCCCTTCTCCAGAGCTGCATCAGCGCATCAGGGATTCCATGCGACGGAGGGTGGATGCATGTATCCTCGCTAACGGAGGACATTTTGAACATTTCCTGTAACAAAGTGTTTGAAGTCACGCTGGTACATTCTGTTGCTGTGTGTTTCCATTCCATAATTAATGTGATTTGAAGAGAAGTAATAAAATGAGCTCAAACATGGAAAGTAAGCGTTTCCGGAAACATGTCCACATAACATATTTTCTTTCTTTTTGTGTGAGGAATGTTTCCTGAAAGTTTGGCCGTACCTTTTTGTAACACCCTGTATATGTGGGTGTCATCTCTGGCCTACAATATTATAGATATTACTTTTTTTGTTTTGTTAAGTGTGCGGTCTTACATTTCTGAGCATTTAAAGCAAGTTTCCAATCTTTGTACCACTTTAAATCGTATCAAGATCTGACTGAATATTTATGCAGCTTCTTTCAGACAGCACTGCAGTATAGATAACTGCAAAGGTCTGCAGTTACTGTTAATATTGCCTGCAAGGTCATCAATATATAACATTAACAGCAGGGGTCCCAATGCACTTCCCTGGGGAACATGAAATGTCTTCCACGCCTGTTGATTACTGTCCATCCAAGACACCTTGCTACAGCCTCTGTATCAAAAAATAAAAGATCCTCAGTCCAGTCACAAACTTCGATTGATGCCATATGTGATCGTACTTTTGATAAACATAGCTGTCGTACTGATAATTTTTGGAAATCAGTAAATACTGCTTCTACCTGATAGCCTTGATCCAAAGCTTTCAGTGTATCACGTGAGAAAAGCTCGAGTTGGGTTTCACATGATCGACGTTTTCGGAATCCACACTGGTTGGCATGGAGGAGGTCATTCTGTACGATATATCTCATTATATTTGAGCTCGGAATATTTTCTAAGATTCCACAAGAAAAGAATCCACACTGGTTGGCATGGAGGAGGTCATTCTGTACGATATATCTCATTATATTTGAGCTCGGAATATTTTCTAAGATTCCACAAGAAAACGAGGCCAAGGATATTGGACAGAAGTTTTGTGGCTCACTTCTGCCACCCTCCTTGTAAAAGGGTGTGACCTGTGCCTTCCTCGAACTACTGGGCATGGCTTTCTGTTCGGGGGATCTACAGTAGATTATAGGTGAAAGTGGTTCTAACTCAGCCACAGATTCATATAGAATCTGATAGAGATTCCACTGGGCTCTGAAGTTTTTTACAATTTTAACGATTTCAGTTGTTTCTGAGAACCACTGACACCAATATTTACTTCACTCATCTTTTCAGTGGCGTGAGGATTATTCTCGGGAGTTCTCCTGGGTTTTCTTGAAATTAACGTTTGATAACGGAGTTAAGCATTTCTGCTTAATCCAGTTACAATTATATGCCTACCCCTGATACTATGTCATCTTCAGTTTCTGTCTAGGTGAATGTGTGTGTCTTGTCTGCTGCCACATACACACCACTTCCTTTCCCATAAGTGTATCCTTTCGATATTTTCCCCAAAAATCTTTTTGCTGTCAGATTTAACCATCTTTCTGTAATTAGTATTATGTGAGCTTCACTGCTTTTCAGGAGCACTTCAAACTCTGGCACTTTGTGAGTACTTCGGCAATAGACGGGTAGGATTTTAGTACTCGTGCCTGTGTGGATGGGACATTCCTTTGGATCTTACACTTATACTTTTAGATCTCCTACAGCTGCCATTGTCTGGACTGGATGGCGAGTCACCGATTCTAAAAAGCCCTTATATACATTCCACATATAGTCAGCTACCTGGGTAGTGGCCTCTGACATTTAGTGCACATATCTGCGTAAACTAAATAGAAATAAATTATGTTTGCATTAGGTCGAGTTTAAATAACACAAATTTTAATCGCAGACACGAAAAGAAACTGAAAAGGAGCTTCCAATCCAAGCAAAATGATTGTTTTTCTTTCTGTTTCTCATATCCATAACCACGATAATATTTAACCAGTCATCAAAAGGAGCAATGTTGTTACTGTAAAAAAAGTCTCAGATGTATAAAATAAATGCACTGCTTGTACTATCACAGCTCTTAACAGGTCAAAATGAACCCTTTTCCAATCACAGTGTCGTAGCACACTCAGTGTCATCATTAATCTTATAAAATGAAGCTATGTGCTATTCAGTTCTCTGCTTGAGAATATACACCCAAATATCCTTTCTCAAAGTGTGAAACAGTTCATTTTCTAAACAAGTCCACGCCAGAGCCATTCCTAAAAATTGCGATTAAGAGCGACGACAGAAAATTCTTAAATAAATGTATAGTGTGTTGCCGAAATATCTCATTGGTGGCTAACTAGTGTAATAACAAAGAAGTCTTGAAGACAGATGCGACAAAACGCAGCCTGGTGTGCGGAGGATATCGGCGGCAGTGTCCATGCTAGTGGCGTAGACTATAGACGTGTGACTTCTGCATGTATGTTGTGGTGGATACCGGCAACAGCGGCAAAGAAGAGGCACCCCAGTGTTGAATTCGGAACTATCAGGCAGCACAACCACAGGCAGACACACTGCAACAGCATTGATTATGGATGGGTGGCAGGTGGGCCGCTGCTACAGGATGGCAACGAGATGATATGGCCCTGGAAAAGGTGGCAGTATAATAGGACCTGCCAGGCATTACTGTAAAATTATGTAAGGTTCTACGGCTTTGTACGTAGCCGTACAGTACGTAACACGCGCTCGCCAGTCGACCATCTTGGAATGCTGACAATTTGCTTGCTCAGTGGACGTGCGCCAGGCTGCCGTGCGCCACAGGACAGTAAGCCGTTGGCCGCCGTCCGCAGCGCGCCATATAACTAGCGCGGCCTCGGGCGCGAATATGTCTCTTTTCTTAGCTCACCACGGAGCCTTTCGATATCACCGTAATTAGCCGGTGTTAGTATGTCAGACACAGTGATCAGGGTAGCGCGTAATGTGCGTGTTTCATAATCAGTCTTTTGTTAATAAACTGTTAATAAACTGTTTCTGTACCTCAAGGACCCACTGCTTGCGAATCCTGACAAATATTTCGTGTAACTATCATCCAGGGGCAACAACACAAACAACCTCCTTATAGAAGTGGTGTCAGGAGTGAGATAATTATGGAAAACGTACAGTCCTGAAGAGGTGCAGCACAACGCGAACTTCCAGCAGCAGCTGCATGAACATCTTCCGACTACGCAGGGACATCTAACACTGGAATTCAGGATGGTCTACTCCAGTTTGGCTAGAATACGAAATGCAGTGATGGGTTTTTATTTTACACTTGGAATGACTCATTGGTGTTAAATTAGACGAAATGCCACAATCCAGTCAGAGTAACGTTGTCATCTACAAACTGTTCTTAATGAACTGCAAGAAGAGAGTCGGCAGTTAAAAGCACAAAGAAGCAAACGTAACATTCCGGAAGACTTGTCAAATGATAGTTCATGCAGTACAAGTACAACTGCCATAAAGAATTTTTCCTTATTGCAGTCAGTACCAGTGTTTAGCGGGAAACACGAAGATGATGTGGAAGAGTTTTTTCGTAAAGTTGAAGGTGCCGCCCTTTAGAATCATGGACAGATTCCGATAAGCTAGTGGTTGCCAAATTAAGAATTCAGGGAGCAGCCCAAGATTTCATTAGCGCGGAGCCTGCTTGCGTGATGACAGAAGATTACAATGAGTTTAGAACGGTTGTTGTTCAGAGATTTAAAAGTAAAAACGCGATCATATTTTACAGAGGGCAGCTTCACAGTTTGCGAATGCGACGAGACGAATCTATAGGGTAGCTTACCGACAGGATTCGAAACATCAACGCTCAAACGTACGAGTTAGTAGAAGATGAAAATCTCATTCAGTTGTCCGAAGTTGGCCAGAGAGCTTTGGGTACGTTTATTCATGGGTTGCACGGAGAGGAAGTAAGCAAAGCTGTTCCATTGGCACGATGTAAAACGTTTCAGGATGCGGTAGAATAGTCTACTGGTTTCGCTGAAGCACTAAGGCGACGGAATGAGATGCAGAAACAGTTTTCAACACAACAGTACAATGCTACAGATGCAATAGACTGGGTCAAAAGCGTAAGGATTGTGAAGAGACTCGAATCTGCTATGATTGCGGGATGCAGGGTCATGTTCCGAGAGATTGTCGCAACAAGAAGAAAGGTTATGCGAACAACAGACAATGTGCCAGATCTCTAAACGAGTACGGGGACGTACGGGCCACTACTCCGTCCGCCCCCTGCCAGAAACAGTGGTTCCTGTTAGTCCCAGCGAAAATCATATCGAAAATGACTTCGTGATAGGTGCTGTATACCGTGGGAGAAACATCAAACTACTTATTGACAGAGAAACACAGACCTCATTAATGTGGTGTTGCATAGATAAATGGGATAAATTGAAACCGACGCTATTAAAAGTGCGAGGGTTAAATGGAGGAAAATTGCGTAACTATGGAGACGTCGACGTAGAATTAATTCTTGATCAAGGCCAAGATGAAGGTGAAAATAAAAATAATTCTAGATGAGATAACAAACGCTGCAGTTATAAACACAGATTTTTGTAGCAGTACCGCAAAATTGCAATGAGGAAATGAAGTTAATAATGAACTGAAGCGCAAGATTTGGAAGAAGATAGAACATTTGACAGCTGATGGACAGAAGATTTTAGCGCCTGTATTGTTGGAGCAGGCAGATTTATTCCGAGAACGTGCAAATTTACCTGTCACTCACTCAGTTCAACATCGTATTCATACAGGGAATGCAGCGCCAATCACACAGAAACCTTACCGAATACCATTCAGTCGAAGAGTGTTGGTAGAAGGCATGGTTAAAGAACAATTAGAAGTCAGAATTATAAAACCAAGAGGTCCTTCAGACCCACCGTGGTGTTCGCCTGTTGTAACTGTAAAGAAGAAATCAATTTCCGGAGAACCACAGTTCCGTTTTTGTGTTGATTACCGATCTTTGAATGCTGTGACCACACCCGAAATTACCCCTTACCAAATTTAGTGGAAACCTTGGATTACTTGGGCAGATGTCGAATTTTTTCGGTATGTGATTTAACAAATGGTTATCACCAGTTAACAGTGCGCCCATATGATCAAGCAAAAACTTCATTTGTAACAGCAACAGGAGTATATGTGTATCTTCGAATGCCATTTGGACTTCATAATGCTCCAGCTACATTTCAATGCCTGATGGATTCAGTTTTATGAGGGCTCACCCCAACACAAGCACTTGTTTACTTCGATGATGCAATAATTTTTGTTGAAAACATTAAGCAGCATACTGAGAGACTACAACTGTTTTTGAGCGTATAAGAAGTGCAAACCTGTCTTTATCAATAAATAAATGTCATTTGGCACAAAGTAAAGTTAACTATCTTGGTCATGTTATAACCAGTAAAGGTGTTTGACCTGATCCAAAATTAACTGAAGATGTAAAGAATTTTCCTGAACCACAGAATTTGAAAGAAATACAATCACTCTTGGGATTGTCAAATTTCTACAGACGATTTATAGCCGGTTATGCAAATATAGCACGTCCAATGACACAGCTACTGAAGAAAGGAGCCACATTTAACTGATCAACAGAATGCAAAAAGGCAATGGAAGAACTTAAAACTTCTCTCACCACAGCCCCAGTGTTAGCCTATCCGGATTTCATTAAACCTTTTATTCTTCCAACAGATGCATCCAATTTTGCCATAGGTGTAATCTTGTCTCAAGAAGTTGATGGTCATGAACATCCAATTTCATTTGTTTCCAGACAATTAAACAAAGCAGAATGTAATTATACTACTACTGAGAAAGAGCTTTGTGCTTTGGTTTTTGTTATAACACATGGCAGATGTTTCTTAAAAGGAAGAGAATTTACGGTTATTACAGATCATGCTGCACTTAAATGATTATTGAGCTTAAAGGATCCAAGTTTCAGATTAACAAGATGGGCATTAAAACTGAGTGAGTAACAATTTAGGGTTATTCACTGATCTGGTAAACAACATGTGACTGCTGATGCAATGAGTCGAAAAGTCAATGTTTGTGTTACAATAAGTAAAGAAGAAGAGTTAAAGGCAGCTCAAGAAGAAGATCCACAATGCAAATTATGGAAAAATGATCAACATTTCGTCAAGATAGATGGATTATTGTACAAAATCACTAGTAAAGGAAACCGCCTAGTTATTCTAGAAAGCGTGAAAGAGCAAATCATGAGAGAACAACACGATTCTTGACTATCAGGACATTGTGGTAAAAAATCAACATACATTAAAATAGCTCTAATGTTTTGGTGTCCGAGCCGCAAAGCTGACGTTTTCAAGTTTGTTTCACAATGTGATTCCTGTAACAGACGGAATAATGTAGGAAAAAGTAGAGCACCATTGCAAGAACTGCCAGAGACAAGTGAACCATTTGAACGAGTAGGACTAGATGTCTTAGGACTGTTGCCTAAGACTAAAGATGGAAACAAATACCTCTTGACAATGTTAGATTATTTCTCTAGATACCTTCTCATGATACCAATACCTGATCAGAGTGCTGAGACTATAGCTAAAGTTTTTGTAATAGAATGGATTCCTAAATTTGGATCACCGTTAACTATAATTAGTGATCAAGAAACGAATTTTATGAGTGAATTACTTAAAGAGACTTGCAAACTCATGCAAATAACTCATTTAAGGACTACACCAGCACACCCTGAAGGAAATGGAAGAGTTGAGCGAGTCCACAGAACAATTATTAAAATGGTTAGCCATTATGTGGGCAGCAAACACGACAATTGGGATGTCTGTTTATCGTACTTGGTAAGTTGTTACAATGCCAAAATGCAAAGCTCAACTGGCCTAAGTCCATATGAGATCGTTTACAGAAGAAGAATGCATTCACCCTTGGACTTTGCACGATCAACTGCCGGAATCAGCGGTGGACACGTAAGGGATCTAGCACGTAAACTAAAGGAAGCATGGAGGAGGGTAGTGAAACAGCGAAATCATCAATCCTTTCTTCAGCAAGCAAGACAACACGACTGCCAAGCAAAAGTGCCACAGTATCGAGTTGGAGATCTTGTGTATCTGAGCAATGTGGTGTTAAGGAATAGTCAAGTCAAAAAGTTTAAGAAGTTTTGGAAAGGACCATATTCAATCTTGGAGGTGTTGTCACCGGTCACTCTTAAGCTCCAATGGCCCTTTCCTTAAAAAAAATGGTTCAAATGGCTCTGAGCACTATGGGACTTAACATCTATGGTCATCAGTCCCCTAGAACTACTTAAACCTAACTAACCTAAGGACATCACACAACACCCAGTCATCACGAGGCAGAGAAAATCCCTGACCCCGCCGGGAATCGAACCCGGGAACCCGGGCGTGGGAAGCGAGAACGCTACCGCACCACCGCGAGCTGCGGACCCCTTTCCTTCGATTGTTGTTCATGTCAATCGTGTAAAGTCATTTCTGGGTGGATTTCCTGTCGTATCACAATACAATGAGGACCGACCGAGAGGCAGACCTGCTGTTTTCAAACCCAGGAAGCGAGAATTGCGAGGTTTCAGTCCAGATTTCGAGGCCAAGGCATCGTCATGTCCAAGTGATTCTGTCCCAGACACCCCTACAATCTGTGTTAACGTGTGTAGTGCGTGAGAGTGCAATGCATGTGTTTATTTCAGCTAAGTGCTTATGTGAATGTGTTGTGAAAATTTGGTACTGAAGCTATTACACAAGTGCACAAGTGAATCTAAACCTTTTATTCCACAGGTTACCACAAGCAACTCATTCATTTTATGTTCATTGTTAACTTTAGTATTAAAATAGAACTGATTAACCATGTTATTCTAATGTTTGCTATGATGGCGTATTCTACCGATGCTGTAGTAATAGTACCACAGAGTACAGGTGTTTTGTTTGAACAAGGATCAGACATGGTAATTTCAACAAGTAATTCAAAACTTGTTCTCAAGTACAATCTGAGTGAAATCCAGCAAAAGTTCAGTTCTGTAAAGAAGCAAATTGATCTAATTCGTTCTGTTAAGGGTAATGATACAATTTTGGGAATGGGTACATCTTGGTATAATAACTGGAACACAGTCAAAATGCAAGTCGGGTGTACATTTGCTAGTTATGAACAAGAGATTTACTGTTTTTTAAAGCTTTAGCCACACAAAGCTTTAATTAGGCATAAACGTGCCTGGATTGATTCTGTAGGGAGTATCCTTCATACTGTATTTGGTATTTTAACTAGTCAAGATCTACTGGAAGTTAAAGGCAAAATATTAGCGCTTGAACAACAGTGCAGTATAAGTTCAACTAATCTTTCTAATGAAATTATTGTATTAAAGAATATGCAAAGAACAATTACCAACCACACAGTTTCCATTGAACAGATTGTAAAGCAATTTATCTCACAATTCCATGTAATTCATAATGAAATGAAAGCAAATATCCAGGAACTATTCCAAGGATTAAATGCTGTGAGTGCACACCTAGATTTAAACACTCTTTTGTTAAGGTTTACTGATAGTTTATCAAATGCTAGAATTGATGCCCTTAATTTAAGAGTAGCCTTAGAAAGTAGTTCAAATGATTGTTTGAGCAGTGTACTACTACATCCAGAACAATTTTTACAGATCCTACTATCAATTGAACGAAAGCTAGATGCAACAAATACTATGATTTACCCTGTTAATGCTTACAATTTATATGCTTACTACAAGTTAACCACCCACCCTCATTAATGATTGAAGATGAATTAACTGTTATACCCACTGCTAGATCAATGCGTAATTTGGAAATGTATAAGATTTATTACTTACCCTGTGAAATGGAGACAGGCAGGGGTTCATGTAGAGTATGTACTAAATGATTATCTACTGATCAGCAAAGATTGAACATATTTTGTATCCCTAAATGAAAACGATTTGCATATGTGTAAATATAGTCATAAGTTAATTTGACCTGAATCAGCAGTATTCTTAGACGGTAGAGTGTACAGCTGTGAGAATGAATCATCCTCCAAGAGATAATTGCCTAGAAGTTTAATGCATCTTTATCATCCATTTCTTAAACGATGTTCTGAAGGTATAAATTTCTCATTTAACTCCACCATAGATGTCACATTTACACGTAAAAATTATGATACACCTGAGCTACTCTTTACACTCAAATTGAATGATAGCGGATTTATCTTGAATGCCACACATTTGACCTCTTTGATATGCCTAGTGTATTGCCAACTACAATGCATGCAACGGGACATTTGCCATTAATGAGAATGTTATCTGTTTATTACAATGATTCATACATATTAATATATGGAAAGCATTCCTTGTCAAGTTTTTCTGAAGACAGTGATTTAGTTAAGGATATCCATGAAAATGTAATTTCTTCCAATAATGAGTTGAACTTCATTGAAGCAGCAAATAGAATTAAGTCCTTCGATTCATCCAGTAATGTTAATGCATACTTGATTGTCAGTATTGTGCTTTTAGTGCTTTTATTAATTTGTCTTTTGTCAACAGCATTTGTCATGTATGAAATTGTCATCCTGAAAGCTCGCTTCTCTGTACTGAATGTTACTGTGTCTGCAAATAAAATACATGTTGCAATTCCTTATGATGCCACAAATGGTGAAATAGTTTCATAACGCCCATGAGGTCGTTTTGAGCCACCTATGGTTGCTCTTTTTGTTTGGGGAGAGTGATGTAAGGGTCTATGGGTATGTACATAGCCGTACAGTATATAACACGCCCTCACCGGCCAACCTATCTTGGAATGCTGACATTTTGCTTGGTCAGTAGACATGCGTCCGGCTGCAGTGTGCCACGGGAGAGTAAGCCATAGCCCGCTGTTCGTAGCGCGCCGTATAACTAGTGCGGCCTCGGGCGCAAATAGTAAGTCAGACACAGTGATTTTGGTTGTGTGTGTGTAGCGTGCTTGTTTCATAAGCATCTCAGACACAGTGATGATAGGTGTGTGTAGCGTGTATGTTTCATAATCAGCCTTTTGTTAATAAACGGTTTAAACTTACTTCTCGGTGTTCACGTATTTCTGTACCTCAAGCACCCACTGCTTGCAAATTCTGACAAATATTTCGTGTAATTATCATCTGGGGGGCGACAACAGAAACAACCTCCTTTTAATTACAACTACTACTACAGTAGCGGTAATGGTGCTTTATTTCTGAGTGTTAGTATTCAGTATGAGTGTTAGTATTCAGTATGACAGTAAGACATGTCTTACCTGGCCGCAATTGGCATTTTGCGTCAACTTTCTAATTATTGTGGGCTTTAATCTGAATATCTGGAAGTTTAAACTTGACACTTGTAGCAGGTCCATCAATCAACAAAATATAAACTAGTCTGAGTAGTGACCATGAAATTGTAGCCTTCCATGTAAGATCATGAAATTTTCACTCTAAAGTAATCTTGGGTGGATTACTTTAGCGATACTGGAATGCATTTGTAAATAATTCACAGCTATAATTCACATAATTGATTATTTAATTCCTTTCACAGTCACATTACCTTAGAGTGCATTTCTTATAACTATGCTCACAATGATAGGCTGAACCTTTACCATGAAACAATTCTCAAGATTTATTGTATTAATCAGCTCAATAAGCACTAATTCTGGAGTGAAGATTAAGCAAGATATATCAAAGAAGTGTGGTTCATAAAATGGCCATTGTGTCTTTTATAATATCTAATAGTCAGTGAGTAGAACCAAAATGATTACCACGATGTCTGAACAGTGTACACAAGTGTCTCTGGAATCTAACTCGAACAACAATCAAAGATATGGAAACTGCAAAAAAGGATTCAAAATAAAATATGTTCCTGCAGGCCAGGTTTGGCATTAAATGGTCTGTGTGACCGAACAGCAGACAAGCAGGGATCTCGGTATCATGGCCAGCAGGCCAGCTCTGCAACTCTGGACAGGCAGCGCCAGTCGGTGACAGGTAGCTCTGGGCAGCAGTGGGCCATGTCGACTGTATACAGCACCCTGGATTATGTTGTCAATGCTGTGGAAGCTGTACAGACTCAGCATGTGATGTGCATGCCATGTGTATGCGGACAGCTTGGTGATGGTGCCCAGAGAGTGTGACTGGATGACTCTGGCAGGTACTGCAAACTGGACTTGACCCAGACAGCTAAAGAACGTGTGAATGCAGTGCATTCCAGGCTGCACAGCTGGTGTGCTGCAGCTACCAAGCTTGTTGTGAGGCTTTCTCAGTGGCCTCACAGCATCAATTAGAAACTAAAATTTTGTGGCATCCTTTCAGAGCGAATGGTGGTGGATCCCTGAATCAGACTCTAATTTTATACAGGCACACCAGTTCTGGACCTGGTCAAGGGTGGGCAAGGGACGGCATTGGAAAGGAATGATGAATGAAGTCGTTGAATAAAGTAAACTTTGACTGTATTCTTGGTACTCAGGACACATGTGGGTTTGTCAAGGACAGACTGTGATGGCATTCACCAATCTCACTGATAGTGGTACACAGGAAAAGGAAGAGGGTGAGAAGATGGCTCACATTCAAACTAGCTGGTGGTCAGTTGAGCAGAAGAGAGATGGAGACAGATGGCAGGCCTGAAAGCTAGATCACAAGATAAAGACTCGACTTTGCTGTGCTCTCCAAGAAACAACTAGCAACAACCACTCCTACTATTGGCCTCGAACTTCCTACAGACGCATGTGGCTGGTTTATTCAGCACAATGGTAGTGTGACGGTGGTTTATTCAGCAGAGCACCTGATATATGGGCCGATGCTGGCGCTATGGTTCTCACATGCATGTAAGTCACAGTGGAAACTCACGCTGGTAGCTTGGTCGCAACTTAAAGTATTAATGAACTTCCCCGGTAACGAGCCCTCCCAGTTGGCCGTGCAGTCTAACGCACAGTTTTCCAGATGGGAAGGAGCGCCGGTTCCCAGTACAAATCGGCCTGGCGGATTTGTGTTGAGGCCCAGTGAGCCAGCCAGTCTGTGGATGGTTTTTAGGCGGTTTTCCATCTGCCTCGGCAAATGCGGGCTGGTTCCCCTTATTCCGCCTCAGCTACACTATTTCGGCGATTGCTGCGCAAACAAGTTCTCCACGTACGCCTACATCACCATTACTCTACCACGCAAACATAGAGGTTACACTCGTCTGGTGTGTGACGTTCCCTCGGGGCACTGGGGGCCGCACCGCACAATAACCCTGGGTTCAGTGTGAGGCGGCGGAGGGGTGAAGTAGACTGCGGTAGTCGTTTTGGGGCTGTAGACAATTGCAGCTGCAGTGGGGACGGAGCCTCTCCGTCGTTTCTAGGTCCCTGGTTAACATAGCATCACATAACCCCAGTAACCAAGCCTGGCTAGGCGTCTTATACAGGTCTTCTTGTAGGCACCTCAACTAGTCATGGTCCGTAAAAGATCTTAGCTCTATACTGATGAAGATATTGCAACAATGATACATTACAAAGTTTGCTCTCGGTAGTTGTTTACTACTAAAGATGCTGTTATCCTGCTGTTATCACAAGATCAGTTCCAGTTGTTAACGTAAATTTCAGTTAAACTATTAACCCCTTAATGCTGAGTGTAGCTAATTCACATCATATCCATGCTGTTCTAATAAATGTAATGTTAACTGTTTTTGAATGTCAGTGCCGGTAGATGCTGAGTCTTCATGAAACTACCAATGCTTCTGACAAGTGCTGAATTATCGTCAGTGTTTCAGGTATGTTTTTATCTTTTATCTAGCAATTTATTCAGGCATTAAGGGGTTAAGCTTTTATCAAATGCAGAGAGCTACTCACACTCGCTGGCCGGTGTGGCCGAGCGGTTCTAGGCGCTTCAGCCTGAAACTAGCGACCGCTACGGTTGCAGGTTCGAATCCTGCATCAGGCATGGATGTGTGTAATGTCTTTAGGTTAGTTAGGTTTAAGTAGTTCCAAGTTCTAGGGATTGATAATCTCAGAGGTTAAGTCCCATAGTGCTCAGAGCCATTTGAACCATTTTTTTTACTCACACTCACAAAAGAAATTTGCATATCAGCGACGATCATCAGGCTTCTAGGTGGTCAAGGAGAACTTTGGGTCACTAACTATCGCGAGCAGCCACAACTCATCCCTAAAGGTTTGTGAATTGGAACAGCTGAACCAGTGTGCAGCATGGGCAGCTCAGTGTCATCCATGAAAATCGTGCTCCACTACCGCTGTATACAACATGGTGGAAGAAGCTATTATTGAACTGCCAACAGGATTTGACCTGGCCGAGAAACAAGGTCGGTGAGTATTAGCTGTTCTGCTCCAATTTTCGGATGCTATCAAATCCGGAACACGGAAAAGGCAGAGTAAGCAGCTGATGGTAAAACACTGTATCAGAACACTGAATTATCTACCAATTAGCTATCACTCATACAGGGTGCTACCGGTTGAACAACACATAATTCGCTGTTAGCCTCAGCAGTGAGCGCCTGTAAGCTCCTCCTCCAACACACAATTCATTAGGAAGTAAAGAAGGTTGTGCAAGATGACATTACCGAACATTCAGAGAGTCCTTGGTCCTCTTCCCTGTTCCCTGCGAAGAAGAAGAATACCACATTGCGTTTTTGCGTCAATTACCAAAGACTGAAAAAAATCACAAAATAAGATGTTTACTTATTGTTGTGCATTAAGGACAACTATACTGCTTGAAAAGAGAAAATTATTCTCAGCTATGAAACAGCAGATAGACTACTGGCAAGTAGGGGTTGATGAGGGAAAATACAGTGTTCACAACTCCCAATGGCCTCTATGAGTTCATTATTATTCCGTTTGGAGTCCAGTCACACTTGACTGTGTGATGCACAGTCTGTTTTGGCATTTTTTCTAAGACAACTGAAAAACATCCAAGACGCCTGACAACCATGTTGAAATGATTTCAGAGCGCAGATCTCTGCCTGATTCCAAAGAAGTTCTTCTTCGTCGCCCAAGAAATAAAGACCTTGGGACACCTAATGAATGGTGATAGAGTCCATTCCGATTGAGAGAAAATAAGAGCAGTCATTGATTTTCCTATTCATAGACACATTCACGATGTGGGAAGTTTCCCTGCAATGTTTTCGTACTACCAACGATTCATAAAGGACTTCTGTAAAAAGGAAAGTCCCTTGCAAGAACTACTGCAGCAGACAACAAATATTCCTGGAACAACTGTACAAGAAAGATCTTCCCTTGTCCTTAAGAAGACACTGACACCTTCTCCATCACTAGAGTTGCATTGTAAAAATGACGAGACACAGTTTCACAGTTCTAGTACAAATACACCAGAATTTGCTGAAAAGGTGATAGCTTATGCTTCCAGTGTACTCTCCAAGTCCAAGATGAACTACTTTACAACCAAGAAAGAATGGCTTGTAGTTGTTTGAACCATCAACAAGCTCCAGCCAAATTTATTTGGCAAACCACTCACTACTGTGACAAATCTTCACTCTGTATGCTGGATAACTACACTGAAGGATGAGTCAGCACTGAGGCTTCTGGAGTGCAGCGCCACAGTGGTATACAAAAGCCGACGTAAACGTAAGGACGTTAACTGCCTTTCAAGGAATTCTTTGGTGTAACACAGTGACATGGATGAAATGTCAGTCATCGCTGTATTAAACGGCATTGCTGGTGAACAGAGGAAAGATCCAGCACTGCTGAACACCTTAGAAGTCTAGAAGAAGGAGGAGCCGACCAAGAAAGAGTTATAATTACCAAACAGGACATTGTGTAAGAAGAACTACGAACCAATGGGGCGAAAATGATTGTTCGTCGCCCCATTTCATCTGCAGCCAGTTATCCTGGAGTATTTCCATGACACTTCAACATCTAGTCAACTGGGATTCGTGAAGACTCTAGACAGAATCAGACGCAGGTACCATTGGTTAGGCCTCCACCAAACAATCAGATACTATTCAAGGCACTGTAGGAGTGTCAGCGACAGAAACACATGACACAGTCACCTCTGAGGCATCTGCTACCAGTCCTGTCGAGAGCAGCGCCATTCCCCTGAACCGAAATCTATCTCTTGCAGATGTTCCCGAAATCGACAAACGAGAGTCGATAGATAATAGTCTACACTGACTTCCGCATCCACTGTGCTGTCAACAAAGCTGTGCTAACTGCCAAAACTGCAGAATTTGCAAAGCTCCTGGCAGAAGACATCACTTTGAAGCATGGAGCATCTTTTATGATGACCTCTGAGCATTGAAATGTTTTCCAGTTGAGGCTAGCGTCAGAGGTAATCTCACGTTACTACCTCGTCCACAGGATGTTAACTATCTTCCATCCACAGACGAACTGTCTCACAGAATGCAGCCAAATCAATCGAGGAAGCGCAGCTTAGTCCCATCGGCGAAGAATCGTTTTCCTTTACTATGACAAACAACATACTGGAGGAAGCTGCTATCGAATTGCCAATAGGATCTTGGCTGACCAAGGAACAACGTCTGCATCAATTTTCGGATGCTTCCAAGTCGGAGTGGAGAAAAGGCAGACTGTGTGGCCCAGGATAAAACATTGCATCGACACTGGGGATCATCCACTAATTAGCCAACGCTCATACAGAGTGTCGGCAGTTGAACGACCGATAATTCGAGCGGAAGTGGGGAAGTTGCTGCATGGTGACAAAATTGAACCTTTTGAGGATTCTTGGTCCTCTCCTGTGGTGGCACATTGCATTTCTGCGTCGACTGCAGATGACAGAACAAAATCACAAAAAAAGATTGTTCCAATTGCCGCATATTGGTGACACACTAGACTGCTTGAAAAGAGGAAAGTATTTCTCGGCTATGTACATGCAAACAGGCGACAAGCAAATCAAGGTTAATGAGATTAACTAAGAAAAGACTGCCTTCATAACTGTGACAATGTTGACACTACGATTTCTTTCGGTAAGTATTTGCCTAGCTCGAGTGTGGGATGGATGTTATCTCCGCAGAACCAGAGAGTGTACAGCTGGTGGGAAAGGCAATGGGGCTGTTGCTTCTTGACAGTCACCCAGGGAAGGTGCCGGCCTGTGGTAATTATGGAGCTGCAAGTGGTATCTATAATGTCATCAGTAGAGTGGAGATCTGAATGGTCATCTACCATAAGGTATCTCTTTACAGTTCATGAAGGTTGTAGCAAGTCACATTAACGTCTGTGTGCCGAGATGCAGTGTGGTTATAAAAACAGCTGCCTTCTGAGAACATTCAGAGCAGTCCATTGTTCTGTTTGAAAGTATGAACAAGGAACGTGAGCTGCTAAACTGACTTATAAGCAGCAGTTGTGGGGACGCTATTCAGCTCCCAGACTTGGCAAGGTTAATGTTGTCTCTAATGAGCTAAAGAAATGCTCAGTTTTTGAAAAGATGGTTGTAGCGTATGCTGTCTTAGCTGAGCCAGGAATTGCTAAAGGTCAACTGACGCAACGACTAACTGGTAAAAATTATTTTGTTTTGACTGCTAAGGAATTGTTCAGTTTAAAAATAAAAAGGGTTTCAGGGTTGACAGTTTTTCTGAACCAGGTAATGGCAGATACTGGAAAGAAATTAACTTCCAATTTATTTTATTTTGGTATTCAGTTTCAAAAAGTGTGAATACATCTTATATTTATGTGTTTCTAGCAAAATTTAGCTGTCAAACAAATCGATCAAACTTTAATTGTACGTTTTTCGTCACAATCGAGCCGCAACTTCAGTGAAAAAGTCCAGTAGCGCCACATAACACTTGACAGCGTCTGTGAGTTCAAAGTTGTGTTTGGACTATGTAACACTCCTTCGACCTTCGAACGAATTATAGATAACCTGCTTTGACACCTTAAATGCACGATGACTCTTTGTCACCTGGATGACATTGTCGTTTTCTTAAAGACATTTGAAGAACATCTAAGATGCCTGACAACAATGCTAAAATGTGTCCAGACCATAGGCCTCTGCCTGAATCTGAAAAAGTGCCTCTTCATCGCCCAAGAAATAAAAATCTTGGGGTACCCAGTTAATAGCGACGGAGTCCATCTTTATCCAGAGAAAATAATAGGAGTCATAGATTTGTCCAGGCCCTCAGCACTTTCGTGATAGGAGAAGTTTTCTCGGATTGTGCTCAAACTACTCACAAAGGACTTCTGAACCAAGAATTACTGCAGCGGGACTAGAAACATCTTTACTTGTCCTTAAGGAGATACTAACGTGTTATCCAGTTCTAGCATTGTATGATGAGACTGTTGACACAAGTGATTATGGTATAGGAACAGTTCTAGAACAACATCAGGAAGATGCTGAAAAAGTAATAGATTATGCCACCAGACTACTCTCCAAATCTGAGTGAACTGCTCTAAAACTGAGAAAGAATGCCTTCCAGCTGTTTGGGCCATAAAACAAGTTCTGGCCATGTTTATTTGGCAAACTATTCTCTGTTGCGAACGGTGGCTGACTAACCTGGAGCGTCCATTGGGTTGATTGATAAGATAGCACTGAGGCTTCAGAAGTATCACATCACAGTGAAATACAAAAGTGGTCGCAAACACAAAGAAGCCAATTGCCTTTCAAGGAATCTTTTGGCGGAACACAACAACGAAAGTAAAAAGTTAATCATCACTGGATTAAACGAGATTGCTGCTGAACAGAGGAAAGATCCAGTACTGCTGAAAGCCGTAGAAGCTTTGAAGAAGGAAGCACAGATCGAAATAGAATTTCGTTTAATAAATGGACTATTGTAAAAGAAGAACTATATTTCAGTGTGGTGGAAATGGCGTTTTCTATCCCAACTCATCTGCGCCCAGTTGTCTTGAAGTTTTTCCACGTCGTTCCAACAACTAGTCACCTCAGATTCGTGAAGGGTCTACACAGATTCAGATGTAGATATCACTGGCCAGGGTTCCAGAGATTCCTTAGACACTTTGTAAGCACGGTAAGGAACGCCAGTCACGGAAGTAAGTGCCACAATTACCTCTGGGGCATGTGATATCACAGGGTGCTAGATACGTGTCATCCACAGACAAATGATTCACAGAACCCTTTAACAAGACGTTGGTGGATATGTTCTCGACATATACTGCTGTAGAGAAGAAAGACTGGTAAACAATACAGCCCTTCATGACGTTCACATATAACAGCGAAGCAAGACGTTACATGCTTCAAACCACTTTTTCTGCGTCACAGTCGTAAGCCCGAAATGACAACACTGTTCTCATTGCAACTGAGCAATACTTGTGATGGCTACGTGATACACCCCATCTACAGGATTAAAGAATCGGCACAGCTGGCTCGCATATGGTCCTTGGACACCCAGGAGAAGGACAGAGAGCACTATGATGCCAAGCACCAGCAAGTGAGGTAGAGCCCAAGAAATTGGAATGGATCTTTACACCCGAGCACAGAGTGCGACTGTTGGTAAAGTTGAGACTATTGGTAAAGTTACTAATACACTACTTTGGGTTGTATCCTACCCTTTGTCACTTATCAGACGCCACATACGAAGTCGAGATTATCACTCTTCATCAAGAAGTCATCCGTGTACTCCATATGAAGCCTTACTACAATCCTGAGGCGCAGATCGACGACGGCAACTTTTCACGCAAGGAAACTGAAGGCCTACCCGATGATTGCAAATCTTTCATGGAAGATGCCACCTTTAATGCTCATTGTAGTGAAGAGGATGTGGCAATAAGTATATGAGGATTCTCCAGTGCTGCCATACAGGACGCCATTGACAAAATCTAGATCTGGAGTTCTATAGTCGGCTCCAAAGAGACCTTCTGAAACAGCTGGTCGCTGTTCTTCAGGAGAGGGGGTAATGCTGCGAACTGCACTAAAGCTCATGTGGAGAAGCAGTTGGCGTCGTGGCTGTCGTGCTGCGGGTCGCCGGTTCATATCCGATGGCCAACAAGTATTCGTTATTTAGTATTTATCATTTCTAGAAGATTGTCGAAAATCCTTATTTATGCATATTCTGGAATATTCGATATTTGTATAAATAGCAGGACACTCTGTCCAGGAAGCATTCTGTTCTGTCTGTACTTTGGTGTCGGTAATAAAAGTGCTTTAAATGTTAGGCTTGTACTTCATTAACAACCCTACTTTCGGATTTGGACTTCATTGTGGTTACAACGAGACAGTATTAAAAAGCATGGGCGAAATGCTACACCACCTGTTAGTGAAGAAAAGTTATTCAGTTCTCAGTTTAAATCCAACGTGATTGTCGTATTTTTCTATAGCCTTGTTACGACGTTTAGGTATTAAGTGGAGTGGGTACTTCTTTTCCCTTCATTATGCAAAACAGTTCTTCTTTGCCAACTTTATCAAAGGCCTTTCCCAAGCCAAAAAATGTTCGATTAGCACTGAAAGAAAATAACAATGCTTAGCAACAAAAATTTCGAATTTACATTTTTACAGCATTTTTTGAAACTAATAATACTCTCGAACTACCATGATTATATCGATACTGACAACACTAATTGTCGTGGACTTTAAACTATCGATAAAGAACAACGGTTAATCGAACGTAGTGCATTTAAAATATCGACCTTATACAAATATCGGTAGCGTTTGCTAGGAGGAGGAGAAGTTGTTATGAATAATGAAGTGGCGTTGTGCGGTTGTAAATCCGCATGTCATAGTAGCGGCAAGTGATGCCGGAAGGATAATACGGATCTGAGTAGAGTACATGACCGGCGCTACATGACACGACGAATATCATGTTTATGCTATGTTGCGTTGCCGCACTTAGGCTACATGTCACTTTGTGGGTCATCTGTTGAATATCATCAAAATGCCCCTACCAAAAATACTAAAAAAGGCATCAAGCTACATATTGGGTACACAGACGGGGACTCCTCATCAGCCTTTCAACGACGGGGAAGTTGTTTTTTGTATGTAAAATTGCTGTATCTAATGTCTATTGTTTTTAAAGTTACTTAAGAATGTTCTATTTCCTTTCCTAAATGAGACTCCTATTTTTATACGGAAACCGTCAAGAAATTTGCGTTGTGACAACTACTTGAGGTAACAGCTGTTCCTATCCTTAGAATGATAGTTTGCACCTATGTCATTTTAAGAATGCACTGTTGCTTATCTGCCGGAAACAATGAAACAGAACGCAGCGCTGTTGATTACAGTTGCAGTTATAGACATTTGTTACCCTAACACATTTAGCCACCTCTTTTATATCGTATTGATCATATTTTTGGGAGTTTAAGTACGGTAAATATTAAAGTAGATTATTGCAGCTTTACTCAAAGTAGTGCCTTTGCTACAGATCATGCTATGTGTGTCTCCTATAGGCATTCTAGCCCCAACTGAAGTAAAACTGATTAATGCTGATGAAACCAACATTGTAGATTTTTACAGCAGTTTATTTCTTTTGAAGTGTTTGTTTGAGTATGAGTAGTTTATTTGCACAAGGATAACTTTACTGTGATAAAGGATTGTTCAGCTTAATACAAAGAAAAAAAAATAAGTCATGTTTGCAGACATATGGATGCATATACACTTGTATGTAACAAGGAGAGAATAAGTGGTCACCTTATTTTTTCTTAAAAGGATCATCCTAGGGTTTCCTGTAAGTTATTTGGTACAACCTAAATCCAGATGGCTGGACAGAGTAGCTGCCTCCAGAATCAGAGCCCAGTGTTTTAACAAATACACTACCTCATTCAGTTATACCTAACTGCAATTCTCTTACATATTTATACATTCAGAACAAGGTAGATTAATGCCATGTAATAATCATACACTGTTCATTTATGATGAAAAAACATATAATTCTGTGCCAGGCATGGTTTTATTTTGTCCATTATGTGTTAAGATCGTTAACCATCACATTTTCCACCAGCATGTAGAAGATGCTTAACCGTTGAATATGAAACCAACTAATGAATAAGCATTGAAAAGTAGTGGATAAAGTAGAACTTCATTATCAGAATTGTGTTTTTTCGTTCTAATTTACAGTCACAGGTCTCAAAATATAATCCATAATGGATGTTAATTAATTAACATTTTTAGTATCTCCACACTTACCTATGCACACTTGCAAAGCACTCGGATTTTGACCAAATTACCACATCACTGTTACATCTTTACGCAGTGTTGATCCTTTCTCATAAACACACACAATGTATGAAATATTTCTCTTGGTATACTAAGATACTATTAGACACAGCTTAACGCAAGAAGCAGAAGGTTGCTCTACTGGGACATTACTGTTCTTAGTCTGTAAATTGGATATATCATCTACTTTGCTAATGCGTGACATATACTTGTTTTTATCATGCGTATATAGTTCACCAAATTTGGTCTAATGCCTTTCAAGACTAATAATATTTGCAGTCAAGTATACTAATTAACTCAACCATGCCAGCCACTGCAAAGAAAGTCACTGGAAGCAAACTACTTAAATTGTAATATTATCAACATCTGTCGTGTGATCTTGTGCAGTTTGAAACAAATATCAGTGATTTCAAATGCAAAACAGTTGTTTCGGAGAAAATATATTTTTATTTGAATTTGAGCATTGTAGTATGTGTTATTGGTAAATAGTAAGCTCGACATGTAAGTGAGACAAGAATTTGTTCAATGATAACAATTTTTTTTACTGTTTCCAATTATTTTATTGTTGTTGTAGAATTCAATATTATGAAAAAAGATCAGTTTTAAAACTGGTGTCAGTCCTTTGCAACTGGGCAAATGAAAAAAAAAAAAAAAAATCCAATATTTTACTGTGCTCAGATAGAACCAGAAGGAAGAAATTGCCTTGAAAATCTTTTAACTGAGACTCAGGCATTCTTGCAATGCACCCTTATTCCCAGGCATGCTAATCTTGCGATGCCCAAGGTCTTTGTTAGATTGGAAGATGATAGTTTGCTTATGAGTTTGGAAAATGTTATTGGAGGCTTCAGTTAATCCAAAGATGGAGGCTTCAGTTAATCCAAAGAAAAGGCATTCTGAAGCCCTGAGGAACTTGCAACAGTCTGGGATATATGTTCAATTGTCTAAGCTAAGAAAGAAGTACTACCAACAAAACAAAGACATTTACTCTCTCGGAACAAACTTTTAATGTGTTACAAATTGTACTAAACTCTGTGATTACACACTGTTAGTAATAATAATAATAATAATAGTAATTCATTCCAGGCACATCATGATCACATGTAAATGTTTGTTTATCTATTCATCCTTGGATCATCTCACAGTGACGTGGAATTAATCAGCATAATCAAATGCAAATAAATAGATTGAAGATATATGTACACACAGAATACGTGTGTAAGTAGGCTTTCATGAGAATAAGACAGGTGGTCATCAGTTGCCTTGATGGAAGAACCATCCTAGCATTTAGCTGAAATGATTTAGAAAAACACAAATTGGGACAGCCGGGCAGAGCAAGCATTATCCTCCTGAATGTGAGATCAACCTTTGAGATTGTCTTTCAACTACACATATTCTGAGAAAGCAATCTGTAACAGTAAACAAAATCTTTCTACCAGCATGTCTTCACATTTCTCGCTCATTCACACGTCATGTTCTGCAAAAACTAACATGCAGGAGGGCATTGAGAGATGTGGAGTGAGTCATGTTATACATTTAACAGACGGAATTAGCCTTGGTGACTGCTTCTGTAAAGTACTATGACAACAACGAATTATGACTTGCTAATCTACCCTGAAATGATGATTACTTCTAGTTTTCTTCATATAAGTGTATTAGGAAAATAAGAGCTATTTTGAAAAAAATCCATTTTCCCTTCTCTTACGTTACTCATCTGCTGTTTCTGTTTAATACTTAAACAAAGCACTTACTTTACACAGACTACTATTCACTGCCCACATACCGACAAATTCAAGATCAGTTTAACATTTAAAGTTAGGCAGAATCTACATCCCTGCAAGCAAAATTGTGATACATCGTAGAAAGTGTTCTTTTACTTTCTTTTTTTATGTCTTGTGTTTTTCAAGTTTGTGTGTGATGTCTACCTGCACCATGTTACACACTTTGATACCATAATGTAAGATTCTGTTACAAAAACAGATATTGTTGTAATGAATTACAAGCTGTCTCAAACTCTAAGACAAGCAGTAATTCGTATTCATTGCACCATTCTGTAATTTCATTCACAACTTCCAAATGATCCATTGTGTTGTACCTACTTCTAAAGGCAGCTTGTTGCTGTGCAAAATTAAACCAAAGTATCTGGGCCTGACTCTTGATTTGGTATGTGGTTTTATCACCTTATATGCAGTCAACTGTTTGTAATATTTTCCCTCTATTGATATACCCAATCAGTGCATTAATGTTGTTTTTCTCTAGGGCTTTTGACAAACTGACACAATTTTTTAATGTAATTAGTTCTATTTATCTCTGTTATGTCTTTGGATGCTCTGGTACTTCTGAAATTTGCTAACATACATTGATCTTGTTTGATACTTCAGTTTTTTATTTAGTCAGTTGTGATTTCATTTTTGAAATAGTCATTTCTTCTGCAGTGTTAGTTGTCATAGTCATGTGATCCACATGGAAAGAAGTGAACTCATTCCAGTCATTTCTAATCACAGTGTATAAAATTATTATTGTTTCCAGGTAAGAACAATGTTTGTGTGCATCCACCAGCACTTCTCAGACAGGACTGTGATGTTGTTCATCATCCTGGGTACTTGACTATAACTTGCCAGGTGACGCCAGACAGAACCAGAACAACACTCAGTCTAACATGGATACCAAATACAACACTGAGGAAAAATCCATGGGCTATTGAAAGACAGGAATCTCACATACACCGGTAATTACATGTGTCATAAAATCAATTAATGAAATAAATTATTAAAACACTAAAGATTATTTTAAAACTAATGTCTTACCTTTAAATGTGAAAACCAACTGCCATCCACTTCATGTGGTTCTCCTCAACCCAGTGTGCTACCTTCCTAGATGTTGATCTCCTCCTCTCCTACTTTTCCATCCACACCTCTGTCCACACTAAATCCACCAACCACCAACAGTAACTACATTTCAACAGCTATCATCCCTTTCACACCAAAAATCCGTTCCTTACAATCTGGCCATCCGGGGACAGCGTATCTGCAGTGACAAAAACCCCCTTGCTCAATATGCTGAGGGTGTCAACAAGGTCTTCATGGACAGGCACTATCTCCTCGACCTAGTCTGCAAACAGATCTCCCATGCCATCACCCCTCACACCCCCAGTCCTCCCACCATCCCCAAAAATCAACCACAAGGGAGTGTCCCCTTCATCATCCAATACCACCCTGGACTGGACCAACTGGACCACACCCTTCGCCAGGTCTGTAATTACCAATCATCATGCCCTGAAATGTGGACATCCTACTGAGATACTTCCAACAACTCCTAAAGTGGTGTTGCATTGCCCACCCAGCCTCAACATCATCTTAGTACATCCCTATGCCACTCTCAATGCCAACCCCATGCCACAAGGATCATATCCCTGTGGTAGACCCAGGTGCAAGACCTGCCCACTCACCCAGCACTTTCTATTCCAGTCCTATCACAGGCTTTTCCTACCCCATCAGGGACTGGGCCACCTGTGAAAGCAGCCATGTCATTTACCAGCTCTGCTGCAATCATTTTGCAGCTTTTTGTATTGGTATGACTACCAACCAGGATGAATGGCACTGCCAAACTGTGGCAAAGAGCAAAGTAGACCACCTTGTGGCACAACATGCTGTTGGACATAACATGCTTGATGTCAAGGACTGCTTCACTACCCGAACATCTGGATCTTCCCCTCCACCACCACCAATACACTACTGTCCCTTCGCCATCCCCTCCAGATCGCTGTCTGCTCCCACATGATAGTTGCATTCCAGCCTGAGATGCCAGAGTTGACGGTAGTGTGTGTGTGATGTGTGCTTGCTTCTGTGTGTGAATGGTGTATGTCTCTGTTTTACTGGTGAAGGCTGTGACTGAAAGCTTTATGTAAGTGTCTTTTAATTGTACCTGTCTGCAACTTGATGTGTCTTCTAAGTAGCAATATGTCTTTTCTTGTTTTGTTTACATATAGGTTAGTATTGAAAATGAGTTTGGTATGATCATTGGATTGGCCTCACAATATACATCTTTATATGTTTTCATAAGTCACTTGGAATCAACATTTGTGAATTACATGTACTGTAATGATCAGATGCTTGATAGACCAGTCACGATCATAAGCATTGTCACTCAGACAGAGGTTGACAGGGTTGTGTTCTCAAAACGAGCCGTTGGCACATGATGTTCTTACTCAGTTATGTGCCACCGACCAGTTGTTAACTGCTTCTGCATTTCTGTTTTAGTTGCTATTCTGATTCCAGGCTAGATGTAAACATCTGCATTTCTTTACAGTGGTGACAATGACCATGATGGAGGCAGCCTCTCAAGCAGAAGCTCAAATCCTAAAGATGACACAAATGATGAGTATCCGAGTATTAGTCCCATTCCGGAGAACTACAGGAAGAGTTCGGCTGAAAGCATTGAATCTCAGTATAGTGCATCTGACGGAAGCTTGCAGCCGGCAGTTCAGGAAAGTGCTTCTCAGAAATCCGATCAGTATAGTAAGAATTTGTCTTCCTCAAACTCGGAGCGAGATAGTTCGCATAACAGTTTAAATATGGAAATTCAGAACTGTGCAAAGGAGGAGAATGTAAACAGCATAACTGTACAGCACTGCGAGGAAGCAGTGCCATCAGATAACACGGAAGTAGAGCACTCAGTGCGGCCACATTTGCTTCCCTGCGAGAAAGAAGGTGACGAATCTCAGGAGAAGGATGCCCAGCCCAGCCCTTCCCTGTCACAGGCTTCCAGCTGCAGCCTGGCGGTGCCCCTCTCCTTCCTGGGCGGAACTTCAGGTATGTTTATCGGTGATGGAATCAGTGGCCATTACAGTAATCAGCTGGTTTCAAGTTCCAGTTTTGTAAATTACTAGCTGACAAACCCAGCAATGCCTGGGTATTCATTTTGCTAATTCTCTATTAGAAACTAAAACAAAAATATAACTGTGTTTGTGATGTAATATAGAGAAAATTTCATGTGCGTGTATTTGTAAAAATACCTTTGATATTATGAAACTGTCATACAAAGAAATTCATATAATGAACAGATGTACACTGATCATTCAGAACATTATGACCACCAACCTCCTATCAATATAAATCCATCCAGGCGATAGCAGCGTCACCTGGCGAGGAATGTCTACTAGTCAGACACACACACAGTGCATGTGGTATAAGTGAGCGTGCTGTCCAAGTGTTGAATTTGACCGATGGCACATTGTGATGGGCTGGAGGTTCAGCACGAGCATTTCGCAAACTGTTCAACTGGTTGGGTGTTCGAAGAGTGCTGTGGTGAGTGTCTTCAACACGTGGCGAAACCAAGGTGAAACCACGTCCACACCTCATTACACGTGTCAGACGCCATAGGCGGGGCAGACTGGTAAAACTGGACAGGCAGCGAACTGTGGTGGAACAAACATTAGGTTTTAATACTGGGCAGAGTACAAGTGTGTCTGAACACACAGTTCTCTGAACACTCCTAACCATGGGCCTCCACAGCTGACGACCCATGCGTGTGCCAGTGTTAACATGACATCAGCAACTGCAACAGAAATGGGCACGAGACCATTGGCACTCCATGTTGGCAAAGCATTGCATGGTCTGACGAATCACCTGAAGTGCATGATGGAGACAAGCTGGTATCAGCTCCATTATGCTCTGGGGAACATACATGTGGCCATCCATGGGTCCAGTGGAGCTCGTGCAAGGCACAATGGCCAAAGAGTATTGTACACTGGTTGCAGACCATGTATACCCCTTCATGGCGATCATGTTTCCCGACAGCAGTCGCATTTTTCAGTAGGATAATGCACCATGTCACAAGGCCATGAGAGTGATGGAGTGGTTCGAGGAACACAGTGACATGTTCCAGTTGATGCGCTGGCCCCCCAACTCATCAGATCTGAACCCGATTGAACACATGTGGGATGTGATTAAACGTGGCATCAGAAGTCATCCCCCCACCCACACCCCCACCCCTGGTATTTATGCCAGTTAAGTGATTTGTTTGCAGATGTTATGGCAACCCCCTCCAGTGACAAGAAGGCCTCATTGCTTCCATGCCACGACACATCACTACTATTATCCATGCCATAGGTGGACATACTGGCTGTTAGGTAGGTGGTTATATGTTCTGGTTGATCAGTGTGTAAGTATAGTATCCCTGACAGTTTCTGGATCCTGGGCAGAGCTGCTTCATGTGTGTACAATGTGATTTTGTAAACATCTCTATGGTAGTGCCTCTTCATAGCTATATAGGCAGCTATTGCTTTAGCCTCAGTAAAGTATAAATGTATTGAAACTTTGTGCATGATGCACAATTTTTCACACGCCTCAGAGTTTATGATGTATCTATGAAACGTTAGGTGCCATGTATAATTTTGTAGGTGCATTTAGCAGCGTATGTATATACTGTCTGTGAAATTTATTGCAGCATGGAAGTAATAAATTTAAACATTGCACATGATGTGGCTGTTTTTCACACGTCTCTTTCTTTATGCTGTCATAGCTCCTGAACTGTGACAGATAGGTGGTTCTTACTTCCACAGTGATTTGGTTGAAATAAGTACAGTGTTGTAGGAGGAGATGTGGATAAAACACACACACATCCATTTTTATAATATTTATGGATAAACATTGTTATATATTTGAAAGAAGTTTGAGGAGTTTTTACTATTTTAGATAGGCTAGAGAGCCAACTAAATATACAGTCTGTTCTTTATTCAATGTTTTAAAATGACGGCATCCGCACAATTCAAAGAGGAATTTTGAAATCTCCTGTCCAATCTATTTTTACCAAATTTTTCATTTGTATGATTATTTTTTACACTAGTTTCTGGTCTTCATCTGTTTTTTGAAGTAACTACATCAAAAATGATTCAAAGAAATACAAACCGACTGTTGTGCCTTGCCCACTCGTCTAATATAGGGTGCCTAGAAACCCTTCTTTCTCGGATAACTAGACAACAATTCAAGCAAATTGTATGAACGGATTTTTATTACAGTAAGATAAATGACAATCCCAAACATTGAGAAATTTACACTGGTATGTCGCAAGCAAAGGGCGACATAAAACATAAGCAATCTCTTCAGTGTATACAATTCCAACACAAGTCCAGTAATACTGTTCATAAGTCACTGCTGCAGAGTTCGTAAGTTGGCTAGACTTCAGCTGTAGATGGTGCTACCATCTCATTGTCATCCTAGAGAGAGGTCGGTCAGCGTACTTCTGCTGACGCCATCTCACAGCCTTCTCTGCTCTTATGACCCCACCAGACATGCCGGCACTAGACTTTACACGGGAACACCATCATCAGTTTTATAGATTTTAAAGAAACTTTCCATTATTGAGCAAAATTAACTGTGGGCAATAATGATGAAGGTGATTACCAATCACATCTCATAAAGGTCTATCAAAAACTTATAATTGTGAAACATAAAGTAGTAATGAACATTGGGGAGAAGAGGACAAATGATATAAAAATCAGTCAAGCAGTGAGATGAGAATGCTTGCTTGCACCAAATACCAGAAAGTGAAGATGACTTCCAGTTAGCAGTATGTCAGTTAAACTAGATGTGTGCTGAGTACAGTCTTAAAATTTGTTGACATAAGACTAATGTTATGGCATTTGTAGATAAATAACCAGTGCAGCTGAAAGTAGTAATTAATAATGAACTAACTGGACAATTTCTGGAACAATAAACAGAACGCTTAACTTCAAAATCCAAAAGGATACAAAAATAAATTTTATTAAACTGTTATATGGAAGCTAAACTTGTATAAATAAAAAGAGAGAGAACATCAAAATACAAGCAGCAGAGACAAGAAGAGTGAAAGGTTGTGCAGAAGAAAAAATTCAATAATGAATGAAGATGTTTGATGTGTACATGCTATTATTGAGGAAATAACTGGATAAAAAGAGAGGTGGGCCCAAATATGGACAGAATGAAAGGTGGAAGACTACTCAGGAAAATTCTGAAAGGAAGGACACTCACACATCAACCAAGGAAACAATGAGCATAAACTTTGTGGCGATGGAAAAGGCAGAGGCATAACTCTATGTCTTAAGATGACTACGAAGATGTCAAAAACAGAGGTGATTTGGCAAAGCAAACACAGAGGGGACACTTATGTGTCAGTCAGTCTAACATTAATTTCTTCTTGACAGGAAATTTTCTTTTCTCTCAAAAATATGTATTATAGCTTGGAGTTTGTAAATCAGTGTTACATCTTATATTCCTCTTTAATCCCCTGAAAAATCCTGTTGAGAATGAAAGTGAGAAATAATTATTGATAATGGTTGTGACAGAGGAGGAACATTTATTTCCCAGTTGCCTGAACAAGAACATCTGGCACAGAACTGAGCTGACTTATTGACAGAGTTAAATAGATGAATGGATCTCTGGCTTCAAAATCTCTTTTTCCAAGAAAATCTATCAGGGGATAAAAGAAAGGAAGGGGCTTTATGCAAGCCTTTGTTAGAAGACACAGGGTGTGTGGCTAACAAATAATACATAAACAGGAACACAACTATAAACATAGCAGGTAATCATAGAGATTTTTATTTTATGATGATTAATTTTGTGCAACCATGCTAGTCCCTGTCCCATACATCCTTCCACAACCACCTATTCCATTCAGGTGAGAGGTGCCATCCACCCCATCAGAGGCAAGGCTACCTGTGAAATCTACAAATTAAGCTGCAGGTAGTGTGCTGTTTTCTACTTGGGCATGACAACCAATAAGCTGTCAGTCTGCATGAATGGCCACTGACAAACTGTGGCCAAGAGACAGCCAGACCACCCAATTGCTGAACATGCTGCTCATCACAAAGTGCTTCAGTCGAATGACAGCCTCATAGCTTGTGCCATCTGTATACTTCCCACCAACACCAGGTTTTCTAAATTGCGCAGGTGGGAACTCATCCTCCTCCTCCTCTCTCTCTCTCTCTCTCTCTCTCTCTCTCTCTCTCTCTGTCTCTCTCTCTCCTTTTTTTTTATTTAATCATCAGTCTTCTGACTGGTTTGATGCGGCCCGCTGCAAATTCCTCTGCTGTGTCAACCTCTTCATCTCAGAATAGCACTTTCGACCTATGTCCTCAATTATTTGCTGGATGTATTCCAATCTCTGTCTTTCTCTACAGTTTTTACCTTCCATAGCTCCCTCTAGTATCATATCTCCTGTCCCTTCTCCTTGTCAGTGTTTTCCACATATTCCTTTCCTCTTTCATTCTGCGCAGAACCTCCTCATTCTTCACCTTATCAGCCCACCTAACTTTCAACATTCTTATATCACACCACATCTCAAATGCTTTGATTCTCTAGCACACCGGACTCGCATTTGGGAGGATGACGGTTCAATCCCACGTCCGGCCATCCTGATTAAGGTTTTTGTTATTTCCCTAAATCGCTTCAGGCAAAATGCAGGATGGTTCCTCTGAAAGGGCACGGCCGACTTCCTTCCCCATCCTTCCCTAATCCGATGAGACAGATGACCTTGCTGTTTGGTCTCTTCCTCCAAACAACCCAACCCTTTTATTCTCTTCTGTTCCAGTTTTCCCACAGTCCATGTTTCACTGCCATACAATGCTGTGCTCCAAACGTACATTCTCAGAAATTTCTTCCTCTAATTAAGGTTGATACAAGTAGACTTCTTTTGACCAGGAATGGCCTTTTTGCCACTGCTAGTTTGCTTTTGATGTCCTCCTTGCTCCGTCCATCATTGGTTATCTTGCTGCCTAGGTAGCAGAATTCCTTGACTTCATCTACTTCAAGACCATCAGTCCCAGTGTTAAGTTTCTTGCTGTTCTTATTTCTGTGGCTTCTCGTTACTTTCAACTTTCTTCAATTTACTCTCAGTCCATTCAGCAGTTCATGTAATTCCGCTTCATTTTCAGTCATGATAGTAATGTCGTCAGTGAATCATATCATTGATATCCTTTCACCTTGAATTTTAATTCCACTTCTGAAACTTTCTTTTATTTCCATCATTGTTTCTTCAGTGTACAGATTGAACAGGAGAGGCGAAAGACTACATCCCTGTTTTACACCCTTTTTAATCTGAGTACTTTGTTCTTGGTCGTCCACTCTTTATTTTTCCCTGTTGGCTCTTGTACATATTGTATACTACCCATCTGTCCCTATGCCTTACCCCTGTATCCTATGTTCCCATAACCCCTTGGCCTCAACCTTCGCTAGCACCTGTCCTTCACCCACATATCCCCTATCCTGCTCCCACTCCAATTTTACACAGCCTTCTATTTCACCAATGCACCCATTAGTCTTTTTTCTCCCTTCCATATTTCTCTTCTTCCCTGCTTCCCTCCCCCCACATCCTTGCATGCTCCCACATAGTCTGGTATCCCTCCTCCTCCTCACCACAGTCTCCTCCTTACCCCCAACAACAGTGGATTGCTTCTCCCATCAGGTGCAGTAGCTGTATGCAGTCCAGCCTCAGAGGCCAGACTGTGTGTGTGTGTGTGTGTGTGTGTGTGTGTGTGTGTGTGTGTGTGTGTGTGTGTTATACTTTAGAAGAAGGGCTTTTGGCAGAAAGTTTAAATGCATAGCCATCTTTTTGGTGTACCAGTCTGCGACTCAGCATCTCCTCTATATGGTGGGTAATGATCTATACTTTTCATGATATTGTCATTACTCCACCCTGGATTTTCCATTGTTTGATTTCATTACTGGCCCTGATACATGGATTGTTTGTATGGATTGCAATCATACACAATGTAACAATTATTTGGTTTCCAGATGATATTCCTACTTGGATGAGTTCACCTGAGCTGCTGGCTCTGCGTCACAATCTCAACTTTCCTGAGAGCCAGACTGCATCTCCAGTTGTTCGCAGGACACACAAATGTCGTCGCTTTTCTGTCGATCTAAGTAAGTTGCTATTACAAACTTTTCAGTACTTAGTGTTGTGCAGCTCTAAGATATCGAAGAAAAGACATTTCTAAATGTTTGTTTTATGTAAGTTGATAGCAGATTTGGTGTTAAATATTTACAAAGTCTTTTCTTCAATAAGTTTCTATTGCTTTACATGTACTTAAATACTACAGAACTGTCCAGTCCCTGGCGTCATCTTTGTTTAACTTCGCCTTCACAACATGTGGGTCCCACTCATTCTGGCGTTCTGGGGTCAGTGGTTTTCCCTTCCTTTTAACCTTTCCCAACTTCTCTCTCTCTCTCTCTCTCTCTCTCCCTCTCCCTCCCTCTCCCTCCCTCCCTCCCCCCCTCCCCCCCTCCCCCCCCCTCGCACTGAGGAAGCAATTATTAATTCCGAAAGCTAGGTATTGTGTTAAGTTTTACTTATATATGTATCTGTCATCAGTACTACACATTTCACTCCTGAAGGTAAGTAATGGCCACCATTAATTTCGTTGATTGAATTTTCCTTTGATACAGATTATATGAGCTCATTCTTTGAGGAAACCCCTTCAGTTTTGACTGAAATTGTCATAAATATTAGGTCCTGAAAAAGGCAGCTTGTTCATATCATTTGGCCTCATTGCATTGTTCCCCAAATTTTGCGGTACAACCCTAGTAATGGGTACTCTTGAAACTGCAGTGATTGGTGTTATTTCCTAAGTGGTACCTGAACCCTATGCACATTACAAGGAAGAAAAGGTGCTATCGAATCAAATAAACAACTTTTCCACATCATTCTCCATCAGTTACTTGAAAACTGTAGAAAAGG
Organism: Schistocerca serialis cubense; assembly: GCF_023864345.2. Lineage (NCBI taxonomy): Eukaryota > Metazoa > Arthropoda > Insecta > Orthoptera > Acrididae > Schistocerca > Schistocerca serialis. Next base: position 885,669,595 of record NC_064639.1, read on the forward strand.
AATGTAAATTTTAACATTCATTTTTGTACATTGTGGTTGACCAGGTAAATTTATTCAGTAATTTTTTTATTTGTATTCTTTATCTTTGTTTTGTATTTATAAGCTTTGCAGCTTGTGTAATAAAATATTTATCCTTCTTCATTCTAGGCCAGATGCGTTCACTGCGGTTGTTCTTCAATGATACAGAATGTACCTGTGGCCAGTTGGTAGTTGCTTCACGTGAAAGCCAGTATAAAATTCTTCACTTCCACCATGGTGGCTTGGATAGGCTGGCTAAAGTTTTACAAGAGTGGAGCTTCCTTCTTCATGCTGACCTGCCATCAGCAGAAGACTCACTACCATACAGACATTTCATGGTTTGCAGGTGCATTTTACATGTAATTGAATGACAGTTCCTTAATAGTGTGTTTGTTGCTTATTCGTATCTATCCCACATCAGCATTGTTATAAACTTGCTTCTTATTCATAATACTGATAACTGTTGCATGCATTTTTTTAAATCTGAACTTTATTTTCTGTTTTTGACGTATACTCAATTATCAGCTATGAACTAAGCATTTATTAAGCATACAGTAATTTCCATTGTCAGCTCCTAATGTAATATCTATCAAAAAATTGTATTAAGTTCTTATCATATGTAAAACCAACAAATGGATTCAAACCTTCCACCCAGTTTTTAAAGAAACAAGCACAAAGTAAACATTTTAAATCCCACATTTAAAAGTGTATATTATCATACCAGTGTTTGATTGTCCCCCCCTCCACACACACACACACACACACACACACACACAACACTTGCAAATGATAGGTATGGAAACACGGACTAACACCATTGAAAAACAATTCAGAGTATTTGAAGCAAACAAGACACCAGGACCCAACAGAATATCTGTTAACTTTTACATTCATTGTAATGCAAAATTAGACCCATTTTCCATGTCCCTGGTTATTGAGAATCTACCGTGCAGTAAATAATCCCACGAGGCTGGAAAAGGGTCCAGGTCGCTCCCATTTAAAAAAGGAGTTAAAAATCAGATGCACGTAGCTACAAACTAATTTTAATAAAGTCTTTCTGCCGAAAGATCCTACAGATTATTTTTAGTTTGAATGTTGTGATGTTCCTGAACAAAAAGAAGCTTATCTCAAAGAATGAGCACAAGCTCAGATAAAAACACCTTATGTGAAAAATGACGTGCAAATATCAGATGCAGGTGAACAGGCAGGTTGCATCTTCCTAGATTTGCAGAAGGTGCTGTACTACATTGTCAGCTGATAAGCATTCTGAGATCATATGGATGACCTTCAGAATTATGTGGTTGGCTTGAAACAACTTTACTAATATAAACCAGAACATTTCATTGGATGTTAATGTTCACCAGAAACAAAACAATAACGGGGTGTAATAGGGCTTCATATGTTCTCAATGTATGAGGGTCATTCAGTAATTAAAGAGACAACTTGCTCTGGAGTAAAAAGCATTTATTTTTACAAAACAATACTTTTTCTACTTTTCGACATAATCCCCTTGAACATTTATGCCCCTGTTCTAATGGGTTACAAGCTTTTTTCAATCCGGCTGCAAAGAACTCTTTTTATCTTGATGTTTGAACCAATTTCCCACAAACTTTTTCACATTCTTGTTGTCCTGCAACCTCTTCCTAATAATGCCTCCTTCAGTGCAGCAAACAAATGGAAATCACTAGGTGCTAAATCAGGACTGTAAGAGGGATTAGGCAGTACTTCCCAGCCCATTTTCTCGATTGTTTCACGGGTTAGTTGAGCAATATGAGGGTGTGTGTTGTCTTGATGGAGAATCACACTTCTCCTCTGAGATCCATGACGTCTCTCTCTCATCTCTGGCTACACCTTGTTTAAAAGCAAATCTGGCTGTTCATTCCACGCTGCTCTTTGAGATAATCACAAAAAACTGGACCTTCAGTACCCCAAAACACCGTCAACATGACTTTTCCTGCTGATGCTTGGGCTTCGAATTTTTCTTGACATGTGAGTTGGTGTGCTTCCACTCCATGCTTTGTCTTTTTGATTCTGGGTCATAATAGTTAACCCAGGTTTCATTGCAAAGTAAAATTTTGTTGAGGAAGTCCTCACCTTCTCATTCGTAACGTTCTTTAGGTCTGTGCACACTCTCAACCTTGTTTCGTTGTTTAGTGGCTTCAACTCCTTTGGGACCCATCTTGCACATGTTTTGCAGCACATCAGCTAGTTACAGATAATGATAAAAACTGTACCAGTACTAACTTGAACCTTATCAACTATCATTTCCACAGTCACATGACTGTTGGCATGAATAATGTCATCAATTTGACTTTCAAGTGAGGGAGTTGAAATTGCAACTGGTTGGCCAGAACAGAGTTCATCAGTCACTGAGTCGTGACCATTTTTGAGCTGCTCTACCCACTTGTAAAAATTTGAACGGTTAATACAACCTTTACCAAAAACTTAAGACAGTATATCTTCACTGGTTTCTTGCTTTCAGCAAGTAAAAAACAAAAAACAGAACATTGTTCAACTAATGTGGACGTTTCAAGCAGACTCGCTGTCTTGAAATGTATTTTTGAGATTGTAAACAAAACAATGTTGATACATCAGCTGATCAGGGCTCATCCCAGCAATGCCAACTTAAAGCCATAAAAGTACCAAACTTGTCCTACTAACAGTTTTTTCCCCAGACCAACTTGTCTCTTTAATTATTGAATGACCCTCGTACATAAATGATTCATCAGGTAGGATCAACTGCACTATCAGATTATTTGCTGATGATGCTGTAGTCTGCATGAAAGTATCTCTGTAGCAAAAAAACAAAAAAGCTGATAGTACCCTATTAGAAGATTAGTGTGAACTACTGGAGCCCCTCCCATTATTCAGTTGTTTAGCAAAATGAATACCCGGGAATGAATAAAATCAGGAGTAAGGGGAGAATGCAACTAATTGCACTTGGTGAGGCCGTCAAATGAGGAGCTCGGTGAGAGAGGACAAGAGGAAGGCAGCAAGGAGCGTCTTTTTGAAGACACCGGCAGTTGTTGCATCCTAAATTTGGGAGGAGGAAACAAGAGTTCTGAGAAGCCACATAAAGGCACTTGGAATAAAATGAAGAACACACGTGCAAAGGAGGCCGAATGGATGACCGGCTACAGCATTGCAGAGCCACAGGTTGCAGTACACAGCAATGAGGATGCAGCTGCGGACAATGCGAAAGAGATAGGAATGAACTGCTGGGAAAATGTGATGAGGTTCCACCCAGTTCCCTAGCAAATATGTCCAGGAGACCAGTGCACTTTCAGCCTTGTCATACATGACAGTGGGAGGGTGCAATGAAAAGGGATGAGGGAAGAGATCAGCTTGAAATCCAAATGTGAATTCAAGGTGGATACCAGCACCTGTAACATGGCACTGACAGTTTCTTTCCAGGACAAGGATGACTGGAAGGCAGCTAAACGTATCTTAAGTGCCCATGTCATCTCTGAAGAACTGTGGGCCAAACCCAAGTGAAGGGGATGGTAGAAGCCATCATCAAAGGGCTCCCAGAGACGGTGGACACCACTGCATAAAAAGTTCAACCAGAAGACAACACCTGTGTGGCTATTTGTGGGGTTGTGGTGGTACAAGGTCAAGTACTGCAAAAGAAATCCTGTTGGTGAAAATGTGCAGAAACCCGCACCCATGGGAATGCAAATGTGAAACAATGGGAATGCAAATGTGAAACAATGGTACTGCCACTGGGCACAAACTGTGGCACTAAGTGTGTGGTGAGCCAGAAAGTACAAATCTGACGTGGAGATCCACCAGGACCAGCTGAAAATAAGGGCACAGAAGTCGGGGGTGTTGACAAACAGCCGACACATCAAGAAGAAGCCAACAGCACAGCAACAGCTGGCTGCTAGGGGCACAGCGAGCAGCATAAGCCACCCCCGGCCGGCAGCAGTCATAGTGGCGCACGGCTCCCCCCCGCCTCCCCCCCTCTGCCCAGTGAGAGTGGGGGTAGCACACTGCCTGCCACAAGCTGCCAGTCATTCCATAATGGCCACAGGAGGGGGACCAGACCTGCAGCACATCGTGACAACTGCAGCTGGCTGAGAAAAAAAAGTGATTCCGTGCCCTAGCTGTGTACTGGAGCAGATAGTACAAGACATCATGCGGACATTAGCTGACAAACTAGGTGAGCTGGAGCAAGCAGTGGTGGACTTCGCAATAAATCTAGCATTTTTGCCCACAAATATATGTAGGAAACACCACTAAAATTCTAGAACATACCAAAAAGCACCAGTTGGCTGGAGGAAATCTCTCTTAGACAATAGCCCCAGTACACTCAAGCGCTTATAGTTTAATCCCCAAATATTTAGTGATCAGCCTCAGCATCAAATTTTAGAATACTGCTCCAGTGTATGGAGTTCTTATAAGTTGCCTTGACAGAAGCTTTCTTATGTAATATAGAACATAATTTACAAACAGACATCTCTGAATGATGAAATATCAGTGACAGCCTTAAATGACAACTAAAGCCCTGAAGTGGCTGTGGTTTCAGAATGTAAATTGGCCAAGTGAAAATTCAATTCAGAGGGCAGTAGACAAACTTTATTATTAAGTTTACCATTGATTTCACTATCTCAGTTTTACCGTTTTACCAAGAAGCCACTGTGTATACCGTGAAATTTATAACGGGATACTCAAGCAACTTAATGGGGAATCTTTGTAAGGAAGCAATGTTACTCTTGCGAAACGCTATTCAGTATTACAAGAACCAGTATTTGTGGAAGTCTTTGCATCAGTTCTACTGCAGTCTTTGTACATCCCATTTTGGGATGCTAATAGGATAATTGAGATTAGGGCACACAGTGAGACATAGAGTGAGTCTTTTTCCTCACTTATTACACAAATGGAATAGGACAAAAAATCTCTTGTATTGGTAGCAAGGCTCATTTGCCATGCATTGCATAGTGACTCCAGAAGTATGAAGAATATTTAAAACATATGGGCCCTCTGGTCATAAAAAATTATACCAGGTTTTTCTGTAAAGTAATGTGATGCATTGTTTTTTTGTTTTAAATTGCTCGGATAGGTTCAACAACCCCCCATTAACCACGGACCTTGTCGTCGGTGGTGTGGCTTGCTTGCCTCAGTGATACAGATAGCCATACAGTAGGTATAACCACAATGAAGGGGTATCTGTTGAGAGGCCAGGCAAATGAGTGGTTCCTGAAGAGAGGCAGCAGCCTTTTCAGTAGTTGCAATGGCATTAGCGTGGTTGGTTGACTGATCTGGCCTTGCAACATCAACCAAAACATCCTTGCTGTGCTGTGGTACTGTAAATGGCAGAAAGCAAGGGAAAACTACAGCCTAATTTTTCCTGAGAACATGCAGCTCCACTGTATGGTTAAATGATGATGGCGTCTTCTTGGGTAAAATATTCGAGAGGTAAAATAGTCTCCCATTTGGATATTTGGGTGGGGGCTACTCAGGAGGATGTCATCTTCAGGAGAAACAAAAACTGCCATTCTATGGATCAGAGTCGGGAATGTTCGATTCCTTTATTGGGTAGGCAGGTTAGAAAATTTAAAAACAGAAATGGATAGATTGAAGTTATATATAGTGGTAATTAGTGAAGTTCAGTAGCAGGAGGAACAGGACTTCTGGTCAGGTGAACACAATCAAATAGGGGTAATGCAGGAGTAGGTTTGATAATGAATGAGAAGATAGGAATGCAATTAGTTACCATGGACAGCACAGTGAACACATTATCATGGCCAAGAAAGACACTGAACCCACACCTACCCCAGTAGTATAAGTTTATGTGCCGACTAGCTCTGCAGATGATGAGAAGATTGAAGAAATACATGATGAGATAAAAGAAATTATTCACATAGTTAAAGGAGATGAAATTTTAATCATGATGGTGGACTGGGATTTGATAGTAGTAAAATGAAGAGAAGAGAAAATAGTAGGTGAATATGGACTGGGGGAAAGGAATGAAAGAGGAAGCCACCTGGTAGAATTTTGCATAGAGCATAATTTAATCATCACTAACACTTGGTGTAAGAATCATAAAAGAAAGTTGTATACATGGAAGAGACCTGGAGACAATGGAACATTACAGATTAAATATATAATGGTGAGACAGTGATTTAGGAATCAGATGTTAAATTTCTAGGTGCAAGTGTGGACTCTGACCACAATTTATTGGTCATAAAGAAATTGGAAAAAGGTAGGAATTTAAGGAGATGAGACCTTAAGTTGAAAGAACCAGATGATGCTGGGAGCTTCAGAGGGATCATTATACAACGGTTGACTAGAACAGGGGAAAGGAATGCAGTAGATGATGAATGGGTAGCATTAAGAGATGAAATAGTGAAGGCAGCAGATGATCAAATAGGTAAATAGACAAGGCCTAGTAGGAAGCCTTGGATAACACCAGAGATATTGAATTTAATTGATGAAAGGAGAAAATTTAAAAATGAAGCAAAGGGAATAAAAATATTTAAAAAATGAGATTGACAGGAAGTGCAAAACTGCTAAGCAGGAATGGCTGGAGGATAAATGTGAGGATTTAGAATCATATTTCACCAGGTAAAGTTAGATACCACCTACAGGAAAATTGAAGAGGCCTTTGGGGAAATGCGAAGGAGCTGTATGAATATCAAGAGCTCAGGTGGTAAACCAGAGTTAAGCAAAGAAGGGAAAGCTGAAAGGTGGAAGGAGATTATGGAGGGTCTATATAAGGGAAATAAACTTCAAAGCAATATTATAGAAAGGGAAGTGGACGTAGATAAAGATGAGATGGGAGATGTGATACTGTGAGGAGAATTTGACAAAGCTCTGAAAGATCCAAGTCAAAACAAGACCTTGGGAGTTGACTATATTTTGCCAAAA